>NW_020449863.1:2124424-2193792 GCF_003343035.1 Apteryx rowi | reverse complement strand
CGACGCGCCGCCGAGGCCGGAGCAGCGGCAGCGACCCCGCGCCGGGGCCCGTCCGAGCTGCGAGGCCGCGTTGCTCGTGCGGCGACCCCGGCACCCGCAACGGAGGTTTTGGCAGATTCATGCGAAAACGTTCGTCCCGACCGTCCCCTTTGGGGAGGGTTTTTTCTCGCTGGATGGGAAGTGTCACTTTTGCAAGCCTACGTTTCTGCTTCTGGCTGCACGTGGAGGAGCCCTCCCGCCGCCCCCATCCAGCCGCGCTCCTCGCTGCCTCCCGTGGCTTCCAGCCGCGCGCTGAGTGACACGGAAAGATAGAAAGTAGAACCAAAAATTCAAGTCAGCTCCGCCGTGTTCCTTCTCCTCTCTTCCCTAAGAGTCTTTCACGGTTTATCAAGCAACGCCACCAAGTTTTGTGATGCACTGTTTTCTCCCTAGCTGGGAGAAGCTGTATGCCCTTGTAACATCTTGTCTTGATGCAACTACTTCCCTTAAACGCACCCGGTGATGTCGGTGTGGTCACCCGGAGCAACGGGTAAACACGCTGTGCCTCACGAGCGCATCACGGGCAACCGCAGCCGTGTCACCAGTCAGTGACAGCCAGTGGACACCGCTGAACTGGCCAGGGGAGAACCGCGGTGCTGGGAAACACCGCAGGCTGACGGCAGCAGTGCGCATTGCCCTCGTCCCTCCCTACTCCCTGCCCCGCTCACGCAGAAGTGCAGCTGCCTTATGATCTGCTATATGAAACACAAAATAAGCCCAGGGGGTTCATCCTCGTTCACATTAGAGGACAATGCCTTGGAATGGATCTAAATAATCCTTTTTCGTCACAACCTAATCTCCGCCAAATTTCCAAACAAATCCTGCTGGACAGCTGCCACGCTGATGAATTTGAGTGCCATTGCCTGCAATCTGCACATACAAATAATCCATCTCATCTCCACGCATCCTGTGGGCTTGTCAGAAGACATGCCTTTCAATCATCCTTTATCACATCAAAACAGATATAAATGGCACCTCATTACCCACTCAGCTTCTTGGTTCTTATTCTTTCTGGTCTTAATTACTAACAGATTATTAGACCTCCTAGCTGATTGATCATAGGGTCAGTTGCTGTGGAAGGGCTGCATATAGACTACTTCTGTGGTCTTTTAGCCGTGGCAAAAGAGCAGTCACTCCAGTAAAAAGTCCCTCAAAAATGCTTTATTTTACAAACAAACCACAAAAGAATGGATCCTCCATGCCCCCTAACTTCCCTCCCCTCCCCATCAGGCTACGTTTTCGACATGCTTAAATTATTTGGAGTACACAGAGAGAAATCTCCTCCGTGGAGGAAAAGTGCCCTCTGCATACAGATCCCATGGCCAGTTTCCTTCAGAAAAAAGATGGCCCATTTTTCTCCCCTTCTCTCCAAGGTGGAGCCGTATCTATGTTCTTCAGATGGCGACTGCATCCTTCAATGTGCTATTATGTTAAAAAAAACTTATTGTGAGTTACTACAAACATCCTTGTAAAGTAAAGAAATATTGTCCCTGTTTTACAGAGTAGGAACTGAGGTGCAGAGATGTGGATTAAAGCATAGATCCTATCTAGATTTTTAATTCCTACTGAAATTGGTTAGGAGCATGAATTAATGAATTTTTGATTATCTGGGCCTTGCAGAGCTTGCACAAAATTACACAAAAACTTATAGAGCTGCAAAGAAAAGCAAGGTCTCTTTAATCTTAAACACAAGATGAATATGGTGCTCAAGTACTGTTAAAAATTAACCTTTTTAATACTAACATTTTAAAAGCAAAGCTAAATCATTATAGAGGTAAGGAACTGAACAAAGCTAAGGTAATTTATTTCTGTGTGGCTTTCTAATTGGGAATTTCTGAAGAACAAATGTCATGCAGGTCTTAAAAAATATGGGAAGCACCAGCTTTTAAATCCTTACGTTACTTTCTTCACTCTGAGTCCCGAATGCTGCCTCAATTTAGGCGGGGTTTTGTTTGAGGTGCTATCTTATTCCTTGGTGTGTTTGTGGTGTAGGCAACAGATGTAGTTGTGGTATAGACAATACACAAGCAGAGTTTTAAGAAAAATTTCTGCAGTAAATACGTATGTGGGTGTATGTATATCATCTTTAACAGTTTCATTTGGCTGTTGAGCAGAATAACTTACGATTAAAGCGAAGAAAACTGTTTGTTTTTGTAGTTTTCAGACAGGCACTGGCAAATTACTTAATATAGCCTGTAGACTGATAAATAGTACTGCTGTTCCAGGTGCAAACCCTAAGGACAATGTATGTCCTACCTTTGGTATATATAGTACATAGTGCCTAACTTGGAGGAGGGAGGAGCTGTATAGTGCTTTAAGGGCTTTAACTTCTGTGTTCTAGTTGACAACGATTCAAAAACACAAACCCAGGAGTTGTTACAAAGTTTTAATGAGCTCAGTGATCATCTCCTTTTAGTTTGCAGTTTGATACTAAAGAAAGATTACATTACTCAGGGTTAGGGTAAATTTAGAGTATCTCACATCAGCTTTCACATCAGCTGAACATCCAATGCTTTATTGCATATATCAACTGCAAACAGAAAACGACAAGTGTAATAGAAGAATTTTACATCAGTTTGACAGATTAACGCTTGGGGAAATCCAAATGTTTGTCTCCAAACTTCCCTGCTGGAGCAGGCCTGAGTCTTTGTAATGTGTGCTGCTGCAGGAGGCTCGGTTCGCAGCGCGGCCGAGCCTGCGCTGGTGCAGAGCGAAGCCTGCAGCACGGTGCCCAAAGCGGCGTTTTTTCAGCTGCTGTAAGTCAGTTTGGTGTAACTGACTTCACTGCGCTACGCTGAATTACACCAGCTGAGGACCTGGACATACGCGTGGAGTCCCATCTTACTAGAAGAAAGTTATGGAAAATATGAACCACTGAAAGAGGTCGCCGTGAAATACACAGCAGAGGCTACATACATTCCAGAGATTTTTACTCTGCCCTTGAAGGAAATAGCCTATTTTTCCCCATTGTTTCATGTCTCTGGCACATTTTCTTTAGACTGCAGGTTTTTGAACAGCACTTTTTGTAAGAATACCTTTGTTTTAAATTGACATAGTTTGGCAACATTCAGTCTGGGAATTGTTTATAACTTTTTGGTGGCTTGAATGTAAATTACATTTAAGCGTTTTTCCACTGAGGAAACACGAACATGACTAACAACTGAAAATGAAATTGCTGAGATTCCTGTACGTGAAGTTGGGAGTCTGAGCCTTTGAGCCACTTCATTTTATCCATCAGAAAGAAGAATCTGCTTCCCACAGTACTTGTATCCCATTACTTACAATGGTGCTTGGTTTCCTGGACCGAAGTGGAAACATCTGAAGGAAACCTTTTCCATCCTGTGGCTTTCCTGGTGCACCTCTTCAGGGCAAGCTGCCCCAGCCCCAGCTGGGGTGAGGGCCCGGATGTGCAGCAGAAAGCAGCTGCAGGGTCTGGCCATGCCTCTCCCCTGCTCCCACCTGCAGCCCAGGCAGAGGGAAGGGGAAAGAAAAGCTGCAATTTGCCCCCAGCTGTGCCTCACAGCCTGCGGAGATTTAAGCAGTGTAGGATCACTCCCTGTGCTGTGTTGCTCATTTGAGATGTTGCTCCTTTACAGATATTTGGGGTTCTTTATGGCTCCTTGTTTTGAAGAGGAACAACTTTATTCATTTACCATGAGGCATGGGATATTGCTAATTCTCCTAAGCGAAGCTCAAGTTATAAGACATTCCCAGGGGTCACTGATGTAAGGGAAAAATAATTTGATGCCTAACCTAGAGGTGGATTAAATTACTCTTTCCTGGCTTACAGAGGGTACTCCCCTTACCTCCAACACAGCCTCTGGAGTTTTCCTTTCTGGGCTGGGATTTTGCCTCCCCACAGAAGAAGCCTAAATTTCATTCCCTATAAATTATCTGAGTGCCTGAGTCAGCATCTGCAATGCTGAATGTGATGGACGTGGTGGGAGTCTTGCCAGGGGCTCTGGCTGGACCACAGTGGAACTGGAGAGATTTGATTAAAGCTTGAGAGATGGCATCAGACAACGACTGTATTTGACTTGGAAGCTGAATGCCAGTGTTGCTCTAAATGTGTGTTTACCTAAAATCTGTCATAGGGCTTTTGAAGTGGGGTTGAATTTGTTAACTACAGTGTTTATCCTCACCGATTTCAATAAAGACCCCTAGCTGATACTGTATAATAAAGGTTAGAAGCTAGTGTTCTCGATATTACTGTCTACCTGCTTGACTTTAATATTTATGGAGCTTAGCTGCAGTAAAGAAATACATAACAGGACAAGCCAGCATCATGCTGCTTCTTAGGACCTCCTTCAAGAAGACAGCAAATCTTTTGTACTGAAAATTTTCAGACGTTTTCAGTGAACATTACTGAATATCCTCCTCTGATTGCACGTTTATATAAGTAAATTGGCAGCTAAATGTACAAATTAAGTGCTATTTAACAGCAAATGGGAGAGGAAAGAGAAAAATCCTTCCAATTCTGTAGAAATCTTCAGTTTCTGTAAATTATTCCTAGAGGTCTGAAGCAAGCTCTACCTAACAGTCTCCTGATCTTCCTCCATTGTCATATAAAGTAGCAACAGAAATTGTCTTCTAAGACAAAAAGATCAATGTTTTCATGAAGGTTTCAAGTGGCTAAACTCTGTTTTAGGTGGACTTTTTTGTAGTAGGAAGGGTCATAATCTTATTTCTATAATGCTGCTGCTTCTTTGTTGATTAGCATGAAGAAAATGTCATAAAGAGATAGGTTTGACTTTTGAAGTTGTGTGTAGCTAATCTTTGATTTACTTCTGCATGTTTAGTTAGTCAGTTTATAGAAAATAAATTTTGATCACAGTTTGCAAAGGCAGTTCCCAAATGTTCAGAAAGATCTTCATTTAATAAGATAAATGCAGTTACTGAGGGTCAGAAAAAGCCTACTTTTTAAAGGTACTAATGACTTGTGAAGGCCTCCATTATGGAGACTCAACAGAGATGTTCTTATTTTGAGGAAGTACTGAGCACCCACTTCCTGAAAAATTGAGCTTGCCTTCGCTGGTTTTTATTAATTATCCCAAAACTGTTATTCCAAGTTATTAACGAAACTTTGGCAAGAACTATGTAATTTCCTGAGGTCCTTATTAAACATGCATTTTGGTTCAAATGTAGAACCTACGAAAGCCTGTTAGCTTAAGCTAAATTCCACATCATTACATTAATGTATTTATAAAATGGCAGTCTCCTAGAAATGACTGGATAAGAAAAAAGATTGAAAAATAACTGAGCTTTAGTGCTAATTTATTCACCAGTCCTGATGGGGAATGAACATACACAATATGATTATAATTGCTTGAAAATTGGCAGAATTCTAACAGAGCTGGTTGAAACTTTGTGTATGAGATTTTTCTTCCAACGAGGGGAAGGACTTATGCAGCATTTTAGCTGCAGAGCTGGTTAAAAATACCATTCTGAACCTTTATTTCTATTTATTTGGATTATTTTAAATAGCGAAATTTTTAAAACAAGCTGAAAAAATAGAATCTTACCATCCTTCATCTGTCCCTAATGAATAAATGGTCTGGTTTGTCATACTAAAGTGCACACTCTGTTGTTTTCGCAAATTAGTGAGATCCTGATGAAATTTATACCTTGGTCCAAGCCCTATAAAGTCTAATGTCTTACATAAGTGCTAAGTTAAGAATTCAGCTGAAGCATAAATTGGTGCATTGGCTTTCTATCAGCCATTTGCATTAGGGTGAATTTTATTCCCTGCCTCAGGAAAGAATGTGCTTCAGCTTATACTCTTATACTCTGGAGCATTATGATGAGCTTCGGAGTGATCCATTTTCTGTTCTCCCTACCTAGAAAAAACAGCAAATGTTAAAGCTAACAGGTTAGAGATGTTAACTAGGGATGTTAACTAGTAGGTGTTAAAACCATTAGAAAAGAAATTAGACTGAGGAGGATATGGGAACCCCCTGGGGGACTAAATACATTAGCATTATGTGTGGAGTTTTTTGCCCTTTTTTTCTGAYTGTTGAAACATCTCCTGTAGCTTTGTATTTTATACAGATCATTATCTGCAATAACTAGATGGCCCACACAATACTCTGTGTGCATGTGTATGTGTCTATAAATAAATACACTCATATAGATCCTTCTTCATCAATGCTCTTTACCCCTCTGTGTAATTCTGTTTAAGCTATTACTCCACTTGAACCATTTGTCAATGAAAGGAAGTGCCTGCAGAGAAGTGAAACATCATTGCTATATAGTTCCTTGCTGTGAAATGTTGATTTTAAAACAGGCTGGCAGCCTGCTGCTGACCCCGTAATAAAAATGAACAGATGTTTCAGGAGGCTTTGTTTTTCTTTTGTCTTGTCATTATGCCCAGTTTAAGGCATCTTTTATTGTCTTTCAGGTATTCCTGCTCAACAGTAAACTCCCCTTATGATTGGTCTTTTCCCCTCTGGGAGTTTGGGATTCTTTCCTATTTGCATTTCTACATTTTTAAGCTGTGACAACCATCATATTGTTTGGTTACTAGCTAGTAGGGCAGGTGTGTGGTGTTTTCTTTTAAAATAGATAGTATTAGCACCCAAATTCAGTGAGCAGTACAGTGATCATACTCCATTTCATAGACTGAGAACACCAACAAGGATATTAATGCAAGAGCATAGGCTGGAGAACGAAGCAAAAACAGGTCAGCATAAACTAAATGGAAATGAAGTGGGAAGAAACTGTATTCCCATTTTGAGTCCATCTATCAAGAAATGTGAGGTTTAAAAGCAGATTCAGATTTGAAATGAAAGACTGACTAGGATCCAACTGTCAGCAAAACTGACTTCAAATGTCAGATTTACATGCATATGGTTACGTACTGTTTTTTGTATTTTGTGTTTTTCTAAAAATTAGTTATTGCAAAGCATTCGAGCTATGACAGTGGGAGGTAGCCTCATAACAGACTTTTGCTGAATAGAGTGGGGTATTTCCCCCCTCTCCTCACAAAAAACTAAGGATTATGTTCAGGAAAGATCTTCCTGATACAGAGTTTACATCAAGCTGGTAGATACAGTTGTGTCCACTAGTCCTCCCAGATCTTATAAGAATTAGCGCATCATCAAGTGGGATGTGTTTAGTTCCATCTTACCTTTAAGAGAGCCAGACACACTGAGCTAATGAGCATTAGCACACAATGATTTAGTACAGAGTCATCGCTCATTAGTGAAAAGTTCTTGGGGACCTGACCCACACCATCACTGCAACATTTCAATTTGTTTTTAAAATGCCTGTCTCAGTAGGCACAAATGTGTTCTGATTAAGCAGGCACAAATGTGTTCTCTATTGTTGGTGCAGGAGAATTACTGGAAATGTTGATATATGAATTAAATAGTATTAATTTTGCAATAATATTTAAATATAGATAGCTCAGAGCTGAGGGCAAGTCTGCTTTCCATATACCAGCAGTGTAGGTCTGAGCGTTTAGGCACTGATACCTTCCATGTCTGCAGTAACAGACACTTACTTTACTACTCCATGAGAAAACGTAGATCTCGGAAGAAGGCTTCTGCCAGTCTATTGAACAGACTTATGCCATTACTGCGTTTCCAAGATGGGTCATGCAGAAATAGTTTTAGCATCACTTGCAAAATATAGTGAGATACCTGACTGCATCTTTGCTGAATGACTAATATTAGGACTATCACCAGCAGCCAAGAAAATAAAAATTCTAGACTTGTTTTCTTAGTGCTCATCAAAACTTCTTAGTGCTCATCAAAACACGTGTCTCAGCTTAATATGGCCTGCTTTGATACGGCCTTCAAAGTCATTTAGGCAAAGAGTGTGATGGGGGTGATAGGTGATCTTTCTTTGGACCAGTTCAGTGAAGACTCAAAGATGATACTTGCACCATGATCCTTGCATGTGGGTCCCTGGTAGATCTAGCTTCTCTCCCCCTGCAAATAGTCCTGATTTTCTCTAGTCAACTATATTTATATGAACTAGTTCATAAGAAGGCTGCCTTAACCATACAGTGTGCAGCAAGGGTCAATGAATTCACCATAAAATAGATTTACCTGTGCCTGAAGAATTAGTTAATAAAGAACATTTGTTTTAATTTCCATTACCTACCCTACATTTACAAATTATAGTTCCTGATTAATGACATCAGGAGTTGAACTTTGGCTTTTAAAGCACCAGACACATGCTGTGCTGTAGACACATTTACATTCCATTTATGCAAGGCGTCCAATTAAAATTTACTCATAGAAAGTATATAATACACCAGAATGAATACATTATATCCCCTATTAATCTGCTTTCTTTGCTTTTCAGCAGAAGTGACCAACCTTTCACTTTACCCCAAATGAGAACTCATGTCAAAAAAACCTGAAATAGGCAGCAAAAATAGAGGAATATTTTCCAGACTGAATTAGTGAATTATATTTCTTGAATAAAGAACTGGGAAAATAAAAGCTTTGCCTTTAATTTTGCTTATACAATTGCATTTAAAATTTGGGGAAAAAAATGGTCTGGTCATACATGGCATTGATTCTCTCTCCTGTCAAGAGAAAAATGTCACAGGACTGAGCAGTCTCCGTCACAAAATAGCCTATTTCTCACAGAAAACGAGTCATTCAATAATATCAGCATGAACTATTTTAGGTTTTCTTTTTAAAGATAATGAGAAAAAATTATCAGGCACTTTCCAAACAAAGACACACACACAAAATAACTTTCAAAAGCTCTCTGGCCTATTAGGACATACAGTACATTCTTATTAAGCAAGGAAACCATTTTCACGCAGCACCCATGAAGACTTTATTGTCAGATCAGAGGGTAATATGCATAACAATTCTTGCATTTCCTCAGTTCATATAATGCATCCCTAGTGCACTTTTGCTCCTGCAGGATTAATGGACGAACTTCCGCAGAATATTTCATGTGTGCAGGTAGTGTTAGCCTTTTCTGCCACATGTTGGCTTTCTTGCAGGTACTTTCGAGCAGCACCGACCTGAGTGTGGCTCAATTAGTCTTCAGTAACAGCAGCTACTGTTAATAACTCTGCAAATGATGTAGCTATGCTTGCTATTTCTGGAACCACCGAATACACGGAGTCAGCGTGAATGTATATCTCCACACGTAGTCTGTGAAATTTTGCCAAATTTTGGGTAGGGTTAATGCAGTACATGGAGAGAAAAATCATGGTATAGTATTTGAAATTTTCCATGCTTCCACATGAAAACAGTAGATGGCAGCAAGAGAGACAGCGTACATCCAGATCCCTTTTTTTTGCCTTCTTTGCTTTGATGGATAGCCTTTGAATTATTTATTGGCTATCATGTTTTCTGGTTCGTCATGAAAATATAAGAGACGAGAAAATTGCCTTTTCTTTTAAGCATGTGATCTCAGTATCTGTGATCTTCATTCTGGAAAGGTATTTCATGGCCCAAGTCTCTCTGGCCTGGCACTGTAGTATCCCTTGTTCTGTCATATGGTTCATGATGCTTGAGAAATTGTACTAGAGAAAAAGGCGGGTGCCCAGAGCAACTCGATCTTTTTATTTGGTTTTACATATAATGTTGGTGAACATAAGAATTTCTCCTTCTAAAACATGCTTCTCAGTCAAAATCCTTCAGTTGTGAGGGCCACAACTCCAGGTGTTTATTCCTGGACACGGAGAATGCAATTGTGGCTCAGGGAAGATTGGACACAGGATTAAAGAAAATTTCTGCCTGAGCATCATGAGATAAAGAAATAGAGTCATAGGCAAATGCACAGCTTTTCAAAACAGCAAGAACTTTTTTCAGAAATGAGTATTGCTGAAGTTGGTGAGATTGGCATTATAGACAAGATTTTCGTTTAGATTCCAGGTGCTCATGATTTCATTCTTTAAACAGTAGCTGGTGGAGGTATTTCCTGGTATTTCCACAGGTAATTCAGAGCATCAAGCTTAGGTTCTGCAGTTGCATCTCTGTAGAGATATGATGTGTACAGACTTAAGGAAATACAGCTTAAACTGTGAGAGGAGCAAGTTTCCAGTAGGGCTGCACAGCTGGGCAGAACAGGTATTTTGGGACAGTACAACATCACATTTAGAAAAAATGTCTTGAGTTGATCAGTCCTGTGACATTATTAATGCTGTCCTTTCATACACTGTTTGAGCAAGTTCCCAGATTCCTTCGCTTTGACAGACATACTAGTGTGAAGCTTTTTCTCACTCTTCCTGTACATGATACGCTGACTGGGCAGATGCCAAACGCTCTGTAGCTTCCTTTACCACATTTCTGATCAGGCAGCCCAGTGCTCTTCAGAGCCATTTTAAAAAACTTTTTTCTTGTTACTCTGCTAATTCTTTCAGCATGTACTTTTCTACTATGGGACATGGAGAATTTTTTGGCCCAAACTGCCCTGCTGAGTTGACTGCCTGTTCCAGTTTCAGTTCACAACTGATAGTGATTTTTTTGAAGGTTCTTTGTTTCAGATTTAAACACAAAAATTTCGTATGCCCTCCTGGTGACTTCAAAGTTACAGCACTCTTCCTGTTGCTACGGAGGCCTTTTAAAGGTTTCCTTGCTCTTTCTGTATCTCTGCATGCTTTGACTGAAGTATGCATGATAATGAATGATATTCCTTTTTGGAGGAGAAGATGCACCAGACTTAAACTATATTGGCTATACGTACTATTTTTCTCTGCCAAATCAAAGGATTTAGAGATGTCTCCAGCTTTGCTTCATATGGAAAACAATTGTGAGCTGTTTTATATTTTGCTTTTCCAACTGTTATAATTTATGGAGAACAAAATCTGATTTAAATGTTCTTTCTACAAAGACTGTCAAGCTGGAATCTTTTTGGGAGAGGACAGGTTGCAGCACAGGAAAGGGGGAGTTGATCTATTTCCCTTATTTTTCCCAGTTCAATATGATTGCTGCTATATTTTGTGCTTAAAGTGCTTAAGGTAATGTTCTGCAGCCAAAGAGATGTACAGTGAATGCATTTTAATCATGTCCCTCCCAGCCTGTGTCAGCCTTTCAGCATGCTTCAGAGTTGTGAGTAACAGACGGGTTATCTATACTGACTGTATACCTGGTGGGAAGATAAAACCATTTCCACTCGTTCTGCAATGCCACATCACAAGACTAGAGCGGATCAAAGGGTGAAATCTGCCTGAATTTTTTACCAACGTGGAGGAAGGGGTTAGGGTAAGTGACGAACAACCAGTCCCCTGGTTTATGAGAGGACTGTAAAACAAAAAGCTAAGTGGAAATGGCAAAAGGCAGCAACAGGCAATAGTAGATGTTAGTTAGTAGTCCAAATGAAAATGTTACTACTTAAGGACATCAGGTAAATGAAACAGAAAAGTTGGGTTGTAGTGACAGGTGCCTGAAAGAGCTTTTAAATTATTCTAGCATGTTCCACATCAGCAGAACAGAGTAACTAATCTTAAGGACTGCAAAAACTTTAGACTAAAACTAATAAAAATGAATCAAATGACAAGAAAAATCCAAGACTGTAGCAACTGGAACAAAAATCATGGAGGAGAACTTATTAATTTTGCCTGATGTATGATTACGATGCATGATGATGCAAAGAACTGAGCGACCTTTCTTTAGCAGACCTGGAGTCAATTTAACCATCCTTTTCTTGTTTTCTACACCTAACGGTCTAGATTCCCAAGAGGAATATTGCTGGAAGTACACCATGTTCTTCAAGCAGCATGTGAAGAGTTGCATTTGAGTCAGCTTTGTGTGCAGGCAGAATAATGGCACAAAGGCATATTGAGGGCTACTGTCCTTCGCCTAAGTCCAGAGAGTATACTGTTGGTGGACACATACCAGTTTCTTACTCTTCACTGCATAAATACCTCCACCAAGCAAAATCAAGACACTACCCTACTCCAGTAAGAGTGCTTTATGCCCATTCTAGCCCATTCTCAGTTTGCTCTCACATAAATAAATGTAGGCTAGTGAGAATACTGGGTCAAGAATATGCATCTTGCAAATGGAAGAAAGCTCCATGATTCATAAAGAGACTTCTGCTAAAAATAGGCATTTGTCATCAGAACTAATTTCCTTCTAATAAATCAACATTTTTTTTAATATGAACTGTTAGCTGCAAATGCTAGTGAAACCACTTTATAGCTGGAATGTGAGACTATGAAATGAGTGGAGTTTGAGTGCAGTGTGAACATACAATATGAATAAAAACTTTTGGTTTATGTAAAATTGGCTGCACTTTGTCTTTCTCAGCATTCTTTCTCTGCTCAGTTCCTGTATCATCTATACTAGTTATTTAAACAAATTTGGTCTAGATCTCATCTGAGAAAAGCAAGGAGGATCATATATATATGTTAGGAGAAAAAAAATATGTTTCCTTTTTAGTGTACTTATTGCCGATAAATGATTGCAAGTACAGTTTATCCTCTAAGTTCATTTCTGCAGAAGAATTTGAATCACCACTGGAACGCATGTGGTGGGCAGAGAAACTCTATCAGCAGTGAAGCCCCTAATCAAAAAGAGTGGCTAGTAGTTTTAAGACTGCATTCTGGCTTGGGTTGATTTTGGGGTGACATTTGTTTGGTTTCTTGCCATTATTCTAGAAAACACAAGGATCAAAGAAGAAGAATCGTATTGTTTGGCTTGGGTCTGGTTTAAAACAAGATTTGTGTCTTCTAATGTAACTTAACATTTTACAGATGGCTTGCTTCATGTTAAAGCTAGGGATGCATGTAGATTGAATTATCAGCAGATTAGAACCAGCTGTGTTTAGTTTGAAATTTTTTTGTGCATATTCTGTCCAGCAGAATGCACAGAGCAGACTCTTGCTATATGAATTCTATCAAATGCCTAAAAAAAAACACCTATAGAGATTAATTGAGGGTCTGACCCTATTCAATGTTGGTTACCTTTTCTTCAAAGAAACTACACTGTACATGAGACTGCTCATGAGTTCAAGGCCAAAAATTCCGCAGAACAGGGGCTTGTCTTTGACCATGAATTAAGGTTAAATGGATCAGACTCAAAGAATTTATATAAATAGAACTAGAATCCATCTCAGTATCAATAGGAGATGCACAAGACAATGGAAGTGACTTCCCAGTTTCCTGCTTAACATTTTGTGCACCTTAATAAAAGGGATTTGGAACAACATGATTCCAATTTTGTAATGTTTTACACTGACTCTGCACATCTCTAAATCACTGCAAAATGATGAAGAATCAGCACCAATGAATAGAGGATTGACTTGCTAGCAAATGTATCCTTAATTATTTACTCCTCTAAGTTCTGAGTATCAGAATCATTTCATGATGTCTCAGGACATGCATACTCTGTGGAACGCAGCATTAAAACAGACCACTAAGATTTTTTTTGGCAGATTAGATTTATCAATTTCTTAAATTTATTTAAAGCTCTTTGAAGTCAGTAACAAAAGAACACTTAAATTATATTAAAATGTTACAAATTTACTTTTTCATATTGTTAATGATTCAGATACTAACATCCACACCTGCAGCAATTTTATTACCTTTGACTAGGTAAAATGAATTAATTTTCATAGTTTTAATACAAATTTAGTTTGTTCTATTCTTGGTTCTTAGGTTCATTACCCATGAAGTAGTATGAAAAAAAAGGGGGGATAAATTCTAGCTTACTGCCCCTGAAGTCTTCTGTTACTGATGTTCACTTACACTGAACTGATTCCAAACATTCAGCTATAAGGAAAATCTTTTGCTGCAAAATTCAGAATCCTTGTGCCAAGTTAATCTCTCTTTGCATATATGTCTTAGATTTAAAATACATTTTTAACGATACTTAGTAAGACCAGCTAATTTTTTTAAGGGTGATTCTTGCCAAATTTATTGCATGGGATAATCTCACCAGAAGAAGTTCAGACTTACTAGGAATAAGCACTTGATATTTTTATTAAGTTCAGGGGATATTTCTTTGCAGAACTTTTTTCCTGAAGCAGATCACTTATGGTAAAATAAGCATGCTTCTGCTATGCATGTTTTTCCTGTAATCTTGAAGATACAGAATACCCTGATGCTTCTGAGAAATAAGGCTTTGTCTTGAATACAGAGCCAAATGAATTATTAACTTCTTGTACCTAAGGTTTATGATGTGACCCAGGCCCCTGAAGCTGAGTGGTATTTTGCATCAGATATTATAATTGTATGATTTTTACTAAAAAATGTAGCTTTAATCTTGTGCTTGTGTGTTTGTATATCAAAGGAAAATATGAAGCAAAGTCTTAAATCAGTCTTCATCTTGTCTGAATTGGTATTCTCTGTGGATTGCTTTGGAGCTGCACGGGTCCAACCCAGTTAAGGATCTCTCCCTGTGTTTTCTGCTAATTCCCTCTTTAATGCTCAACAGTACTGAGTACAGCCTGACTTGCTGCAACAAACTCCAGTGAAAGGCATTATTGAACTCCCAGGAGATTCTTTTCTGGAAGTCCTTTTTATTTTTTCTATTAAATATTAGTTTAAAGGGAAAATGCTGCTCTTGAAAATTCTTGGCTATAATGGAGAAGGTCGGAAGGCATTCAGGCTCAGCATTCAAAAACAGCCTTTATGCTTGTGTAAAGAATGGTTTCTGTATACGGAGCTCTAGTTTTGGCTTCCTAGCAAGTTTTACCATTTTTGATCAGGTGTTTATTAGATTCCTAAACAACTTTTACCAGACTTCTACTAGCAGATTAAAGTCAGCTTATGGAAGACTTTACAATATATAAGTGTTTTTCTTCTCTTTCATTTTGTTGTTTCAGTTTGCATTCAGCTCAGCTTTTCAAGCCGACTTCACAACCACAAGGAATGGAAATTACTTTTTTTAGCTGAAAGCTGAAATTCTCTTGTAATCAGATCTCATATTTTCAGGACTTCAGGAAACACTTTTATTTTCATTATGAATTTTTCAATATTAACAGGTTATGACAAGAATAATGATATGATAGATATATAATAATATATGGATTCAATTGTATTTTAATACAATGTATATTCTATGAAATATATTGTATATTTTTACAATGTATTTTAATAAAAACCTATAATCAAGCTTTACAGTCTTTCATGAAATGCTCATGTCCATCTCATAAAAAAGCAGTGGCTAACTGTTATACCTCCACAGAGCTGCAGCAGTTTTCGGGAGCAGAAAATGCTGTACATATTGTTTCTGTGCTGAAATAATGCTAATACAGCTTCCATTACTAGCAGTGGTGCAGCCCTAATATTTTCAAAAAAATACTTCTACTGAAGGAACAGATCTGACCTTGCTTTTGATTGCATAGCACGCAGGCAGAGAGGGTATGTAATCAACTGGTAGGGAGTAACCTGGGGCTGAAAAGATTTAAGTTCTTTTTCAACCTCCACTGCACAGTCCCTGGGGGCTCTGAGCAAGTAACCTTGCTTCTTCGTGTCTAGATCACACAACATGGCATCAAAGGGGTCCTGTCGCTGTTGTTATTCAAATACTAATGAGAGTACTGCATAAAATTCGTGCAATTGAAAAGTAGTCAGTAACACTCAAATGCATTTTGAGTCACCAATGTGGTATCAACAGGAGATATTTCAAACATAAGACTTCCTTTTCCAGCCTTTAAAAGGCAAACAGGTTTGGGGAAATAATCTTTCTGATGTATGTTTGTTTCTCTCCAGCTGCAATACAGTTAATGCAGATTACAATGCTATGGGAGAGAAAAACTGTACTGAAACTTTGAGCCCAGTCTGCTAACATAAATTTGAAGTAGGAATGAACAATTTTAAATAACAAGACATATTAAAGTAAAATGTCTAAGCCAGATCATCTTCCATTGACTTGCCAAGATTGGAAGCCTGATTTCATGTTGTGTTGTGTGCACTAACCTCTTGGGACACTGTCACCTAATCATATCCATCCACCTCGTGAAACCTGGCTGAAAAGGAACGCAAACCCAAAGAAAATAATTGTGCAGAAAGGTGTCAGTGAACATAGGTTCACTTTTTAAATGCAAACCACATTTCTACTGCCCCAGTTTCAAGACTTGACAACATCTTCAATGTAAATACCAGGTAGTAATAAAAAGAGATAAGTCTGATGTTGATTAAGTAGAGGTTTAGTTATAAAATAAGGCATGACATTTAATGATTTTGAGTAGCCATGCAATGTTAAGTTCAAGAAATTGTTTTACTGATTTAAGAGAGAAAATGAAGTATAGAGGAGGCCAGGTTGCATGATACGAYGGTTTACATCATTATATATATTATTAAGTGATATACAGTATATGACGCGATGCAGCTCCAGATTTCTAAAATGGTCCCTAAACTCACTGGAAACATGTAAAACTTGATGTTTTGCACACCTGGTTATCTTAGAGTTGTTGAATTATGCCCAAGGGGAATGTACCTCTAGGCAATCTTCTTTTTTTTTCTCAGGGGCAGGGGCTAAATCTTGGCCACTACACAAGCAGTTTTCTGGAGCCTTCATAGATTATAGATATTTTCTTGGTAAGTGTATTTTTCTGAGGTCTCTTATTCAGCCTGTGGATTCATTGATTTACTATGCCCCTAGGACTAAGGCCCAACTTGGTACAAGGGCATCAGACATAAAATTATCAGATGTAAATGGATGGAGTCACAGACAAAGAGAAGAGCTGGTAGAAAGCAGCAAACATCAGAAGAAGCGTTGACATGGAGGGAAGTGGTGGTCTGAAGGAGGCAAGCGAGGCTGCAGTATGCTCCTTTCTGCGACAGCAGGGCCATCTCCATTTTCCCACCGATGTTGTGACAGACACACAGCAATGCTGGCAAGAGGAGCGTGTGAAAGCTGGTGGGGCCAGCAGTGCCCCAAAAATCTCTGCTAACTGAGGTGGTAATTCTGGATCCTCCACTGACTTCATGGTTCTGAAGATATTCTTTGGGATAAGCTAACATGAGCACAGGTTTCTTTTTTAAAAATATCTGAAAATAAGAACAACAAAAAAAATCTGTAAGTTCTTTGTAGAAAGACTGAATGCTTTTTTCTCAAGGCCCTGCTTTTGTATGGTTAAAACTGAAAACCCTTAGTATAAATATGCTAGTGAAACTATATGGCTCCATATAGCTTGATCCAAGTTCACCGAGATCACTGACAATTTCTTTTGTACTAACTGAAGTGGACTTTGGACAGAACCTGGTAATAACAAAATGTCTGGCACTCAGGAAAACAGGTGGCTGAATAGATAACTAAGTAAAAAAAATGAACTTATGCATATTTATTGTGGACAGCTGCAAGAAAAATTGCACTGTTTTAACCCCATTCAGCCTTGGTTATGTGCCAGCATTCTTTGGCACTGAGCACCTGTTATTTATCAGTCGTAGCCCACCAGTGCTGCCATATGAGGAAGAATTGGCTGTGATTGATATGGACACCATCTCCGGCGCATGGCCTTGCACAAGCRTCTCCCAGGGAAGGCAGCGACAGTCAACGTGAGAAGGGACTAAGGGCTGACTGCTGAGCATCGCCCTTGAATTGTGGTACTTATTTGGAATAAATATGTGTGCCTCTTCGTCATCTCTTAGAAAAGAAGGACAAATTTGCAYAAGAATAATAAGAAAAGCAAAGTTACCAAATATGGCACCACACCCTCTACCTGTGAATATGATTTTTAAACTTTTCTTGGACTGGTTAAAAATACCAGGTAAGCGGTTAAAGAAATATTGCTTAGTGTTATTTATAAATAAACAATTAAGATGTAAGGAAATTTTCAAATCACTTATATGAACCAAAAAATAAGGGCTGTGTCTAGCAGACATGAAGACAAGAATAATTTTCATGCAAAGAACATGCCTTAGCAATACTGTGTTGCCTATTCACTCAATGACCTTTTCCGTTTTGCTGCTCTGGAAAGGGCTAAGCCTGCTTCCAATGAAAATGTGACAGACCTCCATTTACTTCAGCAGCAAAACATTCCTTTTATTTCACCCATGCTTACCAGGATATTTCCGAATAACCAATAAAGTAAAAACTGCACAGAATTTAAAACAGATGTTCTAGAAGATTTCTAGAAAAAGTAGGAAACGATCTTGTGTGTTTCCAGTAGCTCTTTTGTACATTGTTAATTTTCCACCTACTTGCACTAAACGCACTGACCTCATCTGCAGTCTTTTCTTTTGTTGATGGCTTGAGTAGGTTTTGAATTAGGCCCTATAGTTTCACTTGAAAAATGTAATTAAGGATGAAATCTTGATTTCTTTGAAGTCACTGACAAAACTTCAATTTTATTTAAGTGTTAATGCCTGTGATTGCAAAGATAACCTTCCATCAGGAATTCAATTCAATTCAATTCATATAATTATATTTGTGTGTATGTAATGACTAATGTTTCCCATTATTGTTTAAAAGAGATTTCAAAGGCTGTGCAGCCATGTTTGCCTGCCTACTGAAGATAGATATATTTAAGAAAAACTTGCCAGGACACTATATGTCCTAATGGTATTATTTTTGACTTTCACTATTTAAATTTAGCTCTGTTTTTTGTCCTGCTTTTTTTTTCTCTTCCTGAATCTGCCAAGTTAATGCTGAGATTGTCATCAGTTGTCAAGATGATCTGAATCCAAGTCTGCTAAACACAGAYAGAGTTTCGCATTTCAGACACTGAGTGTTGTGGACATGCAAGAAATTAACAGCACAAGAATTTAATGTCCACCTGCTAGTCTGTGTTAGTTTAATTTATTTCTCTTTATTTCTTCCAGGTGTTTACCTGTACTGGAAAATCATCATGATTTAGTCTATGCCATAGAGCTGAATATGTAGCAAATATAACTTTTCTGGTTATATTATTAAAAGAGAAATGACTGTATTCTGCAAGTGAGGTTCTCAGTCACTTTCAGTGCATACATAAATAGCTCTGTAAGAGATGGATTCCTTCACAGTCCTCAAACTTCCCAACCTCTATTTCCAATTACAGATCTAACTGTAGTTGGTGGCAAACATAGTATAGATTAAAATGATATCATGGGGACCTTAAGGTTTCTTATTCATCTTTCCTTCCTTATAAGGGGTCATTATTGAAGTCACAACTAAATACTAGGTATAAATTTCCAGTGCCTGTTTGTTTGTTTTTAATATCCATAGTAATTCTTGCAGTCTTTTTGTGGCATTATTCTGGGAGGAAAAGTGTTCCTCTCTCTGTGTTGGCTGTCAACTCATCAGTTACCTGTTTTTTCCTGTCTTCTTTCAAAACAGTGGTTCATTCCTCATCAAGCAGTACCAGTCAGAATCTGTCCAAGATATATTTTTAAATCCCATATAGTTTGATTTTAACAGGACAATTTTTTTTTCATTGGCAACCATGCTGAATTAGAGCAAGGAGCTGCATGAAGAAGACACATATATGACTTTGTGGAAAGCTATTGCTGGACTCTAGGTTGTATTACAGAGTTTTGAAATAGCACTGCTACCTAGAAAAACTCTGCCCCATTTCATATTCTAGAACACCATGTCCCTACTAGTTCACGTTATCTAGCCCTTTGCCTTCAAAGCCCCAAAGATGGTTTCTACAATAAGACAACTAATGGCACCAGCTGGTTTTACTGCCTGTTTTTTAAGACAGGAACAGACCAGCAAAATACCTACTAATGGCTAACTTTACCTCCTTTACCCTTTCAGTGTATCTTCAATGCTTGGCTTTCTCCACAAAGGTTATGCAAAGGAGATCAAGTACACAGCAAAAATATGCCTTTCTGAAGCACTGGACTCTTTTTATTGCACATTATCTATCTATTTCATTTAGAAAATGAAATGGAGGTACAGCACTGAACATTTACTGCTGGACAGCAAAGATGAGGTCAGCCACAGATAAGTGGTTTCAGACTGAACCCTCCTCAGTACCTGTGGTGAATACTACAGATGCCATCTAGGATACAGGGTGAGATAATGATTTAGTTATCAGTTTTGTTTTAGTTATCAGGCATTTCTCTACAAACCACGCTTCCCTCTTCCCTACTTCCAATCTTTATGTGATTGCAGACAAAGTCTTAGCCTTTTGTATTCATAGAAAAGCTACTACTTTCACTTTAAAAATAGAATAAGGTACGTTTGTAGTACATTAATGCATTTATTATGCATTAGGAATGTCCAGGCAGGAACCTAGTGCAGAATAGTTAGTGCTCTATAAATTCACAGGCTCTGTTACTGCACAATATCCTCCCTGTGTAATGAAACCCTAAGTGTCAGATCTCCATGAGCTTTTTTCACTGCCAAATCCTCTGTCTAGATGTACTAAGAACTCTTTTCTCAGCTTTATTTTATATATTTAGCATTTCTCTAAAGCTCCCATTTCCAAGATTTCCTTTTATATTAAGATGTCTTCCAAATCCTTCTGAATATAGACGTGATCCTTAATCTCATTTTAAGGCAGGTCTGTCTACGATGACAAAGTGCAATATAGTTACAATAAGACAAACAGATAATATTACCTGGCATACAAAAATGTTACCTGGCATACAAAGCTGGGAAGACAATGGTTAGACAGAAATCTCTCTTTGTGTTTTGCCTTCATAATGTCATAATCATGTCAATGAATTCCCTGGAACAGCCACCCTGACAGCAACCTAATCTTTATTCTCTCAATCCACTGTAGAAAGTCTGGCTAAATAATAGATTCCTTGTACTTGCTCATATGGACAAATAGGTGAGACCACCATGATGTCTGCTATGCCAGTTAACATCAAATAGCATTAAAAATCACTGAAACCTGGATCCACCTCTGGTGTACGCAAATCTAAGCATGTTTCAGCAGCACATATTGTGCAAGATAAACTACACATTTATTTGTACTTGTAGTTATCATTTTCCTCTGATAGGTTCTTCTTGCCCATAGGCAGTGAACCTATGGTCTGTTCAAATTATTAGGAAGAACATGTTTTGCAAGAAATTTTTCTATGCTAGCAGAATAACTGCAGCTATTATTTGAAGTACATGATCTGGAGTTTTGATCTGGATGCACTAGTCACACTACTTATTTCTGTTTTATGATTGGTTAGGTACAATTCTTGGAACTATTTTTTATTTTAATGATCTTTTAAATTGTACTTTTTTTATTGTTTTAAGGTCTTATGTTTGGATTTGTTGAACTTCCTAGAAAATAAAATAAAATTCTGTTCGCTTCCGTGCTGGCATCTTTTGGAGAATTCAGTGTTCTCTTCTGTTAGCTCTTGGAAAGTGGTATAATGTGTTTAACCTGAGGGAGCAATTTCTTTCTCTGTGTGCTCTGCTTGTCAACATACATTACCTTTGACTTTCCATGTCTCCAAACTGTTCCTCAAATAGCTTGCATACATATTTCAGTGCACTGCCCTCTTTACAGTTTTACACTTGTTATGCAGAGGAGGTAATAAATTGTTCCCTCACAACGATATTTCTCTCCTGTCAGTCACAGTCCTTAATAGTCTTATACATAGCCTGAAAAGGCTGTTATTCTCCCTGAAAGGCAACAGTATTAATTATTTATGTTTAGCTCAAGTTCTCTTCCTTTTCCATGTAGTCATTGAGTATTGTCAGTTCTAGAATACACTGCAGGTGTGAGAGGTGGATTTCTGCATAGACAGACTTTCCAGTGAAAGGGGGACTCTTGAGTAGCAGCTCCTGGCGGTTATTTTTTTTTAGCAGTGCCAGACCGACATCTAACTTCTTACCTAGCAATACCTGCATAGGACAACATCTTGTCTCATCCTACCCAGTGGTCTTTACAAATCTGTAATTACAAGACCCACTTTTCCTCTTTAAAAATTTCTACAACATTTGCTTTTGAAGAGCAGTCTTGAAAAGATATGCTTTTAGCAGAATATTTTCAGAAAGAAGATCCAAAAAGGATGCGAGTATGTCAAGCAAATTTGATTGCTATTTGGAAAGTACATGTAAGTACAGTTTGTGGCTGTCTTATTCAGAGAAAAATCATATGGCTTTAGAGAGAGAGAAAAGGATGCATCTCTCTCCAGTGCATTTGGCTAACTCATAGGTATATTAGCTACAAGAATTTTATATTCCTGTCCAATTTTAAAAAATGATTAGAAACACCCTTCCATGGACATTAACTGCCACTTCTTCACCATTTTGCAGACCATTCAGTTCTGCTGAGGGCAGAAAATGACTGTTTCTGTAGTATCTCCAAGCGTTTTCTCCTCAGAGAAAGCAGTGATATAGGGTGGCCCCGGGGACATTGTGAGAGCACAGGCAGCAGTGAAGCCTGGTAGAGCCTCTCATCAGTACAGCTACATGTTGGTGCACACTGGGACACAGTGGTGCTCCTCCCTCCACCTAATAATCCACATAACTAAGGACTTATCCTATGCGTGCCCATGTGCAATTTATCCTTGGGGACAGCTGACACCTCTCCAGCCTTGAGCTTTAGGTTCACTGACTATATCTTTTATTCATGGGCAAAAGCTGCGGGGTGAAGGGGTGGTTAGTTTTTTTTTCCCCAGCCTCTGTCAGGGCCACAGATGAGATGAAATGGAAGCTGAGATTCACAGTAATCACACGACCTGCAGAGCTGGACCTCAGGGCACTGAGCCTGGAGTGTCTGTTCTCCAGTCCAGCCATTTCACAGAGATTTTAGCTCTCTCACAAGAGACATGCAAACAGAGGAAATTGTCCTTATTCTTTCTCTCCACAACACACTCTCCACTTAAGAGCAGCCAGACTTTGGCCTTCTGTTTTTCATTATGACTAAACATTTAAAATGTAGTTTGTATTTTCCAGAAAGGGCATGTTATATACTTAATTTATGAAAGCCAGGAAGAAGTATTCTAGATTCCTTTTGGTTCAGTGTTTTATATAAATGTGAGAACTGAGGTGGTATTATTCCATGTCCTCCAATGATTATTAGCTGGATGTTTGTGTATATGCTGTTTGACATAGTGAATGATTATAAAAAATATTTGTGGTACTGTTTTATTTGTAATGTGGTTATGTGCAGGAGTCTTATTAACATTTCTTGATAAGAAGGATATATATCTAGAGGAAAAAAGCTGCAATATGTGGATGCTATTTCAGTTCCTCAGTCTAGATATTTTTAGCACCTTCATTTTTGGAATAACTTCTCTCTTAGCTGTATGAAACTTGGAGATACACAATACGTGCAAAGAATGCAGGAAAAGACTTATTTTACTTCAACTATGTGTATGTACTGGGCTGCATAGTACAGAATGTGTATTGGGAACTGGCTTAGAGTAGAGACTTGGCAGTATGCGGGTGTTCATGGGACAGATAAATGAACAGTTTGTGCTGTTATGGATCCTGGTTTCAGCTACAGAATTGTAACAGGACCTCACTTGTCATGAAAAAAAATCTAGAGAAAAATAGGATATCATAAACCTGATTCTTTCCTTATTTTTAAAGAGGTAAATCAGGAGTAAGATTTTTTGATCCAGTGAAATTAAGATCTAAATTAAAGAAATGGTCCATCCTTGTCTGAAAAATGTTTCAAAACTTTTCACAGAGCAAAGAAAGTGTATCTCAGCATGTGGGATTCATGTTGTGAGGTACTTCTTGAGGGACCACAAGAAGCATGGACAGAAAATTAATAAACAAATATTCATCTTTATTTACTGACAGAAAAGGGAACATCTTCCTTCTTTCAGCTGGAAATGCTGTTGTTTAGCATTTGGTCCTGTCTGCACTGGACAGGGGCAGAATACCAAACCACCTGGCAGAGTTACTTCCTGAGAAAAGGATTCTTCCCCAAGAAGGGGCAGAAATCTGGCACATGAACTAAATGCTTTCTCAGCACAATAGTGACCATAACGGGACCAGCCTATGCATTCAAGAGGCACAAGTCAGCCCATGAAAATCATTAGATTGTTTTAAAAATCATGAGATATAAAAATAACAGATGTACAATTATTTTTGTTTGCTTTGGATTGTTAGACGTTTTCAAATTCATTTCTACTTTTCTCTGCAATCCCAAGGGCAAATTCATTTTAAAATGAAACCTACAGGACTCTAGGAACCAGAGCTAAAAAAAAAAAATTCCTCAGATGGTAAGAGTTAGAAATATTACTGTCAAAACATTACATGAGTAGCTGAGAAGGACTGTTTTATTATAATTAGTATGAAGAAAGAGGACATCAAATTAATTCCAGAACTTGATACCACTGACATGATGAGGGAAGGTAAAGAAGGACAATGTAACTTACTAACAAGATGCATATGTTTGCAGTGAATCTATTGTAGTGATGGTAGGTTGCCAAAGACTTTAAAAAAGCATACACATACACACAAAAGCCCTTCTACAAAAGGAGATTCTGCAAATTCTGGAGCTAACAATGAAGGCTATAATTCCTTCTTCCCTAATCTCATAGTGAAGCAGATTGGGGTGTCAGCTTGGGAAGGAAAGCCTTAGTACCACCAAAATTCAAGACAAAAATATCCCTGGATTTCCCCTCAGTATTTTACCTTACTGTTCCCCTTCCGTTGAAGGAACCACAGATACAGACAATACTTTTTATTTCTTCTTCTTTCTTCCTTTGGCTCTTTGTTTTTAAGATTTTACCTGTGCATTCAGGGATGTTGGAGGTATGTTTCATAACTAGTACTGAAAGCTCATGAATGTTGAGGAAAGAGGCAAAGAAGCAGGAGGGCAGATATTGTTGAGGATATCTAAGGCAGTGGGAAATGTTGGGTTCAAGGAGCAGGATGGACATACTAGTGTTTCACTCTGCCAGAATAACCAATCATGCTTCTCAGGCCACAAAGCTTTGTGGGGCACTAGCTTGGGCACACAGGGTCGGGTTTTGGGCAGTGCCAGCAGACCCCCATAAGGGGCCTGCCAGAGCCGCCGCTCTGCCGTGTGTAAGCAACTGAGGACTCTCCGCAGGATCCCAGATCTCCTGCTCAGCCTAAGGGAGCTTTAGAGAGAGCAGAAAAGAAACATATTTGCACAGCAGGGAGGAGGAGAGAAAGATGAGGAACATGGCACTAAAGAAGGAAGAAAATCTGATGAGGAAAAAGAAAAGTTGGCAGCAGGGAAAGCCAAGTCCACGTACTAGTCTGTGGGCTGTGCGAATTATCTATGCAATTAACATAATAGCTTCCAGGGTAGATACTGTGGAAGACGTCCCATAAGATTCCAAGAGAAATCATTAAAAAATCCAACTGTAGGGAAGAAAAACAAAATGATATATAGACAAGAGATCCCATTTTGTATTCTTTAACAAACTGCGCTCAAGCATATGTGATGATTTTTTTATGTCTTCAGTATTTCTCTTTCCTCTTCTAATAATCAGTTTTCTGACAACTTTTTTTGTTGTTGTTTTTGGCTCTGTGTGTATAAATCATCATGGCTGGCACCTTCTTGTTGACCTCATCTGCACTAAGACATCTCATGCAAAGTAGTTTATGATGTGGTGGCAATGTCTTAACCATATTTTACATGAATGCTCATATATCATTGTTTGTAACAGTGCAAGTGCACGATTGCTGGAGACAAGTACAAATTACCCTGTTGGAAGGACAGCTAGTGAGATTTATGTTGTATTGTTGCCTGTTCTTCCAATAGGAAGTTCTCTTTACTGATACAAGTATGATCCCTCTGTTGAGCAATATATGACATGACCAGACATATGGAGTCTTGTCTTTGTGTCTTCATGGTGCAACACAAAAATATGCTACAATACCTGACATAACTCCAACTGAACCAGCTCCAGAACTGGGAATAGTTTAGCTGCATCAGCACAGTGGTATGCCCAGGCTAATTAAAATAGGGCAGAGGCTGCACTGATACAGTTATATTGTTCCTGAAACCGAGATAATATCTCAGCACAGAGCTGCACTGTGCAGTAGAGCTATACCCTTTAAAGACTGATGAGAGGTATTTAGATACATCAGTTAAGATTCAGAAATGAGCACCCATGTAATAGTTTTTATCTTACCTACCTGTTTTAAATACTGGCACAAAACCTAATGATTTCCAGTCTTTCTTCCCAGATTTTCCCCTACGTTCCAACAGCTGCTGAAGAAAAACAAAAACCCACAACCCAGAACATCTCAAAGAGGGAGCTCAGAAAGAACCTCAGCCAGTTGTTGCAAAAATGTTGAATAGAAATTGTCCAAGCCTCCCATTAAGATAAAACACTTTTGCTTGTTTATTGTTGTTCAGAATGTGACCATTTTCTCAAATTTGACCATTTATTCCAATAAATCCATAAAATGACTAGTATTCCTTTCACTCATAATATGCTTTAAAAACCTCTTCTCACTGTCCTTAACTCTACTGTCCTTAATTTTTTCTTTTTGCTTTGCTTTTCAACTTTTTACAATACTTTGCTTCCAAAGTATGTTTTTATCAGGAACTTCCTTTTTCCTTCCATTTGCTATATTTAGAATTTCAAGGCTGATTTCTGCAGTTTCTATGATACTGCCTCTGACTGAATCTTCCACCTTTGAGAATTTTACTCATTTTTTTTTCTTTGATCGTCATGGCTTGCCAGTTATTTTCTGCTTTCCACCATATAGAGAGTAATCTCATACTCTTCATGTCCTAGATGCAAACTATCAGGCCTCCCAGCTGATTTCTTGGTAGAGAACTCTTTTTTCATAGAACTGATGCAAGTGATGTTTCCTGAATATGTCTGGTCAAGACCCCCTCAGCTTCTCAGTTAATCATCTCAGGCAGGGCTGGACCTCTCCTGTGTATCCAGACTCTGCTCTCTCAGCAGAACCATCAGGAACTGGCTTCAAGAAAGAAAACATCAGAGGTCAAAAGTACTGTTACTGGCTGTTGTATGACTGCATATGGAAAGCACTTAAAACAGCCTTTCAGCCTTGCAGATTAAAATAACTGTAGAACTTTCCTATTTGCTACATCTGTTGAGAAGCAAAGAGGAGCAGGTCTAATCAGAGGTTATGTGGTCTCACTCCGTATCCTCCCACAGACAGTGGCCAAGAGCAGATGCTGGGGAAGAGCTTAAGGACTTCCCTAGAATGTCTCCTCCACCTCCAGCAATTTGTGGCTCCGAGTCTTCCAGACTTAGAAGTTGTGGTTTTGTTTTTAACAACCCCCAAGGGATTTTCTTCTACATGTTAATCCACCCACATTTTTGAAATGATGTAAATTTTTAGCATCTGCAGTGTCCTGTGAAAAGGAGTTCCACAGCTTAACAATGCACTGTGTAAAAAGCTTTTGTATAGAAGAGCCGAAAATTTGCCAGTCAGTTCACTTTTATCAGAGGCTTCCCGCCTTAGCTTCATTGTTTCACTAAAATGCAGACAAGCAAATAGAGAAACACCACTGTGTTGAGTGTATGGATGCAAGTTAAACCAGTTAGAAGCACATAAAAATACAGATGCCTGTTCATGAAGCCTTGAAGCTGAATTGCTGATATTTTATAAAGAATTGAAGAACTTGTCTCAGGGTGGCATTAGGAAAGACAATGGGTGAAAGGAGAGCAGGAGTTGCTGGAGACAACTGCATGGTATGCAGGCAGAGTAATCCAGACCTTCAGCTACTGCAGAACCTCTTGAGTTAATGAATGGTTTGGTTCAAACATTTAATGAGACACCAGAATGTCTATCCACAATATCTGATATTTCTAACAAATCTAATTAGCTATAATTCTCAGGTGAGAGCTGCCATTAAAGCCTGTCAGGAGGTACCTAGGAAAATCTCAAAAACAAAAGCAACCCTCTCCCAGCTACTCTGAATTTGTCTATCTGTAACACATGTCCTTTCCCTTTATCTGGACTCAGTAAAGAAACAACCAAAAGCTTTCAGATTTGCTTTTTGCAATGCACTAATAGTGAAGATTCACTGGTGTTAAGACTTGCACATCTCAAGGAAATGCATTTATTTCTAGAAACTGACTTAATCATGCACATTTTCTTTTGAAGCTTAACCTCCTCATAGTTCCTGCCAACAGAAATGATGCCATCTCCACTGCCCAACACAATGCTATCTGGACAGCTCCACAGGCCTTCCACCAAGTAACTAGTCAGAGAGGTACTGAGCACATTTAGCATGGAAACACAGTTGGAAAAGCTGCCATCTGGAAGTGGATAGTATACCGGCCAAACAAGTAGGAAGTGTACTTAGTAAGTTGCTGGTTTAGTTTATTCATCTTCAGCTGTCTCCCTGTGGTACCTTCACAAGTAAAAATTGTGCAAGTGGGATATAATACCATACTGTGGGATGAAGGAAGAGAAATACCTTCCAAACTCAGCTGGAGAATGAATCTTATAATCATTAGCTCATTTAATGGGAGTAGTCATGTAATTGCCTAATCCAGGAGCCCCCAAAATTTGCAACTGTGTTAAAAGGCAGCTAGCCAGGACTTCTGGGTCCTGCCTTGTTTGAATGTATATTTGCATACTTTCAAATTTTTAAAATTACATCTGCCTATACTTTAACTTTCCTGATAAGGTTTAGACAGCGACACCCTGTGCATGAGAAGATGGGGGCAGAAAGGCACCCTTTTCCTCTCTTCTCCATGTCAGACACAATTCCAAACATCATCTGCACCCACGGGAGCAGAAAGAGCTAGTGCAGTGCTGGAGACATGTTCTCAAAGCCTGTCAGATGATGAAATGCAGGATGGTCAGCATGCAGTATTAATCTTCAGGTGATTCCACCTATACAAAACCTCCTGGAATAAGCCTTCAGGCAGTAACATAAAACAGTTTTCCCAGGGAAAACAGGCAAATGTGTAGTTTAATGAGAAGGAACTTCCTGTTGTTTGACAGCGACCATGAGGCTTGATTTGCCTCATCTCCACCACCAGTCCAGGAGAGAGCCAATGTTTTAACTGCTCTATATCTATAACCTTAGTTGTTCCCTTATTTCTTCTTATTCTTAAGGGATAAGATGGTCCTTTCCACCTACTTTACTCAGTTACTCATGTTCTCATCATTCACTTCTTTACACATGAAACAAAATTAAGCATTTTTGTCTTTTCTTGTATGGAAGGCCCACTGGTCTGTAAAAATTTTCATTGCCCTGGTCTGCACATTTTCCTTTTGGGTCCTTTGTTTAGATTAAATATACTTCTTTAATAACAAAACACACCAGGACAAAATAGTAACACCTCCTGTCATGCATAAGAATTCTTGTGGTCGGTTCAAAGAAATAGGCAGTTTTTCCTTGCCTTTATTTCCTTTTTCACTTTTTTCTTTGTCTTTTTTTTTTTTTCAAAAATAAACGGGGGGGGGGGTGTTTGTTTGGTTTTTCCTCAAACCCAATGACATTTTTCTGATACAGATCTTTATTTAGAGAAAAAAAAAAAGACTGTCCAAGAATGGCTTTATGGATATATTTGACCAGCTCTGTACAAAAGCCACTGCCAAAAGTAACTTGTACTGTGTAGTTCAGTAATCACACCAGTGCTCCAGTGTGTTTAAATTGCCCTGCAGATGACTGGTAAAAATAAATGAGCTAGACATAAAAGAACAGGGTGAGTGAAAGAGCAGGCAAGAGAGAGATGTCCTCAAATAGATTATACGGGTCAAGTCATGCAAGTGCTTCTATTACTGCTGATTAATTCTGTCAGCTGTTATGTTAATGTGTTGCATGGCATGAGCGTGCACWGAGCAAAAGTACAAGGAAGCTGAGACTATTCTCTAAATAAGGATGTGGCCCAGACAGTTTGAAACGGTGTGTGTGTCTGTGCCTAGCAGAGTGATGACGGATGATAACAGGATGAGAATGAAATCTCTATTGCTGTTCTTTTGCAATACAGATATATCTCTTTCCAGACACCAGGAATTAGAGAGATTTTGTATTGCCAACCCCAAGCCTTCAAAAATCTTGATACAGTCTGACATCATGTATTTTTAAAAATAATAACTGTGGATTCTGGTTTGGGTTGTCCCTTGTTTTCTGGATTGAAAGCATTTCATTTTCAAACTTTCCCCTTCTACTTCCATAAGGGCTAGAAATGCTCTTAAAAAAACAGAAAGCCAAAACCTTGCTGGTATGCCAAGAGCTGAGATCTTAGGAAAATTACCAAATATGTGAACTTATGATAACATTATGCAAGCTAGCAAAAGTGCTAATCTTTCTGTGTGATCGAACTGTGCTTTTCAGAGTGGGAAGTACAGTGCAAAATGGAAGGATGCACACAAGCTTTCACATGTTTTATTAGTGAAGATTCAGCATTCAGGAAAAGGGCATCTGAAAGACTTTGGGAGGCGACTGCAACATGAGCCTGGTATTTAAACTAAGAAGGTCTTTCAGAGACGGTGAGGACTATAAAAGGGGTAGGTAAAGTCACACGCAGGCTGCCGGAGGCAGCGGCCAGCGCCAGGATGAGACAAATGCGTAGGGGCTGTGGTGTGACAGCTTGCTGGGGTGGCTTCTTGCAGACTGTGCTGGGTAAGCAGTGGGCTCGCTTCCTGGAGAGAGGGCTGCCGGGGCACCACTGCGACTGAGGCTGAGTCCTCATGGCACCGCTGTGTTTGCCTGAGGCTGTCACCCACTGCCCTTGTCACATTTGTCCTCCCCTCCTGCCACCAGAAACAAGGCGTACACATTGCTGCAGCGAGTGGAGCTCTTCCACTACTACAGACTTATTTTTTTTTCCTGAAGGCAGCACCCCTTCCCATCACCAGTCTGCCAGTGTTAAGACAGCACAGTCTCCCTGGCCTTCCCACGGTAGATGACCACGCTGCAGCAGCCTACACAGATTTCCCAGCTCAGCGGTGTGACGGGAATTTTAAGTAGTGCAGGGTGCTGAAGGAGTTAAGCCCAGGGAGAATTATGATATAGAGGAAAACAGGCCCAGCTGCCAGGGAGAAACAGCCCCTCAGGCAAACCAGGAGGGGAGAGCCAGTTTCCGCTAGGGCAGGGTGAGGGGTTGTTTTTCTGGGAAGAGGAGGAGGAGGAGGAGGAGAGCGCTCTGCCTCCTGCTTGCACAGCCTCCTGCTGGGAGCTGTGGGGAGGTGAGGGGAAGGGGCCGCGGGGCAGGTATCGGTGCAGGGCTGCCCTGCGGGGTGGTGGGCTCTGGGGCCGGGGAGCCTTGGACGCACCACCAGCCCCTCTGCTCTGCCCACCCTGTCCTCGTCCCGCTCCAGCCCTGCCACAGCTCCTCTGGCGTCCCTGGGAGCAGGCTGCCATGGACTGCGGCAGCGCGCCACGCACGGCTTCCCACGGCAGCGCCAGCTCCTGCAGCAGTAGCTACTGGGACCCTGCTTTGAGCAGGATGCTGGACTGGAGACCTCCCAAAGTCCTTTCTGACCTGAATTAGCCTCTGATCCTACATCCTAGTGTTCATCCTAACATATGCAACTAATATAATAATAATCTCAGAGAATCGCGAAAGCTGGGAAGTTAGATATTTAATGTCTTTTTGTACCAAAACTTTCACCTTCAGTTTCCTCTGGACTTGCATTCTGCAATTCCTGCACTGAGAGACATCGTAGCTATTTGATATAAATACATTTGTGGCATAAACTCAGTCTGCCACGGCAAAATCCTTTGATAGGTTAACTTAAGTAAATGTCCCTGAACAATAAAAAAGCCTCTCTGAGGAGCTGGGAGTGGCTGGGAAAGAATGAATAGAAAACGGCTTCAGATGGTGACTTGAAGAAGAGTTTGTTTTCCTCAAAGCATGTTCATTTCTTCCAAATGTGCCAAGTGGTCTAAGGCTTCCCTAGAAGCCTTGCCTTGCTTATATCCATAGTGATAACCATCTGTTAAAGAGAGATACTACTGTGATGAATAATGCTATGTTATTTGAGAGTGTCTGCTCTAAGAGTGCCTTGTTGCTGCAGAAGAGTTCTCTCTTGATTTTAGCAGAGTCTCATGGATTTGCTAGGGAAACCTAATGCTGGCCAAGGGCTTGCTTCTGTTTCAATTGCTATTTGCATTGCTATTTGCTTAATAAAAAATGCCCCATGTCCAGCACGCTACATTTCAGCCCAGAGCAAATACTTCTGGTCAAGTGGTGCAGGATGGAAATTTTGACAGTCTCAACTATAACCAGTACAAATGTGTGCTGCTGTAATGAGCAACAGACAATGCAAATGTCAAGTCACCAGAATCTGTTTTTGTCAGCGTTAGTGCTATTTAATAGGCAAACTTTTTCTCTTCCCCTGTGGCTTATAGGAAATTGTCTTTTTTTTTTTTTTTTTTTTTTTTTTACTGCTAAAATAGGGGAATGGCTGGAGACCAAAAAGGAATAATACTATCTAAATACTGAATGCACTAAGCTATCCCTGCAGGAAAAAAGAATGAATATAGAGCAGAAAATGCAGATGTGGCAAAAAGATTCCTTCTTTATGAATTTCTCTGAGATAATGTATGTTGTTGCTCACTCACCAAACATAATTGTGCCTTAGATGTCAGCAATTTTGATGCCTGATGTTTTGTTGATAAGTTTATTCTCCATGAATTTGTTAAAGCTTATTAGCATAGTTTTATTGTACCTTTTTCCTTCTCATAAAAACACTGGGGAGGATTGCATTTGAGTGGCAGAAAATGAAAAGTTGGCTGGAGAGGAGGAAGACAGAGAATGAAATGCTGAGAATATGGCCAGAAGTTTGAATGCTGACAAAAATGGGAAGTAACATATGTGCTGGCAGGCACTTGAAGAAATAACTTAGCAGCTTTCAGTGCTGCTAGAATGAGTTTTAATTTTTCTAGAAACGGGAGCCATAATTGCTCAACAGATTGTGGGGGGAGGTGGCTCCAGATTAGTGAACGAAGAGCACGTGGATCTCACAGAGACAGTATGAAGAGAAGAGATGAAGAATTGCTGGTGTGAGCAGTTGTATCACATAATAAAGATACTGGTGGTTTATCAGGAGACTGAGTAAAGGAAATTATTTAGAGGAGGAAGATGGTCTTCTTACCTTCCTCAGTCTTACCTCCTCTTTCTGCGTTTGACATTTCTCTAAATTCAGTTTAGCAAACTTTCTGTCTTTTTACGCCCAGTGAAAGGGAAGCAAGGAGGCCAAGGAAGAGGGCAAACCATACCCAGATTCTGGAGAAATATAACCTGCAACCATTTGCTCTGTGCTTGATGTCCTTTGGCCCTGATCCCTTCTAGAAAAGGAATAACCATGAACTCTGCCACTGATAACAAGGATTGGGCACTGAAAAGTCTCACATCATTAGCAAGTGTTTTATCTGTGTGTGCACAACCTGACTTCACCTGTTTTTGCCAGAAGATTGTGGTAGATATCTAAAACTGAAAGGAAGTTGAAAGGTATTTTGTCTGTTTAAAAAAGAAAAAAAAACCTTACCACTGATCATTTTTGTAACTAAAAATTGAATGACTGAATGGTCTGAATACGTGACCCAGGGATAGCATGGAAACTCTTCTTAACAGATGCCACGCTCTTCCTGGGTACTTGATATCTTTCCTGTGGCAGGCTACACTAGGTGTTATTATGCCTTCTTTGTAGCCCCATATATAAGGCAACCAGGCTCAGTCAACCTCAGATCTCACGCTGTTATGTGTAGAAGAAAAGCCTTGAAATATGATCAGCCAAAAAAGCCCCACACCCTTGCTCTGGAAATTCATTTCAGAATGTGGACTGTGAGACCTGCCAGTGAAAGAATAACAGAAGCAGAAGGGAAAATGCATGTTTTAAACTGACAGCTTGTATGTTTTATTCTTGACACAAAAAGACAAATTACTACACGAGTGAGCATGTAGTGGAATGTGATTAATTCTAAATCCCGTGTACTCACCTTCTCCACAGCAAAGGCTTGTGCAGAACTCTTTTCTGTGTGTTTCTGTCTGTTCCTGGAAAAATAGCTGTTACCCTATCAGAAAGCCAGTGCAGGCAATGCAGGCACAGTTTTTTTACCTAGTTATCTACTTGTTCAGATTCTCTGAGATATAAAATTTGAATTTGTAATGAGACAGCCACAAAAGCACCTTGAAACTATTTGGGATCACATGCAGCAGAACCCTACTTTTTTTTACACAACTTCAGAGACAACAAGCCTAGCTCCACTGTGCAGTTTAATTAGCTTATAAATGAGTCCAGTGGCTCTGACACTTTGTCCACTTAAGGAAAGATTCTTTCAAGTTGATCTAAATGAAATGTGTTTTAGCATGCAAAAGAAAACATTTTGGGACCACTAATGAAAATTATGATAGACAATGCTACCTCCACTAATGTAGTGGATTTCAGTGAGTGTGCATTTTAGATGCATAGTTATGTAGCAAAGTACAGTTTAGCTCATCAGCTATCAGAAAATAATAGGAGAATATAATAATACTAATAATACTAATATGAAAATAATATAAAAATAATAAATAATAACAATAGGAAAATAATAGAAAAGAGGCTAAGGCAGGCTTTGTAAAGAGAATATTTTCAGATGCTGGTAAGTGCTGTTATTTACAGCTGTTGCATTTTCCTTTGTTCTGGTGTTTTCACAAAGGTTCCATTTGTGGGAATGGCCATTAGMAGGATGATCCCTTAAACACAAAACTAATATTATTTTACTGGAAAATCACAGTTTGTTTTGCACAATATTGCAGAACAATGCCATACAAGTTCTTCTCAGGCAAAATTTTCTCTGACTTCCACGGGCTTAGATGAGTAAAAACCGAAACCTAAACTGCATAAAGCACGAGAGAATGTCCAGTAAAAAGACCAATTTTCTCCTTCTGCATGATGACTTCGGTGTTGCTTAACCCTTTACCAGTAAAAACCAATAAAGCTATTTTTGAATAGGAGTTTGCGGGGAAAATCCCGGGTGCTGCAAGAAGTTACACGAGTCAGTAGGTGGCATATTTTCCCCTGAGTCAGTCCTAAATCACATGTGCGCCAAGTTTTGAGGGAGTGCGGGGAGCACTGCCTTTTGACCAAGGCTTCCACAAGGTCTGACCATTTCTGATGGGTTGGGGCCGGAGCCTGACTCACCCCTAGTGCTCAGGGACACTTCTGCCACCACGGCTGGATCCACCAACCTCGCCACGCAGCGTGCGCTGTGCTGACAGCAGCGCGCACAGTCGGTCGCTGGCAGCGGGGCTGGGAGGCGCTGACCTACTGCCCTAGCGGGACATTTCCCTGATGTTCACTCTGACACCCTGGCAAAAGGCCTGATTCACCCACTGTGGCTTTGCCTGTAAAAAGATTTAGATCGAGCTACAAATTACAGTTCGGTGATCACCTTATTTGCCTATAGTGCCTTCCAACTTCCCTTTCAGTAGCATAAGGCTATGCCTTCCTCGCCTACCCTAGATTATTATTATGCAGTGCTGAACTGGCTTTTAAACAAACAACTGCCAGGCAAGAATTTCCCTCTGTTATTTTGCTGAATCCTTGCCGTTTCCTTGGCTATTAGCAGAGGCAAAGATTTTGGCTAAAGTTGAAAGAAAACCTCTAAGATTCGCGGTTGCTGCTTAATTTTTTACATTATCTTGAAATAATTCCTCTGCTTTTGAATCTGCGACTGCATATGTTTCAGAATGAGAATTCGATAAAACTTCTAGACTTCTAGATTGACCCCAGCCAAGAATCTAAATATTTAGGATTTGTGATTACAGTTTTGATTTTCTCTAGTCATAATGCTCCAGAGAATAATCTTTATCATGATTTAAACAGTAATATGTTATGTGCTTGGAAACAGAATAGTATAGGCAAAGAAAGTCTGCTTTCTGCATATGCCACACAAATAAACATGTTGGCCAGGAGCTATGGTCTAATTCATACTAATAAAAATGAAAGTTATAAATTAAAAGTATGGACTGGGCCATATTTCACATGATAAGACTGGAAGAAGAGCAAACTGACTACACTTGAATTCAGGGTTTTACTCAACATCTTAACATTTCAAAAATGGAGTATATTATTTTTGAATTCTGATGGAACCAACTTTTTTTTCTTGTTTGTTGCTATTAAATAAGATAAATTTAAATTTAGTTAATTTCTTTCAGGCTGACTAGCATCTAGACTAGCAACAACCTTCTTCAAAATAATTATTGCAAAGTGCATACCTTTAAATGTTTTCATGGTACAGGCCATATCAAAGTCCTAAAATGCAGAACTGATTCTATTTTTAAAAATAAAAAAGAATATTATTATTATTATTATTATTATTGTTCAATAATGAAAACTACAAAGATAAAGATATCTTCATTGCCAGGAAGTATTCATTCAGTATTCGTGTTCTAGTTATGAAGGTCCAAAGATGTAAGAAAGGCATGGTTTATAGAGAGGGAAATATAAATGAAAGATATTCAGATGCTATTCAGTGCACACAAGGCCAGAGTTTTTTTTCCTATAATAACACCAGATCTAATAACATCTATTGCTTCTGCTTACAGACCTTGTTTCAACTACTGTGTAATTGCTGCCATCTAAATACGACATTCTATGTTCTATTAATGTCATATCCATTTGAGGATGTAATCATTGTTAAAAATGGAGCTAAGCTATCCTGAAAAAGCAGGAAAAATACATGTAGGTTTCAGATCACCCACAGTTTTTTCAGACTGATCTTGGCAGAGGCATGTGTTGTTGAAGTACTTAACGCCAGAAGTGCAGATAAATCTAAATTTTGTCACGGTGCCATGGAAGAATCAGTAAGGTAAGATACTGAAATCAATACCACCCAGGAAGAGCTAGAGCTTTCCGTCTTATCTACCAAGGCACAGGGAGTTCTCCACCCTGTAGATCTCTATGGGTACACAAGTCGCCTCTGGCTGAGGACAATCAACCCAGGTAATAGTCCTGGAGGAGAGAAAAGAATTTCCCATTGATCTTTTAGTCTAACAAAAAATGTGACAGCAGTGCCTAAGATTGTACTTTTTGATACTCCGATCTTTAAGAACAAGTTGGGCTCAGGTCTACCCATTTATATGTCATTTTAAACCTGGTTCAGAAGCAGATTTCATTCCTCTTATTTAAACTTGGGCTTCAGTGTCTGTTCCACCTTGCTCACTTCTTGAGATCAGCCTGGAGGGGTGAGTTTTACCGCAGGTGGGGTGTTATCCCCCTTCCCTCTCTGCAGCTCCGTTCTTACTGCAGTGACGCTGTCAGCTTGGCCACCACTCACTGAGGTTTCTCTCTGCCTCCCTGCAGGGAGGTTACAGCACTGAACCGGGCAGAGTCCATGGCTCAGACCTGGGCTTAAACAGCATGAGTGGAGTCTGTGCTTTTTTCTTAAAAGGAGAAGCTAAGGAAAACTCAGATGGCCCAGACAAAGGCCTGCAAGACAGATGAAATGGCGTATTTAAATCAGTCACAGAGGGTTTTGTCAGTGTGCTCCCTGAGGTGGAAAAGATGGGAGAAGAAGGAGGCGTTGGCTCGTTTAGTCAGAAGATATTTCCCTTAAAGCGGTGAAGTACAGAGCTGACCATAAACGAACAGGAGAAAGTACTGAAGTGAAAGAGTTGTTGAGAGGCCTCTACCAATGAGGTAAAAGTCTCATAAGAGTCAAAAGCCTTCATCATCGTCCGTGAGGAAAGTCCCTTGATGGGGCACACGGGCAACCCACAGGAAACCTGCAGATAAAGGGAGATATTTGACCTAAGTTGTTTGCTTAAACTCTTCCTTTTTTTGAAAGGGAAATTCTGTATGAATCAATCTGAGGGAATATCTTTTTAGAGAGGAAAAGCTGAGGCAGCAGCCATACATTTAGCAGAGATCAGCTGCACCCATATCACCATGGATATATACCAAAGCTAATCAGCCTCCTTATGGATAATTTCCAGATTACCCATAAAGCTGTTTAATGTACTTAAAGCATCTGGGGCTGCAAAGGATCTGTACTTACATCTCCAGCAAACGTACACATCCATACCACATAAGAGAAACTGGCGACCCAGCCATCTGACTGAATTAAACTCTACTACTGGGCATTGAATTGAACTTTGTAACAATGCTCCTAGGTACAAAAGTCTAAAAACTGGCTTTAGGTGTTATGGGGGGGCTGTGAATCAGAGACTGGAGCTTGTGTAACTATGGTAAGCGATAACTTCTATCGCCCACCTTCCCTCTTCTTGATGACTTGAGACAAAAGTCTTTGAACAGTCCCCTAAGGTTTTATTTTGGAGGACAGTGTGTGTTGCTATCACTCTCTCTTACCACAGAGGAAATCCACTTGATACTGACTCATATTGCTGCTGCAAATCTACTTCAGAAACCTGCTGCCACTAGACAGGGTTTTAAAAAAAGTAGCAGTAATCAGTTTGCTGAGTGTTTAAGCCTGAGAGATTTTTGTGGTCAATGTGATCTTAGGGGAGCTGATATTTCCAGGATGTCATTACTGGAATGCTGCAGCTGCATTTTTAACTGTTAGTGGGATGGAAGCACTATATTTTCCTCTTCCTCATTAAGTGGCTTTCACATGGGACTTGATAACCGAGGTGCTACAGAACACTCTGGCTTAAAGATCCAGCAGAGCTCTTAAGCACTCTTAAGTACTCTGTTGGATCAAGGTGATGTCTAATAATCCTTCGGAGAATCAAATTTTAACTACCCAAAGTTTCTCAGATAATAAACAGCAATTCAACAAGTTGACCTAAGTTGTTTGCTCAAACTCTTCCTTTTTTTGAAAGAGAAATTCTGTACAATCAATCGGAGGGAATTGCTATGCATGAGTGTACTCATGCATCCTGAAAATACCACAGGTTGGGGTGTCAGACCCTAAACAACCATGTCACTGATCCAAAAATGTTGGCATTTCTTTGTGTAAAAAAAAATTGCAAACCTTCTGTACATTCTCGGTTCCTGGGATAGGGTTATAAAGAACCACAGAAAGAACAGGTTCCATTTGCAACCCAACTCTCTAAGGAAATGTGCTTGGTCTTGGCTTTGAGAAGTTTTAAATCATTACAGATCCACAGAAATTAGATAATGCTTTATAGAACTGAGAAATATTCTTATAATTTAATTGCATCTTGAACTCTTCCTTAGAAATCTGAAGCAGGAATATGGAAGTGCTATGAAATGTCATAAAATGGTTTGTAATTTAAAAACAAAACCAGACACTTTCTTGTACTAGTGCTTCTTACAGCTTTTTTCCTTGAGCAATGCTAGTGTCCTAGAATTATTTCTCCCATTTTTTGGTTAGGAAGAAAGGCAGCCTTGTTTGAATAGCTATTCATTTAAGGTTTGTCAACAAATTGTGTATTTAGAAAGTGAACTTGAATGTAATTAAAGGAGCGAATACCAACATGAATTAGTTAAATTGAATTAAACTATCCTGTGGACACTGTTAAATAAACCACGATGGCCATCAGTGTTTATTCCATTTGGAAGAGAAAAAGTATCTATGTGGGAGCTTAATTTACTCTAACCAATCCACTTTAAAGATTAGTAAGCATTAACTTTCCTGGGTGTCCTGGTTTATACAAGCCCACAGCCCCTTTAGAGGTTAGCCTTAACTTAAATAATGTTGGGACATTTTTCTTGTAGTGACCATTAAGCTAATTGGGCTGATACTCAGCTTTTCTCTAAAATTGGTGAGATTTTTCCCCTTAAGAAGCTTACTTAAGAAAGAGGGTAAATGAGACAGATTTAAACCAGGTTTAAACCAGGTGAGTCTACCCGTGTGGATCAACACAGCATCCTGGTGGCAGGCAGTGCTGTGCAGGCATCACCTCAAAGAGAGAGGGCAGAACGGGCATCTCTTCTGCAGCCTACAGATGAAGAAGCAGATGAGGGCATTGCCCAGAGCTCATCTCTCTTTCCTTTTTGTGAAGGATCCTCCCCTGGATCACCTGTTTCCTCCCTTATTTTATTAGGAACCACTCTTTTCAAAAGCTCTTTAGCCCTCCAATAGTAAAGATTTTGCTCATCCCTTCAGAGAATGCTTGTTCTAAACTCTGACATGGGGAAAATAAATTCCTAAGGCCAAGTGTAAAGGTTCAGGACTAGAAAGGGAGTAGGAGTTATTCTTAGGGAAGGATTTCCTGAAGCAACATGCTTCAAGGGAGAATTTGAGGTGAGTAAGGAAGAAGGGGAGCAGATTTTAACCCTTGTATACTGAAAGGTTAATTAAAATAGATTTACTTTTTCCTTGCCTGCTGCGTAGGGGTCAACGTATGCTCTTTGGCTGAAGGAGACTCCTCTGTGGTGGGAAAGCTCTTACAGTATTCGGATCCAGCCCAGTCCTTTCCAACAAGGACAAAAACTATTTCCCAGTTATGGATAGACACTGTAAAATGTAAACATTGCTGGGATTTTTTTTACATCCAAACTGTAATATTGAAAGCCATCCTACCTATCATCGGTAGCATTTGGAGTGGGGAGGAGTGTGTGCAGAGTTCTTTGAGCAGCCGATGAATAGTGGAGGTTGAGTCGTAAAGGCTACTGCAGCCTTCCAAAAACGAGTTTCAGTAATCTGTGAGACATCACAGAAGAATGAAAGGGAGTTTCAAAATAGCCTCACTTTAAATAAAAACATACTTTGGCAACGCTACATCAAATGAAAACTGACGTGCTTGTCCATCGTATTGACACGTTCATCAAGCCACTCAACAGACTGCAAATATCCATCCAGATCCTGTGCCAAAAGTGGGGGCAGCCAACCAGATGTGGAACAGACTGCTGCTAAGTGTTTGCTTCTGCAGCAGGGGTGGAGAGGAGTTGTTTGCTAGGCCTAGTGGGGCTGAGATCCATCAGGACTGCCTCAGATATTGTCAGCACTGAAGATACTAGCATCTCTTCTCCTTCTGAGACATTTCAGGAGGAGGTTTTTCCTGTCTCTTTAGGGTTGGGGACTTGGCTGATGGAAGGTACCATAGGGAAAGTGTTGAAGTGGAAGCACAAGAAATTTTCGGAGGGGGACTGGCACACTACAACATATTAGTTGCAAGTATTTAACATTATACAAAAGTTAGAAGTTAAGCATGTGTTTGCTGAATGTGAGTGTTCCACCACATTCCTTGATCAGATGTCCGTGCCTCAGGGAACTGGGTTCCTAGTGAGATTTTGCATGATATCAATTCAAAATACACTTCTGTAAGAGCCTCTTTAGGTTTGTTTTAACTGATGAGTGTTTGTGCCAATAAACTTGCTTGCTAAGATATTGCCAGGAAGCAAAACCAATAGCTAGTTCTGCCCTGAACAGCCTAAAAATCTGCTACCCATGTATTTATACAATGCCTGCATGCAGGTGCCAAGATGTAGCTCAGGGCTCACAAGTTCCACCAGAACAGGAATAATAGAACTGATTACCGTAAACACGCTGCAAACAAATGTGCTTAAAAATCTTCAGAGAAGCATTGCAAAGGCCCCATTATTAACAATGGTTTCTAAATGTGGGAGGAAAAGCAGCAAACGCTGGGGACTAAGCACTGTGAGGCAGCTCACCAGGTATCCAAGAACCACTGTGAATGTGTTATTAATCATTGGTTGCACTTGTTCAGCTCTGAGTAATGATGAAATGCTACAAGAAATTTTTCTATGGTTCAGTTACAGTAAAATAGAGGCTAGTGTCAAAACAAAGGGCCTGTCGAGAAGTAATAATTTCTTCAGAACACAGTGATATAACCTGCCTAATTCTTGGGCAACTGATGATCCGTAACATGACATCTAGCTCTGTGAACAATACATAAATCAAGTTAGAGCTCTGGGGAAGCTGTACCATCAGCCAAGTAGCCAGGCTACTGTAACGACTGCCTTTTCTTTAAGTCCAGGAAATACATGCGTTGAACTGTGGTAGGTTAGTTACTTTCTTTGTAAAGTGCTTAAAAGAAAATAGGGCAGGTTTCAAAAGTAAAGGGAATGCAAGCAGGCCAAGGAGAAGGAAAAAAAGAACTGAAATTGCTGATTCTGATGGAAAAAGCAACCTTTCTGAATAACACAGATTTTATGATCATTAACAGAAATGTAAATAATGCCCTGTAAATATTAGAAAGCATTGAAATAAGACTGTGGTGCTAAAACAAACAGTCATCAAAATACATTATTTTTAAAGAATCAGAAATATATGTCTTGTCACACATTTAAGAAAAGGGAAATTTGAACAAAATAGTAAAAACAACGTTGGAGAATTGTTAGTTGTGAACTGAAGACTCACTCCTGAGCCACTGAACAGTGGCACAAGGGACACATGACACATGGCTTTACAGTCAAGGAAAGTGGAGTGAGATTCAGGCCTGACTTCAGAAGGCTCACCTGTCACAAGTTTCCTGTGTGATGCTGAGTGAAAAAAGTGCTTTCTTTATGTCTCATTGTCTCGTCCTGGGCTTCTTGTCTACTTGTACTGAAAACTGCTTGTGTATGATCTGTACCTTTCCATGTAGTTTATGTTAACCTCTTCCTTAAATTTATTCAGCTGCTGCTTGGCATCATTTGGCCTTGGTTACTTTTAAAATTTCATAGTAACAGAAAATATCCCAATGGAAATGAAAGACGAAAGCTTTGGGGGCCACAGCTGCTGTTCTGCCTTGACCCTCTTCTGAGCAAAGAATTGCTTTGCCCCGTCTCAGCCAGCAGCGACCTTACGCACACCAGCTGCACTGTCCCATAACGAAATGGGATCCGCTCATCCCACTGCAGGCACCAAGCCACATCAAGAGCCAGCATAGAGACAGCAATGCTAAAGGTAACTAATTGTAAACATGGCGTTGTTCTCCGACGGGCCTCCAAATCCGCACCCTGGGATGAACCTGACCGTGGGGAGCTTCCTCACACGCCTGATTCTCCCTCTCTGCTGTAGGTCACACGTCGCTGACCCTCATTGTGGATGAAGAACCAGCCCAGTCCTCTCCAGAGGAGCTGGCTTTTACAGCTTACCCAGTGCCAGTTACCTCACTGGGCTGCTGCTCTTTCACCCTCAGGAAGCGCTGCTCTAGGTAACCAAATACCACATTGATTTCGAAGTCTGATTCTTGGTGATTCACAGAAGAATAAAAGGTTGCCCAGACCCTGAGTATAGTATGTCTGACTAAGATCCGGAAGCAAGGGGACAAAAATTACCCTTTTAGAAAGCTACGGGCTTTCCTCTGGTGCTTGAAATCACAGGCTCAGCTCAGAGACTGCCGCTATGGCAGCATCCAGCTTATTTATTTGCTTGCACTGTATTATAGAGGGACAGCTGAAGCTGTAGATTTAATGGCAAAAAGCAGTGAAGTGCTGCTGTATTACTGCTCTCCTGCTGTACTCTGTTCTCTGCCAAAAAGCTGTCATACGTGACGGCTGTTTGAAGGATTATGAGAAAAACATTTTTAAATGAGGAAATGCTACTTGCTCATACACAGCTTGTCTGTATGGGGAGGTGGGGGCTGACTTTTTAGCTACGAATGAGTTTGCTGCTCACCTCCTGATTTTTAGTGGCAGTTAGATGCCAAATATCACACTTCTCTCTACTCCCGAAGTGTCTTATCTACACCCTTTGTGTTTTAAAAATCTGACCCTGGACTCCTGTGTGCCATTTAGAATTACTTTGCAAAAGATAAAAATGGCACACAAAAACTATTTCTGCTTTTTGCAAAGCAATTCTTGCTTTTTTTTGCTTGAATCCTCAGGCATATGTTCCCTTTTCTTCCTCCCCACTCCTTTCCCCTGCACAGGACCCACACCATTAACTCTTTATTTTGCAATTGCATTTTTCTTCCTCTCAGATTATTCTTATTTCTTGTACCAAAATATTCTTATCTGTTGTACCAAAAAATGCCTTTAGCTGCTCTCCGGTCTTTCAGTCTCATCTCAATGGGCATATTTGCATAAATATTACTGTGGTGGTGTAGGAATCTTTACAAAGCAATTGGATTGCAGAGGACAGATGATTAGTTTCAAAATTCATAAAAGATTTTGCATTTCAGTGCAAATATGCCRCCTCTATCATTCACAAAGCAACATTTTCAATACAGCAAACAGTTAAGCTATGAAAAATTAAGTGTTTAGAAAATGGATTGTTTCCCTTTGTAATAAAGTCATGCTGTATTAAAATAGATTAAAAATGAAAATACAAGGTATGTGTTTGTGCATGTACTAAATATCTATATTTACATGAACTTCTAAATGTTCTTTCAAGTAAGTATAGCATCATCTTTCAAAAAAATTGCCACTAAGATAAAAAATGCAAAGTATTGATCATAAGAAGTATATCAAACATTATAACAAACTTGACAGGAAAAAATGTGCAAAATAAAGATATCCAAAAGATATAAAAATATAAGAAATAAACTATTTCTACATTGCAAAATGAACAAAAGCACTCTCTTTTTCTTCGTTTTTATTGTCTACTGTTCCCTCATAAATTGTAAGTGGTAAAATGCAATGTCTGTAATGCCCCAATTAATTATATCATCATATAATATCCAGTAGAGAGTATTCAGATGTCTTCTTTGGTCTGTCTTTTTCTGAGTACAGCACAATAACAACCATGAGGCAACTGTTTTCATTGCAGATTATAGTCAAGTTTGGAGCAGAGGAGGACAGAACCCCCAACCCTTTTTTTTTTTCCTGTTGAAACTTCCCAAGGGAAATCTCTTGAAAAAAAAACTCAAGTAAAAGGAAAACGGAGTTTTTTATAGCACTTAAAATGTTTTGTTATGAAGTGACAATGTCCAAACATACTTCCATTTTTTAATTGTAAAAACAAAATGAAACATCTGTTTTGACTTAGTGCCATTGAATTCTGGCATTTGGAAATTTAAAGATTTCAACTTTTGGATTCATATGCTTTTTAGAAAAACAGGCTCCTCCTTTTCCTCCCCCCACCCTGAAACCTCAAATCTGGAAAATATTTAAAACAGCATGTAAGTGTTCTCTTTTTCCTCTTATTCCCTCCCACCCCCATTTTCCTGCTGTTTTCTAACCATTTGCAGTTGTCAGGAAGATGTGCTAATAGAGGAGAATGAAAAGAAAAATCATTATTTAAAATAAAAAGCAAAAGAATATACAGGTGTCTGTACTGTGTGTCTGTGAGAAAGATCTTCATTGATCTTTGTATGTCCTCTAGAGATATGGATTTTGAAAAAAAAGCGCTTCAAGCCATGTGTTTCTCTCTCTTGTGCATGTTGGTCAAAATGCATCTCTGGACTGATTGTTTTTATACCTGGAGCTAGACCGAGGAAACATTACTGTTGTCGAAGGGGACCATGTGGTATGGTAACTAAATCTGTGGAATGAGATCCATCCACTTTAAATAAGAATACTAATATTTCTCTTCCTTTGTAAAGTGCTTTGAGATTCATGGAGGAAACAGAGCTGTAGAGCACAGTTGCATGACGTGTTTGCTTTGCAATTATTGATGCTCACAGCACAAAGAGAGTTTTATGCTCTTGTAATAAGGTACAAAGAAAGAATGAGTATAAAAGCATTTTTTTTAAGTAGGACTGTTTCTGAAGAGTCCCATCACTGTTCCTCATACACCCATTGTTAACCTGTCACCTTTCCTCTGATAAGACAATTCCATTTGAAACTGTGCTTTTTTGGGATAGCCCAGAGTCCTCAGTAATCAGCAGTGGTCAACTGGTAACTAAGTTAGGGTTGAAATATTCTACCTCCTCTCTCCTGGCTTGAGTTCGTTCACCTGAAGTATTTTTGTTTGCTTTGCCAAAAGGAAAACGCTGCTGGATGTTGTAATGGGCACAGATGCATGCGCAGCTACGAAGGCAACAGCAGCCTTTGTGCATTTCTAACACCACTGAAATAACCCAGACTGAGAGCACGGGGGGTCAGAGCCCAAGTTGGTCTCCATGTCAGGCCAGCTTCTGAAATTGTCTGACAAGTCTTTTAAAATAAGAGGTTGGTCAAAATGGAGGAAGGGAGTAAGTAAAAGATAACTTTTCCCATGACCATCTCATCCCATAAATGACAGATTACAGCTTTATGAGTAAGTAGTTTTGATTCTTCTTAGCCTTCTGGCTACCTTCTTACCCTGTCTAAAACAAGAAACCTCTTGCCAGTTACTTAGGCCAATATGAGGGCTCATAAGCCATGCTTTGTGTTGGATGGACAATTGCTCCCTACCTCCTTTTCAGGTTTGTGGTCTCTGCATCCCCAGGGAAGTCTGTTTTGAGTAACACTGAAGCCTGGAGGACTGGTAGGTCAATGGGAAGCAATGACACTCACTGTGCTTTCTGGAATACTTGAAGGAAATTGTTATCTGTGGCTATCATGTGTCTTTTGGCTTTCTAAGAAACTACCGATGTCTTCTTCCAGGACAGAGCTCACTTTTGTTAACAGCAAAATAATAAATGAAACTCTGTGTTACCCTAAACATTTCCTACTGAGCAAAGAGCTTGGAAGGTTGGTCTTGTCCTTAGTTTCCTGGTCAACACCATGTGGATCTTCCTATTACATATAACTAATTTAAAAGAGCAGAATCCCATATATTCTTTGGGGAAGCATTTTAGTATTAATATTCCTAGGCCATTTGTTTTTCTTGAACTGTACTTTGGGATATTTGCCAAACACTTTGCTTCAAAACAAAATATATGCTCCTGTGTGGCAGATTCTGTTAGCAATGAACTTTCCTTGACAAGGCTGGCAGGGCTGGATGGAGGATGAACAAAGAGATGGCGTCGATTACAGTTTTCCTTCCTCAAGTTGGATGAGAGCTTTCTTTTCTTCTGGCATAACTGAGATAATCCTGATTTCTGTTCTAGCTTGTGCTAGTGACCAGCAGGCACAGAAGGACAATCTGGTACCTAGTGGCTGGCAAGCTGCAGGGGGGCATTAATCAAGTTTGCTTTGTTTTTCACAGGTCCATAGGGATGGCAGCGATGAAAACATGTGACGTGACTTACTGTGATAGATCTAAACTCCCTCCAAACAGGCTTTGGTTTGTTTGTTCTACTATTGTGCAGACTTCATGGTTGGTTTCCACTGGAGTGGTGTTTAGAAGTTAATTGTTTTTTATTCAAAGCTGCTTTATTGTGCTGCGAGAGTGTCTATTATATTCAAAGATTATGCCATTCATAAACTAAGACAGACTGGCATACTGAAGGATATCCTGTTCCAGGGAAGTCTGTATTTTACAGTTCAGTTCAATGAACCAGGCTTCAGCCCTTGTTATATGGTACTGACYGCAAATGCACACAAGGGGAAATATCCACGCTAATGACTGTTCTGTACATAATACTGTGGAAATAATGACTTATCTCTCTAAGTGGCAAGAAGTAACAACTTATTGGCTGTAACTTTCCATTGAAAGTTAAAATGCTGCCTGATGGTGGTTGACACCAGTATCTAGAGTAAGTGTCAGTCTATTTCTTTGCCATTTAATACTTCCTAAATATAATTTTTCCAAAAACAGAAATTAGATTCAAATTGTTGCTTGCCCTCTGTCTTTTGAGAGTCCACTGAAAGAGTCCACAGTTCCAGAGAAAGTCAGAGGGCAGAGGTTTGCCCACATGGTCTGCCTTAAAATACCACTCGTTTCTGGTGAGCATCAGCAAAGGCTGCAGCTCAACTAGCTCTATATTTGATATAACTGCTACTGTAGACTAAGACAAGTTATTCCAGAAAGAGTGGTTAAAACATGCTCCTGTGGGTTTAATGGCTGTTTGGTGTAATCCAGCCTTTGGCAAATCTGCCGTCCTACCAGTATTTTTCCAGCTGGCAGTTCTTATATAGATTTGTTCCAGCTCTGAACAAAGGTGAACAAAGACTGAAAATATTATATTGCGTGTATATCTCTAAATCTGAAAAGGTAATTCTGCTGGATTAATAGTTAGCCTGATGCACAAAATGGTAGTATATTTTTCTGTAATGTTCTAGTTGACAGTGAAACAGATGTGGCAAAACCATTCTGTGGAGTTAATGTTCTTTTCAAGCCCATTGTATCTGACAGAAATTGCAAAAAAATATTTCTAATGTTAGATTGCAAAATGCGGACTTAAATATTTAGCACACCAAAAATCTTGCTACAGTCAGATACACACCAATTGTGGAAATGAAATACCTGATGCATGATATAAGGGCCATGGTATATGTGTTCAGCTAACAGACAATTGTTTATGCCTGTGTTCATAGCATTTGAGTCTGCTTTGYGAAAGCTAGAAGCAGGTATTGAAGATGCAGACAGCCTGTATTTTCTATTCATAAGACCTTTTAGGATTAAGTGCTTGGAAATCTTGAAAAGCTGAGGCCTGGAATCTCAGGTATGCCTCTTTTGTGTCGCTGCTGCATTTGAAAATATTAGCTACCAGGCTGGGTGAGAGGCTGTTTTTTTATGTCCAGCCATAATGTAATTTTCTCATTACAGTTTAATCTGTATGTGTGTACTAAAACTTTATAAACTGACTTGTTTCTGATCAAATTGCAACCTAATTTTTGTTTGCTGAAACATAAAAAATCATGGTGTAATCCAAAGTAATTTTAAAAAGTTTGCAAAGCTTTTTAGAAATAACTACTGAGCCACTAATGCAATGAAGCATCTAAAAGTTGAATTATCACTAAAATAAAATCAAAGTAATCCACAAATTTCAATGAAGCTGCTGGATACCTTTGTTTCAATAGCACCCATTTTTAAACTTCAGTCCAGTGTACATTCATGTTTGCTTTGCTATCATTATTAGCTTTATATTGCTCACTGAATGGAACTGCTCCTAGTGGTAAAATTAAGCACTTATGTAGGTGSCTGTAGGATCAAAGTTGAAAATTTGAGGTTATATATTTGGTTTAAATGAAAGCTGAGTGAATAAACTGTAACAGCTTAGGAAGTTAATTTGCTTCTGGTGGCTTATAAGCAAGAACACAGGTATTTCACAGTTCTTGATTACTAATCGTTGCTGTCAGTTTGGAGAAGGTGGATGGTCTGTTAAACCTGGAGGGTGTGATGTATATGGGGGTGCCCTCACAGCCCACCCTGGGCTGGTGGCCTGGATAAGGCCACCTGCTCAGCTCAGGAWGCAAGTGCACAGAGTGTGCAGGGTGCTGTGGTGTAAAACTGCCTGGAGGGTGCTTGCCTGCTACTGGGCACCTTAAAGATCGTGACCATCAGCCCCCAAGTGATGGGGTTAAAGAGGAAGATGAGCATCTGCAGATTAAATGGTACAAAAAGAATAAAGAAGGAGTCAACCTGAAAAGAAGTCTAAAAGAAGCATGAAATTTTGTTGGTGGGCAAGACCTTGGGGAGGAAACAGCAGCTACCACAACCCAGCTGGAAGGGTATTTTAGAAATTTGCAAGTGTTTGTTAATATTTCTTAAGTGTCTAGTATAAGGGTGTATCTTCTGTTTTACCGATATTGATGCTGAATGTACAGTTTGGAGATTGCTGGTTAAGTACATATCATTAATAACTCTATAAACCACCTTGATCCTGATTTGGTTCAAACTGTTTGAACTGATTAGTTTTTCCCTGCAACAAGATGTACTTTTTTTCTGATCACCAAATGGCATAGTATGGTTTGCATCTGATTGAAAAAGCAAAACTCTTAATCACTTAGCTCATGTAGTACTTATCATATCAATTTTAAATTCATTTTTATAGTAATTACTTAAATTTATGATCAAAGCCTGACCACTCTCAGATAAAAAAGGCCAAGAAATAACAAAACTAACTTCTTCCTCCCCAAATGTATGGCTCCATTCTCCCACTCTTCACAAGCAAAAACTACTCAATAAGGAACAATGTAGCAGATAACCAAAGTGAAAAACAAACATCATAGATTTTTCTTGTGAATTAAAAAAATCCTCAAGGTTTATTAGTGAGATTTTAAAAATGAACACTGACTTTAAAGATCTGTGCACGAAAACTTTACAAAGTCCTGTGAACTCATTATTGGCGCTTTCTAGAATATACAGTGTATTGAAGAATAAAATCACTTTTGAAAGGAATTTACAGGGTTTTGTGAATGTCAGTGATGAAGATCCTTGCTATTCCTGCATTCATCGCAGATATTTTACATCAGCAATACCTGAACAGAGAGGATGCAGGAAATTAATAAAACTCAATTAAAAACTTTTCAGGGTATATTACTTAAGCTGTGAATCAGAGGAGGAACTTGTCTAAACAGATTAATTTCAACGGAACATATTTTGTACGAAGTCATTATGATTTACACACACCTTACAACAGGCAAAGTACTTTTGTTCTTTGAAAGGCTCTATWAGAAGTAAAAATCTGTAGAGACAAGTTGGTAACTAGCCTGACTAGTGCCCAGGGTACTGCAAACACTGCTGGCTGCTGTTAGTGACCTTTCAATTGCACCCGTTTCCATGTTCMCTGGGGAAGCACATAGCCTCTCCCCAAAAAATCTTGTCTGAAAGGAGAAAGTGCTTGCTTTCTTCTTCTTTTGATAGAGCCTTGGATGATTCAAACTCCAGACATTTTAAGAAAATAAAAATGTTTGAATGCCTTATGAATGAGTCACAATGTAATTTTGGATCTGTCTGTTGGCATTACAAAGTATCCTTTGTAACAAGGATTTTCTGATCTTGAAAACGCTACTGAACCATTGGCTTATAAGAGCACACTTTTTTTGCGAAATCTCTACCATTGACAACGTCTTTTTAAGCTTTCCATTCGAGACTGAGCTTGTTTTTCTGTCAAGCACTCTCAGGAGAATTTAYTCTGCATTTTCATTGTTATAAGTTCCTATTGTCAGATGGTTTAGTAGAGAGAAATAAGCAACAATTAACTTTTCATGGCATGCAGGCAGCACGATTTGGAACCAGTGACCTGGAGACTGTTACTCTAACCCTTTCAAATTTCTGACTTAATACAGCCTACATTTCTTTTCAAATAGTTCTTATTTAAACTCTAGGACTTTATTTCTATGATGGTGTACTGTGCCTAGCTTAAAAAAAAAAAAAGTAGAATGCTTACCTGTCAATGAATGAAATGTGAAGGTAGTAAGAAAATCCAACCATAACCAAGKAACTAAAACAAAAATTTATAAAAAGCTGCTCATATGTTTTAACACAAAAGGAAGAAAGTCAGGAAACTTCATGTTTCTTTTCCTAAAATTGCCCAAAGGCCACATAGTGTCATGCTTTAATTTTGCACTCTGTTTTTACACTTAAGAATATCTATGTATGCATGTGTGTATGTATTCCAATTCTAACATTCAGAAGTTTGGCCTTTCAAACTTTAGGACTGGATAATTTCAAAAATGACATTCTAGTTGTCTGTTGCCCATTCTCAAGATGGATCTCAGAAAAAATCAGAAAAGAATTCTACAGTGGTGGGAAACACTTTACAAATATTTTTATTCACAAACAGATTGGCCAGTCCTCCACTGAGAGACAGAGGCAGGTTTTCAGTTTTTCTTCTCCACCATAAAAATCACCAGTGTCTTTCCAAATGAAAACTGAAGGCTATCCCATCCCTTAGTTTTCTGCTTTAAGAGCTATTCAGGCCAGTGTGCAATGTTTGCATAACATTTGAAACATTAGTCAGGTGTTATTTCTTTGAAATGATTAGCTGAAACCCATGCTATTATCTTTTTTTTTTTTTTTCTTGATACTCTATGGCTACTTACTAACAAATATTCTCATTTTTAAAAAATTCTAACATCCACCCTTATATATTTAACATCAAGTAATTACTTGATTTACTTGTGGTATAGAAAATCAGTCTCTTAGGGTCCAAATCTGGACTTGCATGCATAGCTGTTCGCAGAAATTTGCTACCACTTTGCAATAGCTGAGCTAGCTGGACATTGCTTGTTGAATAAAGAAAATAATGAGCAATGTTTTGTGAACCTTGAAAAGTTATTACAGGCAGTCATGATTATTATCTATACACCTATCGTATCTAAGTATTTCCTAGTTTGGGCTTATTTCCAAATTCTAGACTATTTGCAAACTAGTTGTTTTGTGCAGTTCATAGCTCACTACATATACTTGGTTCAGTGAGTGTCTTCACAGACTACCTTTTGAAATTCATAAGATAGTGATTGGGTTTAGTTATGTTTCTTTTAACTTACTCTTTTAGATGTTAAAAAGCCTCTGCCATGAGCTCAGGATTTTTAATAAGGACAATGTTGTCATTTCATCACAGAACTATCTGGTGAAGAGAGAGAGAAGGGGGGAAATGTGTTTTTCATGCTTGTTTCCAACACAAATTCAGTATATATTACATTCATCCATGAAAAGACTTCAAGCACGAATATTACCTTTCTTTCCTACATCAGAGGAAGAATATTCAAAGCAAAGCCATGACATGTTTTTATTTAAATCAGTGAAAACATGATACAAGAGTATTTCATCTTTTTCCTCCCCAAATAACTATAATTCTGAGTATGTTAAGGGTGTGGAGGAGTCAAAGCAATCCTTCAGAAGACAGGATTATTTTAGCAAAGGCTAAAGGGAAAAGAAACGTAACTTTTATCCAAGCTCAATGAAACTCTAAACCTAAAGCAACCTTGTATTTACTTAATCTTTTCTCAACATTCCTGACAGTGCTAGCAGCTCCAGAGGCAGACTGGACTGGTCTTTGTTAAAAAAGCAAACAAACACCCCCACACCAAATGAAAGCCCAGCCCTCGGCATCCACTAGCACCATTCAGCGCCACTGGTCGGCATAACCTGGACCAACAGCTGCACTCTGCAGGCTGGTGGTGGTGAGCACTCCCCAGCGTCAGTAAGATTTGATGAGGACCCCTGTATCTCAGCTTGCATCTGCTTTGGCTGTAAAGGCATGAGCTCATTTAACATCAAGGTGAGGGCAAATAAACTGATGTTGATGTTGAACAAAGCCAGCCCCAGTGAGAACAGGTGAGCTGTATCCCAGGTGCATCTTGCGGACCACTTGCTGAGCACAGGAACCCTGAGAACAATTTGACCATGGTTCTGCCTCCTCGCTTGGGAAGGGGCAGAAGACACCCATTAAAAGCATACTGAGAGAGCCAGGTAGGATGGCAGCCTGCAGAAGGTGACTGCTTGTTCATGCCCTGCGGAGGGAAGCTGGTGGTTTCGGTATATATAGCTGTGCCCCAGGGCGCAGGTTTTCATGTAGTCCTCCATGTTCAGCAAACATCCTAGTTTTAACCCACTTGAGAAAGATAAGCTCACATTTCTGGTTCTCACATTATGTTATTTTATGACACTGTCTCCACCAAAATCAACAGGGAAGCTCGATAGTTTGTTATAACCACATGTGTACAGGTGCTAGGGAAATAGGTTATTCAGCTAATACGGGGATCTGAGTGCAGACTCCAGTCGTTGAGGGTGACGTTACGGGTTTATCGTGACCTGTGGAGGAACACTGCTGCAAAATATGGGGCAATGTGTTTCAAAAATGAAATGTCAAATTTGAGTGCTACAATATTTGGACAGCTTAATGAAGAGAAACGAGAGAACTGGGCTGTTTGCCATGCGTGCGCGGTGAAGCGCAGCAGGTATGTGACAGCAGGACTTTCCACTGGGCTGAGGAGCATTCCAAAGGCAGCGAAGTTCCACCAGCGATACTTTAAAAAATTTCAATGCACATTGTTCAAGTATAGCATTACCGAACAACATGTACACTATTTTGTGCCTGTAAAAGTCAGAACAACAGTATTAACTATGGGACAAGTGTTATGTGGAGCTTGTATTTCCTGGCTGCATTTACATTGGCAATGCTGTTTGGAATCTAGTGCGATTTAGTCAGAGTGTTTACCCTTCCGTGTATTAAAGAAGTAGACATTAGATTTGTTTTCAGTGAAGGTGGAATATTCTATTTCAGACTCTGGCTTTTTGAATACTATTTTCCTTGTTTGATATTTTTCTTTACYATTTTGTTTTAGCAATTTTCCTTTACCACTTTTTTTCTGAACTTTTCTTCCCTGTATTTTTTTCTACTGCATACATTTACTAAAGTTTAATTTACTTTTGGCCATTTTGGTTTGCCCTACTTACCTTGCTCATAGTATTTTGTTGTTGCCAATCCTTATAATATTTGGACAAAGTTAACTATGTTGTTTGTTCACATAAAGACTAGTTTTCTCTATTGTATTTTTGATTCAGTTATACATAATTAGGTATCTGATGCTTACACAGATGAATACTGGAAAGAAGAGTGAACTGCTATAATTTGAAATTAATTTATTTATTGACATTAATTTTTCATAGTACTTCTCAGTTACAGCTGTTTGTTATGCTAATGACAAAAGTGTGGATATCGCTTCTTTTCAGGCTGATCTGAAGGAATGAGAAAAAGATACCAGATCAGCTGTTGTCAGTAGGTTTTTCAAATTCTTAACTACAGGTCTGAAAATACTTCCTCCATTTCAGAATTTCTTATTCTTTAATTGCTGAGCAGAGGCTAACTGATGTATGCAGACCCTTTCTCCATTCAGAATACTTGAAATTTTATGGATTTTACAGTGTCAGATTAGCTGCTGTGTTGACAAAACTGAACTTGAAACTCACATTTTTTGTAGGGCTCCAAGTATCTTTTTTTCTAGAGAGCAATATTATCCTGATAAGTTCAGACTCGTTCCTGAGATATGCAGATGGTCATTTTCCATCCTGCAAAAATACAGTTTCCCTCCTGCAGCAATCTCACATTGATGAGAAGGCTAGCAGATATTAGAGTATTTGGTGATGATAAAATAGAAGTGCTACTAACAACCATGCTGCAATGACTGCATGTGTTTCCTTATTAATTGTTACAAAATTATATGCTTTGGGCCTTATAATTKCTCCTGTGATATGAGTTCTATGCTATATCCCTTAGGGTTTCATTAATCAAGACACACATTCAGAGCTGCACATTATATAAGCCATCCAAAGATTTTTTTTTTCCTCAAGGRAGAAAAAAATACTCTCAGTGTGTCATTGTGTGAAAAAAAAAAAAAATTTGGAAGCATTTATAGCAAAGTTCTTMAGACTTTAATAAGTACTATATAAGATGTTTATGGAAAACATAATATGAGATGTATATGAGATGTTGTTGAACCATACTATCACATTTTTTCTATAAAATGCCTTTAAAAAAACGGAAGAATATACAGAAGGCACAAAGTTTTGAATGCCAGAAGTATTCTGTTCACCACTGAACTATGTGATAGGGATAAGTTTACACAGGTGCTGGGTGGGCTTCTACCTTTTGGTCAACGCTGTTGCATAGAGTCTGTGTCCCTGTGTACTGTGTGTACAGCTCCTTGCTCCACCTTTTTTTCCTAAATCAGTTGAACTTATCCTGAGTGATGCTCACTGATTTGGTAATCTTTCTTTACAAATATTAGCTTTCTCTTTACTATTTTTGAGCAGCATTATGACGCAAAACACTAACTGATTTTGCCTGAGCACCCTCTTTTCCTTACATATTAGAAAGTTTATTAGCAATGGTGAGTCAGGGGAATGATTTGTTTTAGGACTTGCACAAGCACTGCAGTTTATTTTGGAAATAAATCCCTGACAAGGAAGCTACATGGAAAACTTTTGCTGATAGTGCATGTCATTCCTACAAAAAAAAAAGTTTTTTTATGTTTTCTAGCAACCTTGTGAGTTCTACTTGCATTTTCCAGTGGCAAAGTCCAAACTCAAGCAATCATATATAAAAGCCAAATAAATYTGTCTTGTTGCCCTAATTTCACCTTCTGTCAGGGTCTTCACAATATTTCCCATGAAGCAGACACTTTATAGAAGCATGCAATGCATGCTTCCCTCCAGCAGCCCTGCTGTCCTACCTCCCCAGTGTGAAGACTGAGTGGGCAGTGACTAAGGACTACATTGTCCCTTTTGACGGGGAAAAAAAATTGTAGAGAGGAAAGGCGAAGGTTGAAGAAGCCACATGGAAGTTTTTAAAGGAAATTATTGAGCAATGTCGTGTGAGCTAAAGTACTGCTTAATGCCTCAGGATGAACTAAGTACTCTAATTCCCAAGTATTGCATCTTTTTCTTGACCTTGAGAGACCATAGAATGCTCTTAGACATGATTACAAGCCCTGATTAATCAGAAGAAAATGAACTGTGTTCCTTGGACTATATCCTTTGCTGTGATCCACTTAGGCTAAATAATGCATCAAGTTTACAATGAACACTTTGACAGTCCAAACAGATCCATTACTCATTCTGCATTAACTCATTTATTAGGGGAGTGGGAGAATGTGCTATCTATTCTAATGGTATGTGAAAATATGCCTAAGCACTGTCTGTGTGATACAAGAAGAATCATGGACTTTATCTTCCAAGGCACTCTTCCAAAGCACTGGATGATTTTGTTTCAGAAAAAAAYACTGCAAGATTTGCAAAGATGTGGTCCAGGTGACCACCTAAAGCTTCTGATCATGAAATCCATAATGTGAAGAAGGCTTTTTCTCTGAATGTTTCTCTCCAAATTACATCGTGAACTTTGGTTTAGCCAAATCCCTTTATCAATTACACCTGAGAAAAGGACTTYATAAAAATAATTGCCACAACAATCTGTGAGAATTAGCTGCCTCCTTTGCATGGCACAGCACATGGGTGCAGCTGTTTCAATGTGTTTGTTCAGTCCCTGGGCTGCTGCAGACAGACGATGACAATCTCATCTCCATCTCAAGGTGTGCAGGTTGGAGAGGGTTTTACAACCATTTGACTCGCCCAGGTAATCTCTTTCTAAGCAGACTTGTGTACAGAGTCTGAGAGGCTTTTATGAGTCCAAACGATTCCACATTTACAAGGGAAGGTAGCATTTGATCAGCTTCAGTAAGTGAGCATGTGATTTTCCTGAACATAGGAACCTGACCATAGTAGGAACCATAGTACAAAACACATGGACATACCAATGCCCCCAATGATATTCAGAAAACAGAATACACACACACAAAATGAAATCTGTCAAGTCCAATTTGGTCTTTAAGTGATTATCTGCTTTGTTTAAAATTCTTTCTTTGAACTCAGCAAGTCTTTTCACTGATTTCAGTAGATTTGGGCTGAAACATTGTGTTATTTACCCCATGCCAGAATGCTCTAGTTCTGTTTTTCTTTTTAGCTTCATCCAGCATTTAAAATAAGACTACAGCTTTCAAAGAATAAACAAGTTTCTGTACAGCAAAGCACAATTTATGATGTAGAGAGAATGAGCTCCAATATGTTAAGTTTGGCTTCCTTCATCAGTTCCTTCACTCACTTTCCTTCATTATACTAGTCAAGCCAGTAATCAGTTTTCAGTTGTATAGTGCCTTTTATGCTTCAGATTCAAATAYAGCTTGTGTGAACATTCATTAACCAAATTCTTTCCTCAAAGAAACAGTCAGGTACCACCTTTGATTTCTGCCTACAATGATTTCACTGGAAATTATGCATATTTGGCACATCAAACTCATGCATTGCCCATGTCAGGTAATGGGAAATCTCTCACCTTAACTTGAATGGATATGACCAAAATGGGATTAAACCAGTCAGTAAGGGCGGATTTTGCCTTGGTCTTGTTCATGTTTATGTGAACCTGTTGTAACAGTTCATGGAAAAGACCCAGGGACAGTTTTAAATCTATCAGGATAGAGTCTTAAATAGACACAAAGTTGCTCATTAATTAAACATACTTCTATTAACAACTTCAGGTGGCCAGCATGGCTGGAATGCGGCTAACCTCAGTTCTGCTCCATAGTTGTAATGTACATGACACCACCTGCAGCACCAAATCAGGTGTCTCTTCATTGAAGAGATAAAAAATATTGCACTATGGAACGTAMCCTTATGAATGTGTGTTTTAAATTTGCTGTGGTAATCAGCAGCAAATCCAGGGCTAGCATCAATAGTATTTACACTGTATTTCCACAGTATTTCCTTTATCCACCAGGCCAGCTCTTCACTGTTGTAAGAGGATGTCGTTCCATTCCTGATGTTCATTGAGACTTGGGCCTGATGGGCAAAGCATAAATGTTTTGATATAGTCATGCTTTACTTAACAGATGAAAAAATGAGAAAACCAATAAATTAATACCCTTTTCCCAGATTCAAATACAGCATTCTGTGTATGCTTAAAAATAATAAACCATAAACAAGCACAGCAGCATGTTTTCATATATTCTCTATCAGAAAAAAACAGTCTGTATAACTGTATTTTTCTGTCATAATACAGAATTTTTACAGCTTCACAGCTTTCCTCATGGTGACTGATCTGCATTCCTGCTCTGACCAGCAAAGGCTGAACCTAGCAACACTGTCAGTGGGAGAGACAAGACTCATCACTTCTCTGTCATATAACAGTGAAGGCACATTGGCACCAAGTGGTAATGATGGGAGGCAAGGGAAGGAGGTAAGGACAGGTCCCTTAGTCTCCCTTCACCTTTCTCAGAAAATCCACACCTGGTGAAGCAAAATCTCAGCACAACTGGAAGGGGCTTTGCTAAATCATTCTTATCTTTCAGTCACTTATTTGTCTACAAAGGAACTACAACAGCACTTCCACCCTTCTCAACTGTTGTAAGTATTGAAGAATTCATATTAAAGCTCTTTCAGGTTCTCTGCTGGTAAGTGCTATAGAAATACAAAGCAATAATATTTAGAACTGGTCAAAAATAATATCAATTCTGCTACTGAATTCAGTATTTTGTTTTGTTTGAATTGTGCCCCAAAGTGCCATTTAAAAAAATGAAGCTTTCCAGAATATTTGATTTAAACCTTATCAGAGTGTTCCCCTTGAATAAGACTGAAAGATTTGTTTGACTTGGTCATATAGAAGGTTGAAGTTAATATTTTGATAACACATTTCACACAGAAAGAATGTGGAAAAATTAACACATTCCTGTGAAATGTTTCCTGTGATACTCTTGGCTGTTAAACAGCTCGTTTAACAACTTTTACTGCACCTCATTGTCATGACAGAAATGAATATATTAAAAGAAAATGAGTCATCCACAAACTAAGACCTGTTTTTTGAAAAGAAAGGCTGCTATTTGAGGGACTTGATGTCTTTGACCTACCAATTTCTCCGATGAACAAAGTGAATCTTAGCCATCTGTTTTCAGTTATCTGGTACAAGTTCGTATTTCTTGTAGTTTAATTTTTGATTAAGCTGAAAAGGGAAATGAATAATTTAATTGAACTACATTTCTATTTAGAAGATTTATTCACAGGCTTAGAAGTTCTTTATCCTCCCATGTCACGAGTGTAAATGAACCCTGTGTCCTCAGTCCATTCCTCTGTGGATGTTTGCCTACATCGTAAAGGATGTACATAATTTGATACCACTGATGGCAATACATCAAAAAAAGGATCAGGGCTGGAAAAGCTTAGAGAGCAAAATATGCTCAGAGCTGCACAAGATACTCGAAGATAACTTGCTTACCTGTAGTTCAGTCTGGCTCTGGCCAAGCATGATTAGTTCTCTTTTTCATGTTCACTGAAATTTTCATTCATTTTAAGATAAAAATTTCCTTTTTTTATTTTAGTAACCTTTCTAGAGGTGCCAGAAGACTACACAGTTGTCTCAGATAACCAAGTACACATGAGAAATTCTGGACATGCCGAAGTCCCCCTACTAAAGGAAATTACTTGAGATGTCTCTAAAGATTACACTGATAATTTTTTTAAAAGTAGTTGGATTTATTCCCTCTTGCTGCGAGGTAATTGAAAATGGTCTCTAGACCATGGTTAAACCTTTGGGCATTAAAGCTTTTTTTTCTTCATAGTGCATTGCAGAAGAATTTCTCTGGAAACATTCCCGATCACTGAAGTGCATGTCATTTCCTCAGCTTCTAAGGCAAGAACAGCAGAATATTGTTTTATCTTTCCAGGTGACATAGTTATGCAACTTCAAATTTTACGAACCCACATTCCTTCCAAATGAAAGTATAATTTAATTAAACCTAACAGAGAGCTGATAACATTAATCAAGGGTACTTGAAAACTGCTCATTTCCCTTTGTTTCTTAAGCAATATTTCAGATGAACAGATGAAGAATGCCACCTACAGTTAAGGTCAGGAATCTTGGTCTCGCTTAGGGTACCTGTTTCGGGTTTCTACCCTGTCACTAGAACAAGAATGAACATTTGTTAAGTCATAATGACTACCTCATACTGGGCATGGCAATATAGAGCTGAAGCTGGATGATATTGCCAAAAAAGGAAAAAAGAAAGAAAAGTTTTAGAAAGTGATTGTCTTGTAGGCATGGGCATCCAATCATTATTTCCTTCAAGAATGTTTGCAACTTCCTCTGTGCACATATGATATTTTTAAAAACGCAGTAGTCAGTGTTCTGGGGCTCAGGCTGGCCACACAGAAATTTACAGCAAGGAGAGTGAGGAGCTGAAACACTGAGAGGTGTATTAAGGCCTTCTCCAACTTTATGTTGTGATACACTGAAAAAGAGTTGAGAGACATAATTTAAGCTGAATGTAGTATGCTAGAAAAGGAGGATTTTTCCCAGCCAGAATTATTAGACTAAAGAAAGCATCTCAAGGGACGCACAAAAGGTGTAAATTAACTTAATTTACAATAGCTGAATGCACACTTCTGAGTGTTGATCAGGCTATTGGAAGAAGAAACACTAGGGCTAAATAAAAAGTAGAAAGGAGTATTTTACTCGTCTCTCTTGCCTGTCATAAAGAGTTTCTGATAGGGAAGAAGCCTTGTTGACTGTTTCAGCACAATTACCCAAGTGCAGTTGTGTGTATTTCGGTTGTTTAGATACTGACTTCTTGACCCTCTGACACAGCACAGCTTCCAACCGTCTACAACTCTGCTTTGCTAACCAGGCAGAATGATGCATATGCTACTTCAAAAAGATGGGTCATCCAATGAGTATCCAAGAGTGTGCTCTGGGCACATGAACATAGTGTTGGAAGTTTCAATCTGTAGGAAATTTTCCAGCTTCTGATGGCAAAACACTTCTGAGCAGAGCTTGTACAAATAAATAACAATCCCTTGAATTCTAAAGCTGACTAAATTCCTTGAGCATTATTAAGGCAATTGAACTTGTATTATACAGTAGCACCAAGTTGATGCTGCCTTTCAAAACAGTTGAGATTAATTAGATTGCAATTTTACTTTCAGTTTGTTAAGTTCTTTGTTTTTAATTTACCTACTGGTAACTTGGAACCCTTTCCCCAATTGCATAGAGAATTGTGCCTTCCCTCTTGTCTCCAGCTGAAGCTGGAAGTGCTGCCCTTTGAGTCTGCCACTGTGGATCACTGTCCACCAAGACCACCCCTGCCTAGGGCTGCGAGTGGCACCCTGAGATCCAGGGTACTAGGCATGTCCCAGATAGGCTCACTGGCCTTGGTTTGGGCAATGTGATTTACCTCCCTGACTCTCTCTAAAATAGAGATGATAATTATAAAGTGATATGGATAAGAATGAGGAAGCATAATGTAATGTGTGCATCTGATTTAATAGGCTTTCTTATAGTCCATAAAAATCTTTTACAGTAAATCTGTCACAAATAATGAAATCAAGACAGAATGCAAAAAGAGCATAAAGAAATAGTAATGCTCTTTTAGGTGTTCAGTACTTCTTTTTGTGGGAGAGTCTTTACTGACTAGTGTGTGTTGAATAGCACTTTACAAATGATTTCATTGCAGTGAATCAGGCAGCCAGACAGAGAACAGACTTCTTGTTTTGCTTTGAATGCTGTCTTTTTGTAACTTGGTATTGCTAAACCAAACTCTTTTCTTTTGTGTGTCTTCACATGAAAACTCAGCAAAGATTGCAAGGCTCTTGCATGACAGGCAGCTCTCTCAGTCCTATTAAGAGCCTTGTGATAGTTATGACTTTTTTTCTTTAAAGCTTCATCTTATGGAGTCTGAGCATTAAATCTGTTCTTTTCTCTTTCTCTTTTACTACAACAGAAAAGCTTGTATCAGCTCTAATGTCTTTAGGGAAAACCTGAAAAAACACCAACAGTTTCAAGAACAGGGTGAACAGAGCCCAGTATGTATTTTGTATTTTGACTACAAAATATTCTAAGAAGCTCTTGTACAAATAATCCCTTCAATCCGAAAGCTGATTCAACTGTTGATTTCACAGCAAAATTAGGAAAAGCCCTATATTTGCATTTTCTCTCTTCACCGTACAAGGCAATAGGATGGGGGCGAGAGGCAAGACTGCCTGAACACAAACAGGAGAGGAAACAAGCTTGTGTTTGAACCTGCGGGCTCCTCTTGGTTGCTATAACCAGCCAGCAGGTATGAGTAGTTTGTTGCCTGCCAGGCTGGATTTGGACTGTCTGCTCTGTCTTTCCATTACTTTTTTCTCACAGTACTGTACACATGCAAGATCAACCGCCTCGTGTTTATAATTTGATTTAAGCAGTCATGAGTTGTGGCAGCGGGTGGAACCATAAGAATCACTTTGGTGCAGGCCAGGATATTCCCCTAAACTTCTAAATGTGTATGGCTTTCATTTCCTTTAGCACAAGACTCAAGAGAAGAAAAGGTAGTATCAGCTAAGCATGCTGTACTTCCTCTTTAAAATTGCAGCTGCTAATTTGTCTTTGACCTTGCCCCCTCCTAGGCAAGGTCATTTCCTTCCTCAAACCTCCACAACAATCCGGTCTTGCCTGAGGCACCCTTTGCCAAGAGGCTGCGCTCTGTAGTGGCGTGTGAAGTGGGTGTGTTGGGCGCTTCTTGGAAGCTGCCGGAGGGAGCGGAGGGAGCGCTTCCTACCAAGCTGTCAGCGTGGCTCTGCGTGTGTTATCTTGATAAGAACTGAGTCATATTTCAATAGGCAATTACAGTGTTAAAGCATCAGGATTTCCCCTCTTCCTAGTTCTTTTAACAGGTTTTCTGTAACTCAAAATTTATGTTTTGTTTTAAGCAAGGCAAGAATTCTAGGGAAAGGTAACAACAGGCTTTTTTGTCTCATTTCGAGCCAAAAGCCAAACACCCACACTTTGGATTTAGTTTGAGCAGGCACTAAAGGTTGTTCTGTGTTTCTTGAGAAGGGGAAAGAGATGGAGGCTGGTGAAACTGGGGGAAAACCAAAGCAATCTTTTGGCAAACATTTATGTTGTTATCACTGATATGTGTTTCTGACTGAAGTTTTTCGGAGATGGTGAAAAAAAGAGTATAAATTTATCTGTATCGAAATAGGAAATACATGTTGACATTTCTTACACTGATTTTTACCCTATGTCAGTTTTCATTTTGTCAGGGTTGTGGCCTAACACCCACCAGAATGTACCTTCAAGAGATACTTCTGAAAGTGAAAAATTTTTTTAATTTGTTTGTTTTAAAATTGGTGCTTACTTTTCCCCAAAACCTTTGAACTGAGGAGTAAATATATTCAGTCTGGATAGCCATAACCTCCCTGTGAAAACCGTGGAGCTTACACTGAGAAAAATGAGAGTTAAATGTGGAAGCGATTAGTATGAGACCATCGGAGCATTCATGCCTTCCGAAAGCCATGTGGCCATTTGCATTCACATCCCCTCTAACGCAGCCATTCTTGAAGCCTAGAATCTGTCAACAGCATAAATCAACCCCCTGCCCATATCACTAAGTTCAAGTTTATTATACCATCAAGGTGGAGCTCAGCTATCCCTGGTGTCATGCTGCTTTAAATAAGCAAATAGATGAAGCTAATTTAAATATCATCTGGTTTTGGAGAGGACTGTGCTCTGCGCTTGCTTATATTGTAAAGAATTCATGCTGGATTGGATTGGAAATAGCAGATCTGTGGGGGGAATATTTTAAGTGAGGCAGAACTGAAGAGGAGTGAAAACTGATACTGAGCTTTTATATAACGCATCAAAGCTTTGGTGTAGTTGTTGGCTTTATGATTGTGTAACTCCATCTCCTAATGTGAATTAGTTTTACTCGCATGACAGAGCAGCAAGTATTTTGCTGCGGAGCTAGGCATTATCTTCTGGGCCCTGATGCAATGAGCCCAAACCCATATGACAGAAACAACCCTTCCCAACTGTTAGTTTTGTTTATTCTTTCTCTATAAGAGAGAATGAGCCAGGTTTTCGTCTTGTGGTGAGATTACAAAAAGCATTACAAAATTACAAAAAATAAGGATAAAACTAGTGGAATTTTATGAAGACATTTTCTTCAGTGCAGTTCATACTTCCCTCTAAGCCTGCTAGAAATTTTTGTAATTCTTCCCTACATTTTATAAGGCTTCTCCTGAAAGGTCCATTGAAATTGAGACAGTTGACTTAGAAGTTCCTGCACTTCTGAACTCAGGAATAGTTTTGATTTTTTTTCCATTTTCTGTGGATCAATTTCCCAACATTCCTGCTAGGCAGATAGAAAACTTTCCACTTTTTTTTTACAGCCACCACGAAACAACAGAACTAGGGAAAAGGAAAAGATAAGGAAAAGATAAACTGCATGATTCTATTTTACCAATTCCAAATTAATTTACACAGCACTCCAGCTTTTAAATCATCCCAATAAAAGTTCCTGGATTTAGTTTAGTTCTATGTGTACTTTTCTTGATGTTAAACTTAAAAGTTCCTTAATCACCTTTGTCCCTTTGTTCTTGAGCTATGATGGATAATCCTGTCCCTCTCCCATTCTGAAACAGCTGGAGAGGAGGGATTTTAGCTCAGGTCTCCTACAACTTGGTTGTTTGCAGCAGCCATTAAAGAGCTGACGGCTGGAGTGGGAGGACTTGGGAAAACACTTTCTTGCTCTCCCTGGCTGTATATTGCCTTCACTGGATGTTCTCAGAAAACAGACAATAAAGAAATAGGCATCATTTTCCTGGTGGGAAATCTCAGAAGCATTTGGATGTAAAACAAGGCTCCAACAAGCTAATCAGGCCTTGGGTACTTCTTCTGTTAGACTTTGCAGGCAGACACCTGGGTGCTGAGGGAACGTAGCCATCTGAAGAGTTTGGGCATCAGGAGAATAAAGATTTCTGAGGACTTTGGCACCTGAACTGAAAGCTGAATGTCTAAATGCTTTTAATGGACATAGCCCATAGTGATTAGCATAGCTATTCCGTGGCAATGACACACTCCTCACATTCAGCAAAACAAGATGTTTCACCGCTGAGTGCCCAGGGTCCTTTCTTATCGCAAATTCTGTAACAGAAAAATATAGTCATGGGCAGTAACAAAAATTATAATGATAGGCCTGGGTAGCTGAGGGGATGGATGCACAATGACATAAGGTTAATTTTTGTTGTTCATTGCACATCTTCAGCCCTGGCGTCCATCAGTAGGAACTGAAAGCTATCGCTTTTGGCACATGCCAATCTGCAGCTACATACATTTGTGCTCACCAGAGACCCCATCAGGAGTGGCACACATGAGCCTTGTGGCAGTCACAACCACGAGGCCACAGCTGAACAAGCAGCCAGAGGTGCAGCAGCTAGGCAGTGCCCAGATACCCCATGCTCTTGTGGGGGACCACACTTTGCCGGGCAGCAGAGTTTGCAAACTAGGGCACAGGCTGGGCTGACGGGCTGGGCGGACCTTCAGCCAGGAGCTGCTGGCCTTCTCGTGCATGCAGAGGAGGGGATGGTCCCGATCTGCAGGACCGCCTATGTCATTAAGTGCCTTTTAATGCAATGTGTTTTCTTAAATTAGTACAAAAAAATAAAGATGAGACAATGACTGATTGAAAAAGGATTCTCTTTTTCCCTGACGGGCTATATGGAAGGAAATCTCCTAAATAATTTATCAACTGGCTAATGACTGAATTTAGCTTTTATAATGCTGATGGAATTGTGCTAAATTCATTCGTGATATACTCTATGGAATTACACCAGGGAATAATTTGGCCCCAGTCAATCTATTTCAGACATCTTTAACTGTTTCGTTATCAAAGGGACAGTGAAATGGTAGCAGTAATAGATGTAGTCTGAAGGGAACTTCAGACTGTTTAAAATAAGAGAGATATTTCTTTTTTGTTCATTTGTGATGTGGGAACAACAACTGTTGCCATAAAAATTAAAGAAGCCACTCATTTAGAAAATATTTCATGTGGTCCTTTATTCCACATATGCTACAGACAGAGGGAATAACTAACCAACAGATCTAAAAATAACTTACACACAGTGTTGAAGTAGACTATAGCTCTTTCCCATTGAACTAACATTTCTTCTAAAAAAAAAATATTGTCATTTTCCCTCTCAAGCACATGGAATGTAACTTGTCATCTTTGAGAAACTATTCATTAAATAGAATTATTTTGTTGATTATAAAGTTGCCACAGAAGATTAACTTTTAGTGTTATAGTATAGAAAATGAAGTAGGAAGCAAAACTTTTTGCTGATTCTTTTCTGCTCTTGATATCATGATCTAAATCTTGTGGTATCTTTTTTGGATGAAGAAAAAAAATGCATTTAAACAAAATAAGGGACCCTAAGAGAAAAGAATCAAAGTATTTGTCCTGCTGCTTTTTACCAGTGTAGAAAAAAAAAAGGCATGCAGAATGTAGGGTGGAAGCTGTGGATTTGACTGTACAAGAAAAGCAGTCCTGTGAGCTGGCTTTGCCTAGCTTGGGAACAGTCAGGGAAAGTGTAATGGCTGGGTTTTGCAGTAACAGTTATTCAGTGCATGTCGGAGTGGGGGGAACGGGCCCGGAGTAACGACGGAGTCTCAATATGAGTATGGTCGTTCTCCCTTTATTAGAGCTTACACAAAGTATATATATCGACAAGCAATACGCATGCGCTAGCAATARTTACATGATTGGTTACAGTTTCTGTCCATACACATAAAGCAGATATATGGTTGGTGCAAGGTTGCTGTCCGCACTCCATCGACATTTATGGAACCTAGTTCCGTCCAGACTTGTTTACCAGTTTTGTGAATACCTTCTTTTGTAGTGCTCAAGGTCGCTGCAAGGCTTGCTCGGCCGCTGCAAGGCTCGCTCGCCTTGGCCTACATTCCTTCCCTTACCCTGAGAACGGGATTACTCATCCCAATCAGATCATGCCCTCTCTCGCTTAACCATTCCTCCACAATTCCCCCTTCTTGTTTATGAGCAATCCAAGCGTGGTGCACTACTTTTAGCAAAGCGTTCTTCAGGTAGCGTAGTACTACACAAAAGCACAAGCGTACCACTACAAGGATTAGTAAAACACGTATGCCTTCAGTAAGCAACCCTATTATCCACTGTGGCAGATTTCCAAACAGGTTAGTTCATACCTTCAAAATCCTCACTACCATGCCCTTGAGCTGCTAACAAAAATCAACTGCAGCCCTATTTTGCAGAAGAGCATGTYGCAGGTTATTTTGGTCCACTAGTAAGTTAAGGCTGCGGAATTAGCTCTTGAGGATCCTAAGGTAGCGTAGCACTTAATGCATTAATAAGCGCAGCACTACAATTATTAGCAGGCATACTGCTGTTGCACCTCCCCCTGTTATACTCAGAAAATTCGCTTTTATCATGCTGCTGGGAATTCCTACTAGGCAGGTTCTAAAGGGTTGCGTAGCAGAAGCCAGTGACAGACAAAAGGCGTGTTGCCCTGTTCGCCCAGGTAACGCACCGATATTGTCTGTGTTCAATCTTGTGGAGAGTCATTACCACTGGGAACAGCATTCCCAGAAGCAGGATCTCTGTCTGCTTGTTCGCTAGATGAGTCATGGTGAKTCAAGACAGGCTTCACGTTCTTGCTGGGTACCCACACTGGACCACGATCTGTGGAGACACACATATAACCTCGACCATTAAAAATAGCAGGGGCGGGCCCAATCCATATTCCGGAGACTGGGTCCCWATACATTACTTTAAACTGTGGTAACGTTGTTGTATTATTAAACTTAAGATTTTGGTGGTGAATGATTACCGGGGGTTCCTCACGGTCGCCCATGAGACAAAGATAATTCAGGGTGAAGAGTGCACGGTGCAGCCTCTGCTGTGCGTCCGTCTCCTCACCTTTTTGCTTTATGAGATAGTCTTTTAATACTAGATGGGTACGTTCTATGAGCCCTTGCCCGGTTGGTGAGTGCGGAATCCCTGTAACATGATCAACCCCCCATCGAGATAGAAACATCCTAAGCTTTTGACTGACATAGGCAGGTCCATTATCCGTTTTTATGCGYTCAGGCACRCCCAATATGGCAAAGCAGGCCAACAGGTGCTTGCACACATGMTGTGCCTTTTCTCCGGGTAATGCAGTTGCCCATATCATTTTTGAAAAGGTRTCAATGGTTACATGCACATACYTTAATCGGCCGAACTCGGGAATATGTGTGACATCCATCTGCCATAATTCTAGTGCTTTTAACCCTCTTGGATTTACCCCAAGCCCAATACCTGGGTCGTGGTTCCCACACCTTGGGCAAGCCTGCACAGTACCTCGGGCCTCACTCTCTGTCAGGCCAAATTGCTTTTTTAAGCCCTTGGCATTGTGATGAAACATGTCGTGACTTTGCCTAGCCTGTTGAAACYTGTCCATAGGGGGTAGATGACACACTGAGCTAACCAGGCTGTCAGCGAGCTGATTGCCTTGGCCTAGCCCCACATCCAGCTGGTGACTATGAATATGGATAACACAACAAGCTGCTGTTCGTTGACCCAGCACAGAGCGCAAGGTRATGAACAGRCTTCCCAACCTCGGGTTAGATGTTTCCCTTATTAAGGCGTTCTCCAGTCGTGGTACTATCCCTGCTACATACAGCGAGTCAGTCACTACGTTTAGAGGGGTACTCAACCAGTTGGTTAGAGCCCAAACTACCGCAGTTAATTCCAAAGTCTGAAGGGAATCCCGAGGCTGTCCCTCCATAACGTGCTGTTTCCATTGTTCACCTTCTTTCCACAYGCATGCGGCACGTCGCAAACGCTTACCCGCATCCGTGTAGACAGTAACGCCATCTGAAAGGGGTTCCCTACTTACTTTGGACTTTTCTATCCATTGATTTYRCTGTAGCACCTGCCATAACTTTCCCTGAGGCTGACACGAATGTACCTTACCACAGAAACCTAACAGAGCATCTTGTATGGCCACAGCATTTTGAAGCCACCACTCTAGGTCAGCCATGTTAACAGGTATACTGATATYGTTYGGCTCTTGACCACTGATCTCTAAGATTCTTGATCGCCCTTTGCGTATCAATTCACCTACTGCTTCGGTTCGGGTCTGGATACTCGTTTTTGGTTGTACACTCAGGAATACCCATTCCAAGAKGTTAAATACATCTCTGTGACTTTTGCTTTTGTCAGTGGCATCTGGCAGAACTGGGGAAGGAGGCTCCTCGCTGCTATGTTGCCACTGACAAATGACTGCATATGGTGAGTCTTTTCCATTACATATGAGTAAGGATATGGGCAGGCTTAGAAGGCGTCGCAAGGACCACGATAGATGTAGTTTGTCCGTAATGCGCTGCAATACCGCCTGTAGTTCAGGTGTCAGGGTAATCTTGTTAGCAGGATTTGTGCCTCGCAGCAAAGCCGTTAGGGGTGCAATATCAGTGTTAGAGATACCAACACAATGCCGCACCCATTGAATGTCTCCAAGTAAGGTTYGAACGTCATGCAGGGTGCACAATTGAGTTGCAAGCTCCGTTTTTTGGGGTCGAATTTTTGACTCTGCAATGGACCATCCAAGATATTTCCACGGAGCCGTGCGCTGGATCTTTTCTGGTGCGATGACAAGTCCCTTTGTCGATAGAATGTCACTTAATTGTGTTAATGACTCATCTGTAAAAGACTTTTCCTGGCAGCAGAGAATGTCATCCATATAGTGATAGATTATGGTGTCTGGCCATTGGTTTCGAAGTG
>NW_020449863.1:2113546-2114939 GCF_003343035.1 Apteryx rowi | reverse complement strand
TTACATGATTGGTTACAGTTTCTGTCCATACACATAAAGCAGATATATGGTTGGTGCAAGGTTGCTGTCCGCACTCCATCGACATTTATGGAACCTAGTTCCGTCCAGACTTGTTTACCAGTTTTGTGAATACCTTCTTTTGTAGTGCTCAAGGTCGCTGCAAGGCTTGCTCGGCTGCTGCAAGGCTCGCTCGCCTTGGCCTACATTCCTTCCCTTACCCTGAGAACGGGATTACTCATCCCAATCAGATCATGCCCTCTCTCGCTTAACCATTCCTCCACAAGTGCACAGTACTTTTAAACTTAATTTCCTGATAGTTAGTTGTTAATAAATACAAAAGTCACAGCATAGGGGAAAAAGAGAGGGATGCCAAATGCAATCTTCATCTCCAAGCAATTAGGATGTTTCCATCACCACTGTGTCACGTCACTTGTATCTTGAAATGTTGCCCTATGTCAAATACAAATTCTGGAAATCAATGGAGTGCTTTGGAATGTGATGGATATTTCTGCTGTAAACTTTCACTGCCACAATGTCTGTCTATTTATTAGAGAGCCCTAAAAATAAAGGCAGGATTTAATGTTATACTAAAATAGCCTGATTTTTGAGTTCTGAGTGAACAGAGCAGAAATATGGGAGTGTTACAAACTTTTGCAAGCACTTTGAAACTGGCATTTATTAGATCAGAAATGAAGCTTAACATATAAATTAAGTGTGAAAAGGACAGCAGGTCTGGCTCACCAAACATTTGTTTTACAAAAGCTCTAAATCCTCAGAGTTTACAAGGATACTAAATGCCTAAAATATACTAGTAACTAATCCTAGGAATTACACATTTACAACTTTTTTTCCCCCATGGATATTCTCCTGTGAACATAAATCTCTCTGTGTGTCACAGTGGCTTTTCTCACCAAAACTTTTCTTTGTGTGTAAGTGCAAATCTAAAGCAACAGAGGATGCTTTATAAGCTTTGTGCATTCATATTTTGTTTCATAGTAGGTGCTAATTAATCAGAGATACGTTGTTGAGCTTTCCACTCCTTCTTGTTTTGCTTTCAGGAAAAAAAATCTGTTCGTTTCAGCTCTTCAGCTGAATTGCCAGTTCAGTTTTTATATGCCTCCTGAAAGAAGCTAAGGCAAACAGCTTTTTTTTTTTTCTTCCTGCCGTAATCTGTTTTCTTATTTGTTTTTGAATTACGTCCTTGATCCGGGGAAGGAACAGGTGCCAAACGTGTAACATGCCTACAGTAATTTCGTAAGATGTTTGTTTAAAGAAGGAAAATGCCTTCATGCGTGTTCCCACTCCATCAGCCTCGCATGCAGCGGAGGACTCCAAGCCGTCAGGGTGACAGGGGGAGCGGGACGGGCCGCCGCCGCCGCCCGCCTTCGCCGAG
>NW_020449863.1:1881746-2113389 GCF_003343035.1 Apteryx rowi | reverse complement strand
GGCGCCCGCTCCGCTCCGCTCCGCGCCCGCCGCCTCGCCGCCCCCGGGGTCCGGGCCTGCAGGGAGGGCGGCGAGCGGTGTCGGCTGCTTGGTCCGCGTGTGCCCATCCTGTTAGCTCGGTTCACAAAGGGAGACAGCGAATAGATTTCTTTTCAGAGAAAAAGATCGGATTTTTTTTATTTTTTCTTTTCAAATTCCTTTCCCAATATTTATTTATTTATTTATTTATTAGGAATTTGTCAAGGGAAGATATTAAAAAAAAATCCTCTTTTACAAGTCAGAAGGAAAAGAGAGAGTTGATGCCACTGAACTCACGAGTAGAGCTCAGACCGGCCTCTCTCCAAACACTGCAGAGACTCTTGTGTCTGTGTACTTGGGCAGTGGATTTGCTATGTTTTGAGGTTAGCTCAGGAGAATATGACAGTGAGGACTTTTATATATTTTTTGTATCTTTGCTTCTCTGCTGGGCTATCTCAGCGGTACAGGACGATTCCTGAGGAGCACTCTGTGTAGCCTCATGGTTCCCAGAGCCTAACAAGAGTCCTGCGTAATGCATTTATCTACTGATTTGTGTGGGAAAGGGAGACAGACAGTTCATATTGTTAACTGCAGCCCTGAATGCAGGGTGAAAATGATATGGAAGTGGTGTTAATGCAACTGTGTAAACACTGATACTGTTTGCAGCACGCCCTGGAATTTCTGTTCTGTTTATACACAGAGCAATTGGAGCTGAAAGAAGGGATTCATAGACTCGCAAGCAGATTTTTGAGGCCAAAAGGGACCACTGGATCATCTAGTCTGACCTTTTGTAAAACACAGGCCACAGAGTTTCACTCAGACCTGCACTGAGCTTCTAATTTGCTTACTGAAACCGTATTCTCCAGAAGAGCATCTACCCTTAATATGAGTAATAGTAAAAAGTGGAGACCTCACCGCTTCCTTTGAAGTTTTGTCACAGTGGTTAATTGCCATCACAATTAAAAAGTGCTCCTACAGTCTAATTTGAATTTGTGTGCCTCCAGTGGCCAGCTAAATGTCTTAAGCATTCTGCCCTTTAAAGTGAAGATCCCTTGAATCCCTGGTATTTTCTTTTCTGAAGGTATTTAGGTGGCAATCATCTTACCTTTCACTTTTTAGTTTGATAAACTAAGTAGATTGAACTTGACGTCTCTTGCTGTATTTTGTTTCCCCTAGCACTCAAATCACTTTTGCAGCCTCTTCAATTTATCAACATGCTTTCCAAATTGTCTCTTTAAAGCAGTGACTGCATAAACCCAAGCGTAAAAGAATGTTTGGTGCCACAGTTCTTATCAAGATACACTTAGGGAACTGGAATTTGTTTACCACATGCTGCATTTCATAGTAGCCTTGGCTATGACTAGCCTGCTAGAAGGTTTCTGGGCTTGAATTATAAAGATAAGCTTGGTTTCCCCCACACTTGCTGAACCATCTTTTCCTTCAGATTTACTTTGCCCTTTCTTTCTAGGGATTAGGTTTTGCTTTTGGCAACAATGCTCTGGGAGTATATTGGTCACCTCTTATCTCCAGTTTAATTTCTTTATGTTGTGCTTTCTATCTTTGCCCTTACTCCTCCATGGGTGTTCCTCTTCACTCACACATCCCTTAATGTTTGTCAGTCTTTTTCCTCTCCTCACCAGTTCATTTCCCATCCAGCTGTGGTGTTTGTTTGACTCTGAGACATCTGTCCTGGCCCACTCATCTTTCTAGAGGGTCAGTTGATTAACTTGCTCTTGTTTGGAAGTTCTTTCATTCCCTTTAAGGCAGAAGCTCCAGATATGTTCTAGGTCCTGGCCGTCATTAACCGGACAGTGGGCCTTTCAAGCACCTGGATGCCAATAATAAAATTGGTATCCACAAGCCATCAGGAGTAGAAAAGTGTGTTCCAGGACCTTGCTGGAAATCCTGGAAATCTGTTCTAAACAGGCTGAGTAGCAATTTCAAAACCTATTTTGGGAGTGCTTGTTGAAAATTTCCACTTGAACTACTCCATATGATCAGACAAATGAAAGCAGCACAGCGCTCTGGGATGTTTGACCGTCCAGCTTAAGCAGCTTGCCTCCATGCTGTCCCAGCTGGCTTACGTCAATATAGTACGGGTGAAATGTTTGAGAACCTGCTCATTTCTGGTCTTGGTCTGTCATATCCAAAGATTTGGAAAGAACAGGAATCAATCCCCTCCTTTCTGCAGCATTAAAAGTCAGATGATAATGTGATTCCAGTTAAAATACCTGCCTAGATAACTGCCTGATAACAACTAACGGGCTGTTGGTTTCAGCCAGAACTGACTTGTTGAGTGCTTACTCACATGATGATATTTGTGCCTAATTATACGTTGGGTCATGGCTTGAGTCCAAGCTCTCCCACCATCCTCACTTCCTGTTATTGGCTCATATTTTGGCTTGGCCTCAAGCAAATCAACTGTGTTTTTTCAGGCAGGAAAATTCAAGCCCCACATAGGGATTAGCTTGACCTTGAACCATGCCCCACCAAGCAGTACGAACTCAAGACAGGTCATGTGGTGGAGCTGAGTCCACACTTGGCCACGACTAACGAAGGCTAAGGGTGACTTTGGTGTATAGCCATTTCCCAGCCAAGCAATTTCCTGAACTCTCTTTCCTCTCTATATACCAGTGCCATCTTCTTCCATAGAAATTTCCATGTAAGTTTGAATATTCTCTTCGGCACTGGAGAAAATGCAGTGGGGCAAGGAGTGAAAATTTGTACTTTCGTAGTCCTGTTATGCTTTCATAGTCTGCTACTTTTTATATCATTTCAGAGAATTATCTCTGATAATTCTCTAGCAGTTCTAGCATTTCAGTGAAACATAGAAAATTAAATCAAAAAAAATTACCCCCTAGGGATTCAGGCAACAAAGAACTGGAATGTAATTTTTATGATTATTAAGTCAGCAGCCTCCTGATATTTGTAACATACATTTGATTAAGGTTAGTAGTTTAACTATCCAGATATCCTATACCTGACACATTCATGCATGTTCTACATAGGACTTACAGATTGCTCTTATATCGGCTGACTTAAAATACTTGATGCTTACCAGTCTTTAATAAGTCCTCATCCTGTGGTCAAAACTAAATCTAATGGATTGAATTGTGAGTCCAGGTTCTGATTATGCGAAAGTCTGGTAAAGTCTAGAGGTCCTGCTTACATGGGCTCTATCACAGTGTGCAGGGAAAACAGGTCACAGAGGGCTGCTGCGTAGGGCTCTCCACAGTTTGTGGGGTGGGCAAAGGGGCAGGCAGCAGCAAGCATCCTAGAGTTACAGGCTGGGGGCATGCAGGACAGTGGCAGTGGCAGGAGATGGAGAAGGAGGCGAAGGAGGAGGAGGCTACAGAGAAAATTGGAAGTGCAGATGTAGCCCTCCACTTGCTAGCCATGCCTACTCCTTTGTATCTGTAAGGTGGAGAATGAGATTACTTTGAGTTACTTTGTGCAAAGATGCGCTTTGTGTAATCAGAAATTAGATGTCAAAATGAAGTCCTGTCCTATGCTTGTCTGGTAAACTGATTGTACCCTGGGTCGACTTTTTGGGTAGCTTTTCCCTCTCCCCCCCCTCAGTGCACTCCCACTTCTACGCAATGATTGTAAAGTCTTTGGGATGAGCAGCTGTTTGTACTGAAGACTGTGAATCCTGGTCTAGGATTCAGGCTACTGCATGGTAGAGCATTAGAAGGATGATGAAATTGTTTTTAACTTGGTTTTGGATGCATCAGAAATATTTGACAGTCAGATGAAATATACAAAAAAGTTGCCTGAATTTGAAAGACACGGGAAAATATTTCAGTAAACCCAAGCAATCCAATACCATCTTACCAGCTAATTGTAGAATCAGTGAAACACTTGAACAAACAAAAATATATCTAAAAAAAGAGCTTGATAGTGGTGCCAGGTCACTCAAAACCCGCCACCACCACCAAAAAGGAAAATGACAAAACCCAAGAAAGAGCTGTCTGAGGGCGCTAGGGCCCAAGGCAAGCTAGGATTGTTTCCCCTTGCTGGAGAGAGAAATACCTTAGTCTCAGAGGAAACAGAGCAGACATTCTTTGTAGCTGATTTCCTTCTGACTTCCTCTGTGTTACAGATGCATGTTTTCCTAGAGCTTTTTTAGAAACTAAATCTTTCTGCTGTGATTTCACACTTCAGCAGCTTAAATCCAGCTAGTTGCTGGACTTCAGTGATATCAAATTTTGCTTATGTGAACAAAAAAATCTACCTAAATTTCACTTTGCTTTTCCTAGCAGATCATTTCACCCACTTCAGAATATTCATTAACTCCAGTTTGTGCTTTCCTTTACGTTCAAGCTGAGTACTTAGGTTGCTGGTGGCAAAGTTCATGTTTGCATTGTTTTCTCCACTGTTTAGTCTGGCATCTGTTTCAGTATCACTGCTTTGTGTTAGAATTAGCAGGAAAAAGAAGCATATTTATGCAGTACAATAAGTTTTCAGAATCATTTCCAGATGGCAGATCCCATCCTTTCTTTTCTTATGATTCACTGGTACTCAAAACACTATATGGAGTGGTCAGAACATAAAGAAGTAGGAAAAAAACTAATTTCAGGAAAGGCTGATATGACTTGCTTTTCTTAAAAGTCTGTCAAAGAAGAAACTTGAAAAATAGTAAGTGAATTGGTACTCATTGAGGGAGGAATATACTAATCATATTTAATGCAGAAAATTACCTAACARACAATATAACCGTAAGTTCATCCTCATGCTATCATGAAAATGGGCCAAATCCAGAATCTTTTTTTCAATTTCATCAGTCACTGCCCAGACAAACTATTTAAAATCAAATGTACTCACATGGTTGTCCAGTGTAGTTTTCTCTCCCTGTTAAGGTACATATACGATTTGCTGAACTCACTGTGAAATGGTTCTCAGGGCTGAGTTAGCTCAGACCATAGCAGGTCCTGTCTGAAGACCCAGAGAGGTGGGCTCTATTCCAGTGCATGAGGATGCATCCATGATGGGCTGTTTGACAATGTATTTTAACTGGACTCAGAGTTGCCTGACTGAGGAGTTGGTGAAAATCCCATTGCAGGCATCTGAGATGCTGAGGTTTCCAGCTACCTGCCCAGTCTGCTTCCCCAAGGACTGAATGCCAACATTTGTTTATAATCAAGTCTGTCCTCTGTCTCTTTTAACAGGTAGGTTGCTACATCTTACCCTGTTGGGAGTGGACATGGACATAAAGGAGGAGATTAAAACACTATATAATGCTGAAGGCATTCAAAAGAGTGGGGCATCTGGGTGGGAAGAGGGACACAAATAACATATGGGCAATTGTGCCTGATAAAAGCCATTCAGGAAAAAATGTGGTTCCTTACTTCCAGATACAGTATTAAAAAAATACTCCCTTCAGGCTGTTCTTGTAGTTGTTGGCCTCTGATTTTTAAGCATTGGTACCATAAGATCACTTTATTGGCTAATATAGCACCAAGAAATCAAACTGAAAGAGGCAGTTTGACAAAGTTAATTTATTTTTCCAATTAGTATCAACTCCACCAGTTTCTGAGATGATAAATGACACACAATTGCCATCCTGCTTTCCACAGAGTTTGGCAAGAGTTTCCTTCCTGATGCTTCAAAGAGGGAAGATGTATTTATCTCTGCATACAAGGTTTATTTATTCCCTTTCACTTCCACCTCCTATTCATTTATCAGTCCAGGAAAGGAGCATGTCAGCTTAAAATAAACAAAATACCCCCTATGTGGGTGGCTCCAGATTCACTGCAGATCATTACAGAAGCTTTCATTGTGAAATATGCATGTTTGGATGTGGTCAAAGCTGAGAGTTTTGTGGATTCCTGCTCTCCTCCATTTGGGTGGCAATGTTGTGCTCTTCAATATACCATCATGATTCGGTACATTTTGGTTTCAGTCTGTTTCTTTTCATGCCTCTCATATCCTCAGTAGTGCTATTCTCCTTTGCCAATCTAAAAGTTCTTCCAGGCTAGCCTGCAGATGTATTTTACTTCACAGTTAATGGAATATTCAGAGAAATTAAGGGCCTTGTTCTGTAAACCTTTTACAGTCTCGCTTTTGCGCAAGGCCTCTCATAAAGAGCTTCACATGTCTAGTGTAATCTGATTGATCAATAGTTTTAAAGAAAAATAAACTCAGTTAGCAAAGTGTGATCTGATGGCTCTGTGGCTTCTTGTGAACTGTCCCTTCGCAGGGCAGAAACAGAATCACATGCCTGGAAGGGAAGGAAAAATAATGGAGAGAAATGCAAATTCCTTCCCGTATTATGCTGTGGAAGAGATGATCTGCAGCATAGACACAGTTGTTCCCTAAGAAAGACTCACTGCTTCTAACTTCTTGAAAGGTACTTGCTTGATAGACTTGAGGACTGTGTGTGGGCTCTTGTTCTTTTTTCTTTTCCTGGCACAGATCTTGCTAAATACACAGCGGGTCAAATGCTTCTCTTGTTCTTACTCCACGGAGGCCAGCTGGAGCGCTCTAGTGTAAAAAAGTGCATTTTCACCTTCTGTGATTTAGCTCTGCATGAACTGACAGTGGGGACTGGAGATCTGATCTTGTTCTTGCTGAGTGCAGACCGTATCTCTCTCATTCAACACACTGCCGAAAGGAGGCCTTTTAGAGTGAGAAAAACACTAATATTGTTGAACGTGTCTTTCTTTGGTATAGGAGATTTATTTTCATGTCCATGATATAAGGCACTGCTGTGCTTGGATGTTGATTCAAATAAGGTTATTTTCTGATACTTCAAGTAGATGAACTAGAATAATTTGGTGAAAGGAAGCCTTTCCTGAAGGAACATGAAAAAGGCATCCAAGTAGTTAGCAAATCTTGGATGTTCTGAGATATGTGTGGGGACATCACAAAGTAAAGGGAGATGCTAGGGAGAAGAGTGGAGCACATGCTTTTGAGAGAGACTGAGTCAACTGGGAAGATGCTGCTGAAAGGTCTGCAGTGACCTACAGTCACTGGATGCTACCCAAGTGTAATTTGAGGGTGTAGTTGGTATTTATCAGTATTTATCGTATTATAATTACAGCAAGAAGTGTATCTTTCTGTGGTTACACTCTTAGGTAACATCTGTGAATTTGCCTCAGAAATGCAAAATGTGCTTCACAATGAGGAGAAAAAAGGAGCTCAAGTAAAATGGTAAATGTGGTCAGAAAGTCTTATTCACACAGAAACAAAGTCTTGTATTGTATGTTCTTGTCTTGTGTGTACATGCACAGGCACTCTTCTATCTCAGATTTGTTTTTAATGAATAGGTGGCCATTGACATCTATCCAGTTTCTTAGTGCCTACCTTGCAAATTAAAAATCATATCAGGAATTAAAGAACCGTCCCTAGAATATATTTGTTGCAGCTCACACACTTAAAAGCTTTTGAAAAGAAAGGGGATCATCTCTTAGCAGTGCATGCATAGACACATTCCAAAATACAGTTGTACAAGCATCTTTTTTCCCTGAGGCCTGCCTAGGGTGAAGTGTTTTGAAACAGGAGAACTTGAAATCTGTTACTGCAGTTGATTGTTGTTGCCCTTTTAGCGGAAAAATCTCTGAACCCCAAATTCAAACCTTAGTGATGGAAGGTAGAAGAAATGCAAATATTCCCTATCAAATAAAGAATTCCCTGAATGTTGCTGTGAATAATTGTCATGTAGGCTGAGACCATCAAAGTGGAAGAGGGCTAAGTGCTTCTGAGAAAACTAGAATGCTGTATGGTTTTAGAACTCTTTAACAATAAATATGCAATCAGTTCAAATTATATGGCAAACTCTTAAATAACGTCAGTGTATTTTGGCATGGTGGTTGAATTTAAATGCATTAAGCTTTTCAATGAGTAGTAATAATACGGCATTAGGGCATTAAGAACTGGATGAGCTTTGCCAAACCTTTGCTTTAGCTCTGTGCCTAAAGGCATGTTTAAAAGGTAATTTCAGTGTGGTTTTAACTGGCTGCAGTACTAACCCAGGAAGGGTGAGGGAAAATCTGGCAAGGACTGTTGAAGTTTTGAGGTCTTAGGTTTTTGGATTAATGTCATACAGAGATGCAGCTGGATTATTATATGAGCAGAGCTCTGTTGCAGCTTGCATGGCTGTAAAGGGAACTGAGTTTCACGAGCAAAGGAAAAGCAACAAAATAATATATATTATCAGTGTGTGTATACCTGAGTATACATACGTGGGCCAGAACCTTTAACAGTAGCAGAAGATAGCCCAGGAGCCTTGTGCTCCGATACCTGCTAACGCTCCAGACCATGACTCTGCTGCTTGAGCTCCTCTTCGTTTTTAGGAAATACCCTTTTATTCACGAGTCATAGGCTGGATCCCAATAATCTCTGGATTTGATAGTGGGATGACAGCTCTCATTCCTCAGATGGTAATGTGTATATTCTCCAGTGACCAGAGTCAAAAAGAGATAGAAAAGGGATGAAAAGGTAACAGTGGGAAGGAGGGTTGGCCTCTTTGGCACTTCCTCTAGTCAGTGTGGAGGGAGGAAGTCTCCGAAGATGCTCTGTAGCTGGGACCTAACGGAGCCTGAGGCTGAGCTGGTGATTCACCATGGCCAGCGCCAGCCTTGGGAATCCCCCTTTGCACATTCCTGAAGTCAGAAAACCAAACACCCAGACTGAATGCCTTTTGGATGTCAAATGAAGTTTCACTCTTTTTTTTTTTAAAGTGTTCCCATTTGAGAGCAGAGGAAAACAAGCTTTTCATCAGATTCTACTGCTAGAGGTGATATCAGGGTGAATGCATCTGTTTTTGTGTAAAATTTCAAATGGATGCTCTGCATTTTAAAATTTAACCAGTTTCAGTCTGCGCCGTGGCTGAATTGTGAAGTGAATCATCTCATGACCAGCACAATATGGACTGATTTTACATCATGGTAGCATCAGGCTGCTGTGCTGCTGTTGTTTAAATTCCATGTTAATGACCTGGTAGCTATAAAAATACACTTAAACAAAAAATTTCTCCAAGAAACTTTTTCAGAAGCTCAGAGGCAGTCTTTGATTTTTTTTATGGTTTTATGAAAATTTTGTAATCTTCTTGGTTAATGATCCCATGCAGAATCTTCTGTACTCAGCGTTGGCAGCTGTCTATAATTCCACCTGAGGTGTTTGTATTGATTTGCAGCTTCTTTGGGTATCATGACCTCAATGAACCAGTCTGCTAGGGCTCTAAAATGTTGGAGAGTGACCTAATGGCCACCTCTACAGGATGAAATCAGTCTTCCAGCCTGCACACTCAGCAAGGTGAGTGCCAACAGTTCTAGACTGTAGTATCAATTTAATTTTATTTAAAAGAAGAAACTCTGTTTTCAGGATTATGATGTCTGGTGTATTACCCAAATTTCCACATGAGCTATTGTATTCTGACTCTTATATTCTTCCTAGATACTCAGCAGGACATGATATTCTTGTACTATCTCGAGTTTTCTTATGCATCTCACCTTGCAAATAGCCAGGTTCCACCTGGGATTTCATTAAGCGTATGCCTAGACTAAATGCTAAATAACATCAGCAAAAAAGTCCTCAAGCAGAATAGTCAAGAATTTCATGTAATTTTGGGGGCCATTATTTCTAAAATGATTTTGGACTCTTCCAGGATGTAAAAATCATATACATATACATATGAACATATATATGTTCGTATATATGTTTTTATATGTGTATGTGTGTGTATACATATATATATATAAAGCCACCTAAGAACTGATGAGGCCATGTCATACATTTAATACATTTTCAGATACTTTGGACTTTTAAAAATAATCTCATTATCTGAAGCCAAATTCATGTGGGATTCTTGCATAAAATATTTGATGGATATTTTTATAAAGTCCTAACTAGTACCAAATATATTTTTAAGGAAGCTGTTTTATCTGAGAGACTTGAAGCCTCAGCCAATGCCTGTTCAACTTGCAACACACTCACTTTAAATTCTCATCCAGAGACTAAAATGGCTGTGATTTACAGTATGCTATTATGGGACAGGGTAACACTTCGAATAACGGCTTCTGTGATGAGAGGTACCTTGCAGCAACTCCCTAGAATCCCACAGCATAAGAGAATAAAAGAAGCTAATCTCAAATAATATAAAATAAATGATGTTGCTCTCAGAACCTAAATTTTTCATTTCTCCACTTTGAGGGTAATGTTTTATCATCATTTTGTTAGTGATATCTATATAGCTCATGTTTATACATCTCTATATATCATGATCAGTGTTGGAGTATCCAAGTGCTCACTTGATCTGAAAAGGATGTACGTAGATATTTCATGGCCTATTTAGTACAGCTATAAAGACTTATTGCTCAGAGATGTGAATGGAATAACGTATCTCACAAAATAACAAGAGCATTACTTCTGAATTGACAACATAAAGAACCAGCAGGAAAACCTGCCAGAGATGATTTACAGATACCAGAACACTGCTGTGACTGTAAACTTTTGCCTGCTGAACACCTTATGGAATTTTCTTTCATAAGGCCTGGATTATATTCCTTTTTTCAACATGACATCTGGGTACAAAAGTTTGTTATAGACAGGATATTTTTCAAGATAAATTGCTTCTTTCTGTTGGAAAGGTATCCAGTGTTTTATGCCACAAGAAGATTTCTGTGGCTATACATCTTCTGACTATTTAGACTATAAGCTCTTTGGGACAAGGACTTTTATCTCTTTCAATAAGTAAGTTACGCACCTTACACAGAGGGGCACTGTTCATCACTGATCTTCTTTTGTTTTGTCTACATTCATCCCCTTACTGAATATGGAGTCTGCTCATTTGGCATGCCATGACACAAAGCTGAGACAGCCTGTTCCAAGAGGAATGTGTGAAATGAACTCGCTCTTGGGGCCTTTAAAACTTGTCCTTTTTCACATGCTTCCTTTCGTCTAAAATACATCTTTCAGAGTGCAAGTACATGGTGACTCTTTGGGTATGGAGAAATCAGTAACTTTCCGGAGTTAACCTTCAGTGAATAAAGATTTTTGCATCTTTTTTGTCTTGTAAATGAAGCAAAAGCAAGCATAGTATAATTCTAAGGACACCCAAATCTTACACTGAAATGACCTGGAAACTATTGTACAGGTAAAGTAACCCAGCTGAGAAGTCTGAGAGGTTGAACATACCCAATGGCCAAACCAGAAAAAGATGGTATACTCAGGGTATCAGTGAAAAACATGGAAAGTTCCAAGGTTTCCATGACACATTTGTTTTTGTGATCAAGTCATAAAAACAAGTGCCCATTAAATCAGCTTTTCTCTGGCATTCTCTTTACCAGCAATTCATCAGCAGTTATTATCCACTTTCCCCCAGTTCATCCGAACTGATTCAAGGCAGTTCCTTCCTTTCTAAACTATCTGAATCTGTATTTTCCCCTCAAGAAGAATACACCTTTTCAGGACTTGCCACTCAAGTTTTGGAGAAAAGTAAAACTATACAGTTCTTGGAAGGGTTTTATTCTTTTTATCCCCCAATTCTGTTCAAGCTACATGAATCCTGCTAGAGGATACTTGCAGAAATCACTGAACAGCAAATGGTGCATCAGCTGAATCAAACTCAGAGGTACAATAAATGAGGCAACAGTTTTTGTAAACAGCTGATATTTGGGTAGTAGTGTGGTGTGTAACAGATCTGAAGTCAAAACAGACACTAAGGAGATTTCAGCAACACTCAGACTCAACCAGCTGGAATAGTGAATGTAGCAAGCAGCCAAGTGCAGGCAAGGGAGAAAGATAAACAACGACCTGGTGGTGATGGGTGAACTTTGGTGAAGCTAGTGTGATGCCTATTTACAATAATATGCTGTTACAGAGAGTTTAAGATCTGAATAAGTAAGGAAACAAACTGATACGTTGAAACACTCCCCCCTCCAAACCCCAGCTCTCTTTCTGGATCTTTACTGCTTCCCTCACAGGGGGGAATAATGATTGTATAGTGGCAGAAGAGCAAGAAAGCTTTGACTTGTGTACAGCATTTCAGTGTCCTGCTTCTCCTCTTGCTACATCCAACACTAGAGAGGCCAATTCTACTTCTGAAACTGTTGGCAGAAATGTTTTCCTCCCATTCCTTCCAATATGAATCTTCTCTGAACACAAAAGAAGTAAGTTTGGGGGAGAGGAGGGAGGGACAAATGAAAACACACATTTGGAAATTTTTTCACAATTTTCGTAAAGTTATTCTTAAAGAAAGGATAAAGTAATGAAAGATATAAGGAGGAGAAGCTGGTGTTGACTCGAACTAAGCAATATTCAGATCTGTTACTGCCTGGAATTTCAAGGTGGATGTTGAAGTGTTGCAGTGATACAAAGGATATCTGCAAATGATTTGATATTTAGTGTGCAGAATTCAGTTGTAATCCACTCAGTGATGTATGGATAAAGACACCTGGCCAACATCTGGAAAAACTTAAAACAGGAGGGGGTCCAGTGCATTCTTTCAGATAGTTTTTGCCTATTACTGTTTCCCCAGAAATTGTTTCCTGTATGTGCTTCGTTTTAAACTGCATGAAAATAACAATTTGCTTTCCCGATCTCCATTTTGGCCGTTCGGCGAGAGGAAAAAAGGTGTACACGAGTAGATGAATAAGAGCCTTCTCTGATTTTGCCCTTCAAAGTTTCTTAAGTACCTGGCAAAGCACAATGCCTTGAATTGACAAGAAGGCACGAATGTAGTAAGGGGGCTGGCGTACACAGATATGGGGCAGCTGTCCTGCTGGGATCAGACAAGGTTGTCTAACTGAGGATATCCATGTGTCCTACTTCCAGCAGAACAATAAATAGCTGCAGAGCATGGGGACTTACTCTGTTCATATAGAAGTAACATATAACAACTTTAGAAGGCCATGGTTTATATGGTTGGTGAGGTTTAAAGGTGCTGAGTTTTCTCATGCAGCTAATGTGGTATTATTCCAGAGAGACTTCAGATTTGCAGTGCATGAGGCTTGTCCCTTCCTCAGTTGACCAAAGTGGCCACAGATCACATGCAGCACTTCACCAAAAAAAGCCAGCCTGAGACAGGAGGTGGTTTTTGTCTTAGCCATGATTTTGCTGGCAGCGTGTGGGCTGTAAGTGTAAAAAGACTGCTGGAGGGCAAGACTTCTTTCTAATAAATATATCAGGGCTCTGAAGAAGTCTTTTTGGAATTGACTGTAAAGGACATCTCTGTCCCAGAGCTTACTACCAGAAGGCAGAAACAGCTCTGATGCGAACTGTAAGTAGCACACTGCTAAGAGATTTTCCTTTTGTTCAATTTTTAGGGATCCTGTGCTTTTTAAATAAGGCAATCTGTCTTTAATAATATTAAGCTACAAAGGAGTACTGAGAACAAAATGATCTTTATTTTTTGGCCTTCGTAATGTGACATGGGTCTGAGGTTACAGCCAGTTACACTTGATCCAGTAACTCTTGTGGTTGTTGCTATAAAGCTTTATCCTTGTTATCATCAGGATGGTCTTGAATTCATTTTTTTCCGATTCTCACAGTGTTGCAGCCCACATGGCCTGTACTGTTTTGTCAGACATATTGAAATTGTATTGTGTGGTTTCAGGCAGATTCAGCACACACAGAAAATATTCTGACTGCTTAGCCTTGCTCGAATCTCTAACACAGCACCAGTATCAAGAAGGTTAGAGACTATGCAGCTGTATGTCTGCAAGCTGAGTGCAATGTGCACATGTTTACAGAGTGTAAAAAAATAACATATATTTTACTAGGCTATATTTACAAGCCACCAGGCACTTTTCTCTCTCCTGGGAGTGCGGAGATGGTCTTCAGATGATCCTTAGCTTTACAAGGCATGAAAATAAATTTGGAGCTAAAACAGGAGATTCTTGGCAGGGGTTTTCTTTCACTCTGCCCCACGCAACTATCAGTGCAAACCAAGGCCAATGTCTTTGGCTGCGAAAAAGAAAGAGCTTATAAAAATAGTACCACGGTGTTTTGTGCAGGGTGTGTGGCCACAATCTTGTTAAAAGAATAGCACAAGGATTATAAGAAGCTGTCTGTGCTAAGAATTTGCTGAAGTCAAATGGTGGATTTTTAAGAGGTAATGTTTACCATAGAACTGGCTCATATGTTCAAAAGTAGTTGTTGCACTAGATTAGAAAATGAAAGACCAACCACTTCTAAAATGTTACAGTCAGATTCCCATCTCTATTTGTCTATGAATAGGCGCCACTGGACGAGAGCAAGGCAAGCTTGCTCCTCTTGCGGTTACAGGGTAACAACAGAGCTGCTCTGTGGCCACTAAGGTGTTATCCAACCTGTAGCCGTCTGATGCATCAGGATTTGGCAAGCATATCCCTATCGCCACACCTCTGCCATTCCTCTTCCCCAAGGGTCTACTGCCATGCAAAAGGTGCAGAAAGGTGCAAAACGATGCCTGAGTTGTATTCATATGGAATCCACGAGAAAAGAATAGCAAAATGAAAGATACCATACGTCCTGCCATGCCCTAGGGGAATTGCTTTAGCTCACTTATCTTCAGGGCCTTTTTTGGATGGTGACAGTTTAAGCAAAGAACCTGCCCTTCCACAATTAATCCAGTCCTGTAAGCAACCAATTTTAAGTCAAGTGGATAACTAATTTTTATAGAATGAGTGACTTCAGGGAAAATGGAGAAACTGGGTTAAAAATTAATCTTAATAGTACTTTTGAGGGAGAATGAAGACTAGGCCCAATGCATCCTACATTCATCAGTAGTGCAATACACAGTTTATTTTGTATCGCAATGATATCCCACACTAAGAAATATCATTTCCTGAAACAGCAATTACTTATGGTGGGGTGGAAGTTACACATACATTTCAAGAGTTGTCTCAGTGGTTTGCACTGATTTATTTGATAGGATGGGTAATGAAATGTCATTCTACTTCTCATCCTGCCTGAACACTTCTCATCCTGTCTGAATGCTTGTTTTCATTCTTCTGGGGAACATCTTAATTTCATTCGAGTTCTTTGTTACACAACATAGGACCTTCTGACACTAGAAATTTATTTTAAAGAAAGATTAATAAGGTTTAACGTTCCAATTCTTCCACATTGCAAAAGGCAATACTCAAATTTACTTGAAGGTGCACAGTATCAGATAGCGAGTAATTTCTGCACTCAGTAGTTACATAGCTACGAGTCAGCTGCCAGCAGGCTTTAAAGATTGACAACAACTGGAGAGAAAATGGTGAAGTGGATCAAGCTTCTTCAACCTTTTTTGTCAGGTGCAGCAAATTTAGAACAGCAAATACATGTAGAGACTTGTTATTCAAAAGCCTGCATTGAATAATTAGTGGAAAAAACATGATTTACTTAAAGAAAAGAGGCAGAATTGAGAGAGAAATTGCTCAGTGCTCAGTATCCACTTCTWTATTGTGCTTTTTGGTCGATGGGAATTGTTTCTATCTTTGATTAAGAGTTAGGTGTAATCAGAAACTTATCTCCTGTGATCATTTGAGCCCTATTTTATTAAAAAAACACACGATGCTTTTGGTATCTGCAGGTGTTCTCAGCACAGAAGAGTCCTGGATTGATTAGTCCCTGTAATTGCCCTGTTACCAGATGCCTTTTTTCAAAACAGCAATATCCTTAAGGGAGTTAAATGTTCTAAGTACCGATCAAGAAATGCAGAAATATAAGCATGTGTGAAATGAACAGTGAGATGCTAGCTCCAAAACAATCACGGTGCCATGACCAATTTTCTAAGCTCTATATTAGCAAAACACACTCTGTGCAAATGATCAGTGAGGCATCATCCCCATAATTATACAAACAAAAAGCAGTCGCGCACTCGCTGCTAAAATCCTGTGCTTTGCTTTACACTCAGCTCTTCTGAAGAAAAAAAGAAAAGTGCACTTTCCCCTCTCTCAGTGGCATTGTTTTTACAGATTTTAAAAATTAAGAGCTTTTCTGGAAGAGGTTGTCCATCTCGCAGAGTTCCAGCATCAGCGCCAGAGCTGCATTTGTGGTTTCAGAGCTGTCACCCGCGTCTCTCCCACCGTGAACTCTGCACGTCGAGCAGTCCTGTACCCAGCTGGGGCCCAGCTCATTTGGTGGGAGAAAGGCTGCACCTCATTTATGACTTGTTAAACATTTTTGCATACAAGTGTTACAAAATGCAAAGGGAAGAAATGCAGCGTTTTTGAAATGACCTTTTGAACTGTGAAAGTGAACAGCTCACAAATCATTCAGTCAAAAAACATTCTTTTTACATGCGTGAGTGAGGCTTTGAGTGTCCGTATTGGTTTGTCCATCAAGGGATTGAGTCCAGTCCCAAAAGAAGCAGAGGAACACCTGCATTTATAGTTATTTGACAGAATGGGTACAACTGGGATAATGCTATAACAAACTGTTCACTTCCTCTAACTGGACAGTTTCTGCCACTACAGTAAAAAAAAAAATTACAAAATAAAATCAATGAAGTTTCTGTATTGCCTATTCTTAGCATTTCAGAAGAACTTTTTATGCATTGTTGTGTGTTTTCATTTTTAAAGAAAATATTAATGAAATTTATTACAAATGTAAGGCTCGCTTCTACTTGTACTATTCCTGTTAATATGGACCTGTTCCAATGCCGTTAAAGTCAATGGGAAGAACATCTCAGTGACGGGATTGGTCTGGACCCACAGGAAAATACAGAGTGCTGGCAAAATGACAGAGGAACTGGGCTTAGTAAGGTCATTTGTTATTTCTCCGCGATGTGAGCAGCTGTGTGGTAGCTGTGTTGCAGAATTAGATTTATAAACCAGACATTAAAACTACCGTAATTTGTTAGGACATTGCTGGGACAAGATTTTTGAAGTTTCCGGATCTAATAATTTGTAACACTTAGGATAATTGTGCTTTATTTTCCAAAAAGAAAATGCCCAGAACATTTAGACTGTAAAACTGTGAATTATATTTTTGAGCTATTTTCATGTTTTCTGGAGTTCTTCCTACAGTTGCTTACAGTTTGCCATGATACAAAGCAGCATTTAGAGATGTGCTTTAGTGCCTCACTTTTTAGAGTACTATTCAAACTTACTTTTCAATGCTTTTTTCTAATTAGAGATGCACATATGAATTGGGCATATGGGCTGAAACCAACTCTATTGAATTCAAGGGTAAAACTCCGACTTCAGGGGATGTTAAATCGGTCGCTTGGGCCAAACACTGAAACTTCAGTATTTTCTTGTGGACTGTTGAAATGCAGGAATCGGTCCCAGATCAGATCCAGCTTTCTTGACTGTGTTTTATCCTTGGCTAAGTCTTCAAACAGCTTCTGTTGAAAATAAAAGGGTTGTTACCATCCTCAGCATGAGCAGGGCTGGTTAATTTCTGAGGATTCGAAGCATGAATAGTCTAGAAAATGAAACTCAGAAGTGAATGTTCTTCTCATGCTGACAGTTCTATTCCAAGAATGCATCCTTGTGTGAAGTAGTACTCCATAAAAATGAGCACATTCACTCTGAGCTATGGTTTGCAACATTTAATAAATGCTGCAGTTTAGGCATGGAACATATGTTTTGTGTGAGTGATTTTCCTTTAGTCCTAAACTAAACGATGCTATTTCTTATGAACTTTCAATAAGAAATCTCTGAAAGCCTGAAAGTTTTGATTGATTGCTATCTTTTTTTTTCTGTTTTCCCTGCAGAATGAGCCTCAGAATGCACAACTTCTGATTCCATAACAAATTAAGGAGGGAAAAATTGCCCTTGTGTAATGAACATTTTGTAACACAACAAGTATTTACACAGTATAGGTATTGGTAAAAAGGTCTAGGTAATTTTACCCCCAAATCTGCAGAAAGGTGAGTAATAGTAGTCAACTAGCACATTATCTGAAAAGTAAATTATGCGCCTAGCCAGACTAACTATGCTAAAATGAGTGGCAGGAGAAAATGTCAAACTTTTTTCTTTATGAATTTCATAGGTATGTGTTGATTTTTTTGGCACTGCCCCAGGCCCCAAGTGTATACAGTTGAGTGGGGGGAAAAGACAGCAGATTTTATTGATTCATAATATGGCTTGCTGTAATGTTCTGAGGGAAAACAAAGGGCTTATGTTAGCTATAATGTACTGTAATATATATTTAACTGGTATAAATTATAAGTTGTCTCTCCTTAAGGGTATAAAATATAAGGTTGTTTCAGAGAAAGTTTAAGTAAAAAATGATTAAAGCACTGTCCAAAGTAGACAAATTCATCAAACAAACTCAGTTATTAAAAGAACACAAAATTATGTTTGAATTATTTGCTCCTGCTCAGTTTTACCAAAGGCTGCTAACCATTCCCTGTTCTACATGAAGGGCAATTTTATACTGAAGACAGCACCATGGCACATGACGTGCTGCAGAAGGGATCAGTTAACTTGACTCAGTTTTTCTCCTCACTGCTGTTTCCAGTCAAAAGTCCTAACAATGGGCAGCATCATTTTCTCTAAAATTTGGGTGCCTTTTTGGCTTAATGCAGTGTGGGAGTTGTGCAGACCCAAATAACTTGCAGAGCGCCCTGCCTGACTTGGTGCGTGCTGTACTGAAATATAATCTATTAGTGTCACTGAGAACCAGCCGAGCACAATGTGGGGGATGCAGAGTTGTCATGGTACAGGATGAGGTGGCTTGGTATGGGCACGTAAATGTGGCAAATCTCTTTATAATGTTGATCAAAATGTAAAGTTGTTGTTAGAGTGAAGTACTGGCATTGCTTCTGGGTTTAAATGTGTTTTTATGATGTCTTCAGAGGAAGCGGTGACGAACGCTGAAGGCTGGAATTGATGTTCCTGCGCAGCACCCACGGTCTCGGCGCATCATGAAGCCGCTAGGTGGAGGCTCTGCGGGTTGTTCTGGGACACCCTTGGGGCGACAGACTGCACAAGGCAACACAGAAGCCCTCGGCTGTGTAGAGTTTGTGACGAGCCTGAGGTGCCGAGACGTTCAAGTGTTGGTAGCCATCCCAAAGCCCCTGTTACCTCTTCTCAGCAACAAGGAGCAATATTTCTCAGGAGAAACTGTGATTTTTCACATGCACTATAAATTTCTAGGCAGGAGTTGATGTGGCACCCATATTAAAAAGGCTTTAAACCTAATCACTTGAAATTAAATCCTGAGGTTATACACACAGCATGAAGCACTGTACAATTTGCCAAACTAGCTCTCTAAAATATAGCTGAAGAGCAGAATGGGTTATGAATATCTAGAGTGAAATGTTGGCCCACTGAAAAGAGTGGGAATTTTGCCATTGATCTGAACAAGGCTAAAATTTCTCTCTCCTTATACAGTCTTGCCTGCATCTTTTCATTTTAGTAGCCATTCTGCTTGCTGTTTGCCTGCATTTTTGTTTTACATTAAGAGATTATATTATGTCAGAATATAATATTTCATGATTGGCAAGACACTCCCCCACTGCCATCCTGCAACTGCAGTTCTGGTTGCCCACAGGGAGGTGGTGCGTGGCTAATGGCCAGCGCACGGGAGTATCGGGGAGGGCTACGGGGAGGCATAACAGCTAGAGAAGAGAAAAGGCAACGGGCCCCAGCTTTGCATTATGCTGCGAAATGGGAGTCAGGGAGAAGCTGCAGCCATCTGTGCTCTTTACACCCGCTTTATATACTCCCTGACATTAAAACTGGCTGCTTAGCAGTGGCCTCTCAGTCTCTCCTTCCCCAGTCCGTATCCAGTGTGAGCAGCAGCAGCTTGAATCCTCCCTCCCMCCCMCCCTTATCACTTGTGCTGACCTCGGAACAAGAGCCCCAGTTACCAAAGGTGAGGGAGAGCTGATCACCTCTGCTGCGGAGATCTCTGACAAGGGGTGCTCTGTGCAAAGCAGGTGAGACTTCACCAGTGACGGCGGAGAGATGACTAGGAGCTGCACACAAATCACTGCTTCTCTGGACCAAGTTCAGCCTTCTGCCTTACAGGAGCAAGTCTCTTCCTTTTGCAAAGCTTCCAGTCCACCCCTATTCCACCCCTATTGCCATTTCTTCATACAGGAAATGTTACCTCTAATAAAAGAAAAAATTCTGTGAAAAGTACACTCTGTCTGATGTGTTTGCTGATCATGTTTCTCCACTAACTTTTGTTAACAGTTTCAGAGAAGCTTTCTAAAATTTGCTACGGATACAGCAGATTTTCAGGTGATAGGCTGGCCTTTTAAAGGCACTGCCTGGAGTGCTTTTTGCATCCCTTCATTCACAGCAGCGTCCCAACAAAGTTTCAAGCCTATGTGGCATTGCACTGTATCCTGTTATATTTGCAGTCCTTCTGGAATGCTTTTCTTTCCATATACTTCATCCAGAGTTCGGTCATATATTATCGCCTGACAACTCAACACCTATAAAAATTTATGAATTTGTRTTAAAACCAATACTTGATTATGTCAGTGTTTATGAGGCTTCCCATGAGCCCTACATTCTTCAGTTAAATCTAGCTATAGCCCCTCATAATAATAATAAAACAGGCCATATTTCAGCATTTCTCTGTTACATGACTCTCTGCTAGCAATTACGGTAGCTACCAGCTCACACTTTTGTTGATTTTAAGGATTTGCTGCCTTGCAAGGGTCTCTGCCGATCAGCATGCAAAGACACATTTTCAGTGGGCCTCCTTAACTGTGTTAGAAATATACAGTAAGAAGAAAATTGACAACATTAGGTCTGATGTGTTTGTAAACACTCCAGATATGGTGACCTATAGAGAAAATAAAGAATAAAACACAAATATGCTCCTTCCTCCTGCAATAACCCTCTTCCTATTTCCATCCCTTACCTGTGTAGATCATTGTTAACTACCTCATTTTTGGGGTAGATGATAGAAAATTTGTGTGGTGTGCCAGATGAAGCCTATACGCATAATCAACATATGAGTTGTCTTCTGACATGGGAAGGTGTTTCATCTACAGTTAATATTTTACAGTCCAATTATGGTATTGCATATTTCTTTTATCTTCATTATCCAGTTGCTAAAGTTAAAACAAAGTATATAATAAGACTGTAATAGAGAAGTAAGAATCTAGTATTTTAAATTAGAAGACCCTGAGTTTGGGGGATTTCAAAGGAGCTTTAATACTAACAGTTGTAACAGCCTATTACTATTAGGGTAATAGTAAGCTGTATAGCATGTTTGTAATATAAAGATTGCCCTTAAAGATTCTTACATCCTAAGAATGATGAAGTTGTTTTGAAAAATTAAACAGGAATATAACATGTTTATATATGTGTGTGTGTGTCTGTATGTATGTATATATGTATGTATATATATATATGTATAATATAAGCCACACACCTGCATTATCCTAATTCAGTTGACTAATTGCTATAGAAGAAGAACGAAGGGGGCACACATGTGAAATACAGGAGCAAATTTCTTTTAATTCCCATTGTAAGACATAGCTATCATTTTTCTGTAAAATGAGAACTCCATAAGGATAATTTTGCTGGTCTGAAGGATAAGCTTGATAGAACTTGGCTCCAGAATTTATGGTGGTAGGTAAATTTACAACTCTTAGCAATGAATACCTAGCATATACACAACTTTAGCCAACAGTTAGATAGCATTGTAACATATTTTATGGAAAAGTGGAACTGTTTCTTCTTGAACTTCTTAAACTTCCTCCTGTATCAGATTGTATCTCCAGGCAAAGAACAGATGAATTATGCCTGAGTTTAAATGATTTTGAAGTTTTAACTTTAACAGATGTAGATAACACCAGTACTGCTCCCCAAGGACTTGTTTCATGTCTCAAAATACCTCGTATGACTTAATTGCCTCAAGATAATGGTGTAAAAACCCTTCAGGATGATGGGTCATACTTTTCCAAGTCAGATGCAGTTCCACTCCTATAGAAAACATTTATTGCATCTGCAAACCTTGAGATTGCTGGCAAAAGCAGTATGCTACATTTTGGAAAGTCCTGTGGGACATATCCCAGTAGTCTACATGAAATGGTAGAATATTTTATGGATATAGAAATCCTTCCTTTTCCTAGAAATTCCAGTGTTCTGGAACAGTCATATAAACCTCTTCTTATATTTGTTGCACTGCTGAAAATGTGAGCAATGAAAGATAAATACATTTGAAAAATGCTAAAAACGAATCACTTAAAAACTGGGATACAGATTCACAAGAGGACCTAAGAATCACTTCAGGTGGTCACTCCTTTACACCTAATCCAGTAAAATAATTAAAGAGCCTTCCTCTTTTAATCAAACCAGAGTTTGAATCCATAACTTCCATTTGTTAAGAATATGTCCTAAACCAGTATGATGGTCAGACTTTTGTAGTTAAATTTCTACTTTAAAGGTTTCAAGGAAGGAGCAGAATGTAGGTTTTTCTCACCTAGTCAGTGCTCCAGCTACTAGGTGGAGAATACAAAAATGCCAAGACTGTTTCTTTCTCTTCCTCATCCTTGTGAGTGTGATCCTTTATGAATATTGCCTTTTACTTTTACTAAAAGTTTCCTGAGCTTGGCACAATTGTTACCTACAGTTCCTATGCTGCTGATATTTTGAGAAGTGGTGGTATTCACTCATGCAGATGAATACATTGGATCTGAAATGCAGCACACTACAGCTTTGTGCTCTCTCTCTCTGCTCCTCTTCCTCCTACAGCTGAAGTCAAGGTAAGTTCTGCATGGCCATGTGAAGAACTTAAGGGATATTTGGATGATCATGCAAAGCTGACTTGTAGCCTGGCTATATAATTAGCAAATACGCAGTCTATTTCATTAATGTAAACCATGTTCCTCTGTAGAATATAATAGTCAAGTTAGTGTCACTAAATTTTATAAAATATGAAGGACTTATTTCAAGGTCAAGACAGAAACAGCAAACAAGAGCCTCTCTTCCAATTATTTTGTGGTTACAGTCTTATTTTACTCTTATTAAACCATAATTCTTACCTAGCGACAATTGAAATTCAAAATATGATCCTGTTTCCCTAGATAAAAAGTGGATAAATCAGTATTAAGCACTGTGCTTTATATTTCCTAGTAAGAGCTTGTAACATCTCCACCTTGTGGTTATTTCTCTGAGTACCGAGCCTAGACAGCCGTATCTCAAATGGTAGGAGATTTTGGCTCTAGGACTCCACATTCTCTGATAGAAATACAATACATCAAGAGATTTTAACTAAGAGGGGTTTTTTTTGTATAAAAATTGCCTGTTGTACTGACATTAGGTTAAAATCAGTTCTTGTTTTCATGCTTTTATCAGACATTATTAAAATGTGATGTTTTAGACAACATCAATGATTAAGGTCAGGGATAAGCAACTATGGAAACATTGAAGTTGATTAACACTGCCCAATTTGAAAAGAAGTGTTTCTTACATAAAACATGCTATTGAAAGCAAATAATAAGATGACGCAAAAGACAGGTCAAGAAGATGGATTTTTCTTTTAAACATCACAATATTTCTAACTGTCCTCATATTTGAGGACATAGGCATATTACACACAGTAATGCTCGCTATGTGGAGTGGAAAAATATTACTGTCCCTGTTTTGCAAGTGGAAAGCTCACTGGAGAGAGAGAGAGACCTTCCGCAATGCCCCAGCGCAAGACAGTGGCGGAAAAGAGGAGTAACCCGGACTTTGTGCTGTGCAGCCCCCGGCTTCTCCTTGTCAGTTGTGCCATCTCGCACCTTTATTAGCATGTTAATTGGCGGCGGGGAGCCGGAGCAGCCGGGGCAGCTCCAGCCCCGGGGCGTCGGGCACCACCGCGGGGCCGGGCCGGGCCGGGCCGGGCTGAGACGGGGCTGGGGCTGGGGCTGGGGCTGGGGCTGGGGGAGGCCGTGGGGGGAGGCCGGTCGGGCTGGCAGTGCCCTCCCCCGGCATTCATGATGTACGGAAATTGCCTGCTCAGCTCTAAGAAACCTCCGATTTCTGGGACTAACTCAGCGTTAGCTTAGCTGCTTTTTTCCCCCCCACTGTTTCATTCTGCAAACGTTGTAAGAAAAGGGTCCCATGATATTTCTGGTATTTCCCTGATCACAATCAGCCAGTAAAATTAGAACATCAGCTCTTTTGTGGTATTTGGCACTTCCTGCATGCACTAGAATTTCAAAAGGCCAGAATAGGCAAATAAATAAGTGTAATTCTGTTATCTAGGCTTTCTAAAATGTCAGAAATGCTTTGGTTCAAGATTTTAGATGAAGATGTCCCCACCTCCTCTTTCCAAGTCCATTAGTAGTGTGATATTACATTGTCTTTATTTATCATTTATGGGCTGCTTCACCTTTCTGGAGAGAAGTCTTTCCTGGTTTTATTGTAGCCATTGCAACTTCCTTCATAGCTTATAGAAATGTGTAAAAAATGATCAGCAACTTTTTTTAATATATCATACCAAAAAAGTATGACAAAGTCATTTGACACAATGGCGTGAATATAAGCAGCATCATTCCTTCTTTCTCCATTTATAGAGAAACATCACTGCCAGAAAAACTGTATTAGTTCTGGTCACTGATCTTTTTTTTTTTCCTCACCCCACTAAAAGCAGAACTTTTTGCTTTAAAGTTAAAGTGCAGATCCTGTAAATGCGCTTGTTGCATTTGAGGCCCATAATGGACATTTGAGGCCCATTTGAAGCCCCATCATGCACACTGCTGATGTTCCTTGACAATGCAGTGACACACCTGAGAAAGGCAGAGTGACACTCCAAGTGCCTTTTCTGTTCCTTGTTCCTAGCGGGCTGCGTATCCAGCCTCTGAACTTCTTTTTCCTCAGTGCCCTGAATATTTACCCAAACAAGGTCTAATCTGGAAGGTCTCAAGGGCTTGAATTCATCTCTTCTAGCTCCAGGCACCACAAGTAGGAGCATAATTGCCTCTGGTTTCTCTCTAGTCAGACTAGAAAATGAGATGTTTCCTTTTTGAATTGCCTTCTGTAGGTGCCAAAAACTTATGTGGAGTGATTCTTTGTGTGTGGCACCCTTGCAAAATCATCAGTTTGGGTACAACTATGGTTGTATACTGTGAGAGCTAATAACAAGAAATATGACATTTTTTCCCATGTCAGAAGTGACTTGTCCCAGTGAGCATGACTAGGATTTTGAATGGCTGGAAGATGCGCACAATCTTCGTCCAAAGTAGAGCTGTGACAAGAAAAGGCATTCAGTGGGGAAAGAGACTGACAGAAGAAGAAGTCTTCAAGAACTTCTGTTGAATTCAGAGATCAGCTGAGATATCAATCTGACAAAGAAGGAAAGGAAAGGTTCTTGACAATATAGCAAGGGGTGTAGCATGAGTAATCTGTGCTTCCTAAGAAGGAGTCACAATTAAGGGTTGGAGAAAAAGCTGGAATGGAGGAGGTGTGGTGGTGGTGGATGATAAGGAAACATTGTGGATGATGCTGGACATGGAATGGTTTATCTAGCTAAATATCTTCACTGTAGGTGTCAATATCTGTGCTAGTCATCCTCAAAAAATTACTCATGGARAATGGCTTCCTCACTTTTAACTTTACACAACCGTGTTTTAAGTTGTCAGCATGTGAACTAGTCATTAACATTATAGTCAGTACAAAAGAGTACTTTGAGGGCATGGTTAATCCCCCCATAAAGTAGTCGTAAAATAGAATATAGAGGAGTCATGCTTAAAAACTCCTCTTTTTTCTCTATTGACTACAAAGGGAATACAAACTGATAGCTCATATACAACATCTGAAGTGTGGTCTGTGATCTAAACTGGAGAAACCACATCCRACACAGCTAATCTTCAGAAGAACCAAATAATGCTCTATTCACACCTGTGAAAAAAACCTAGAACATCCTGAAAGTCTTCAGCTCTAGAGCTGTGCTGCCCTGCACAGGGTGCACTTGGCTGCCCTCTTCCCAGGTGCTAGCTTCATCAAATTTTATAATCTCAACTCTTATATTCAGAGCTGTCCAGATCATTTAGTAGCATTCTCAGGATTAGGCCCTGATGATAGGAGACTGAACTCAACTATATAGTTTGATTTCTGAAAGAGAATATCCTAAATAGAAAATGTGGTTGTGTTGTCTGTTCCTTCATGCACTATGGAGTTGTGATCACCATATGGATACTAAGCCATACTGACCCACTTCCCCTGCAACATTTTAGAAAGCTATTGCATTAAATAACCATGGAGCTTTGAAGAGCAGATTAGTGGAGGGATGGGTGGACAACTTTAAAAGACTCAAGAAATTCACTCAGATAGCATATTCAAATGTGTATTGAAAAATAATTGGTCTGGAAATCAAGTTTCAGTGCCTACTTGTCTAGGATGTTTGCAATACTGCAAGAAAACCACACCTTCCAAACTCATTCTCCTGCAGAGCTCTGTGAGGCTTCGACGAGGTTTTGAAACGTTAAACTTTTCAACGTTTTTTCCAGGAGGGAAAGTTTCACCTCATTTTTGTTTTTGAAAAAGTTCGCCTGCAATTAATCAAAAGCAGCGTGCTGCCTGCGTTGCAGCAGTGCAGTTGTGTGCCCGGCCCACTAGGTGGTCCTAAAGACCACAGTCGTGTGCGCATCTCCTGCGGGCTCCAGCGAGGCCCAGGGCGAGCAGCAGCGAGTGCTCCCAGGAGCGGGACAGCCCCAGCAGGCCTGACTCCGGCAGCATTTCAGATGAAGCCAGCTGGAGCTGCGCCTGAACTAGGGCTGCAGAGTTTGGCCCCGAGTTGCTTCCAAACAGGACTGATTCTTCAGCCCAAGAAACACTCTGCAATAGGTTGTCCCTCCCCTTCCCAAATCCGTTTGGTGTTAGTAGTATGCAGATATTGCATTAATCTACTACCAGTGTAGTGGTAGTAAGTTTATATTACCAGTAATTGTAGAATAAAGTTGACACTGGTGCTAAAAATGTACTTGTTTAACCAAACCCTGCTCAAGTTTTACTTGTCCTACAGACAGAGATGCTTAGGTGGTGAAAAAATACAATACTTGTTTTTAATCAATGAAAGGAATTTAAGCAGTGTTTAGGGGGTTAAGTAGTGCTTAGGCTTCATACACATGCACACAACTTTGTAACCTAGAGTATTAATTACGGAAATACAAAAAGTCAACTTTGTGGTATTCAATTTGATCTGATGGATAGCATGAAGCTTATTCTCTGACTCAGTTCAGCCATCTATAAAGTGGTAACAGCAACATTTTCCTTCTCTGATGTGCTAAGGTGTAGCTGGTCACCTTCTTAAACACAGCCTGGAATACTCACAGTGGACACTATTAACTGGAACAAAGTAATATCATGACAAGAATTTGAAAGCAGACTTTTCTGTTGGAACTGGAGGAAGGTTCCATTTAAAACAATTGCTAGCATGACAAACAACCATGATTATAGAGGTTTAGATCTATTATCTTAATTTTTACTGAAACCCACTCTGCAGCAAAGAAAACACAAATACTGTTTTTTTAACACACAAATTCATACTTCACTGCTACAATACAAATTCAGAAGTATTTAAATGAATATGTAAATTTCATAATTTAAAATTTTCTGAAACTGTCTTCTTATAATGATTGTGTTAGGAGTCTAAAAGAAAACAACGTCGCTTTTGTAATTAAGCAGAGCAGCTATTTATACTGCAGGCTGCTGTCTGCATTCCAGTACAAAGTGCGCTCATGGCATCAATTTAAAGGGCATATGTTGGAGGGAAACACACAAAAGTGGTTTGGAAGGAGGTATGGAGCAAAATGTTCTGAAGTGCCTAAGTCTCTTCAAGGAGTTAGACTTCAAGGACACTCAGTTGACTTTGAAAATGTTACCCAGGCTTACCAGAAACAGAAGATGACTTAAAGCTGGCTGAGATTCTCTGTAGCCACAGAGAATTCCACACGTTTAGGATAGGTTTTATTCAAGTTGCTCCAGATGTACTTGCCCTTATTACTGTGTTAGAAGGCAGTCCAATTTGATTTAAAAGATTTGCTTTGACTTCAACAGCAGTAGGATTAAGTCCTGAGTCATTCATGGGTAAAAGACTTAGAAATTTCTTTACTCCTTTTAATGGGAATATTTTTCTTTCTTTCTGCAGATTTTAGCTTCCATACTTCTCTTTAGGCATGCAAGGAGTGTTATTAAACAAGCCTATCTTTTGGAGAGCAGAGTGTTTTTTCTCTAATGTTTCTAGTTTCCACCAGCCTAAGAAGAAAAAGCCTAAGTCTGCCCTCGAGTGTGTACTTTATTGTACATTTTATTACATAGCTGAAACCAAATTCTGCATGGAAGCATTTTATCAAGTACCTTATTTTTCTACACATTCCTGGAGGACCTGCAAAGGAGGAGCTTGTCAGCTAAATTGAAAACATACTAATAAAGTTAAAAAGTTAATGGGAGACATTTGCAATTTCCCAATAATTTTCCTAGTGACTTAAACTCGAAATAATTGTGTATACTTGTGCTACTGTTTTCCTTATATCTTTGTATCAAATGACATGCAGAAGAATTAGTGCCGGATATCTACCATTTGTCGCACACCTATCAAATTATAGTTTTGCTAGGCAAACTTACAGTCAGGTGGCCAAATCTCTGTTTGTCTGGGAGGCTATTTTCAATTACTTATAAGTAATAATGTGCGTTTTATAACTCAAACCACTTGTATAAATAGAGCTTAAATCCTTATGACTGAGGCAATAAAATAGAAGCAAAGGTTTAGCTGTTGTAACTGTACTATGCCGTTCATTTATGGGCAGGGGCTGAAATATGGTTGCAGATTCTGGGCCACTTTTGTGCTAATTAGACAATATCAAAATACACTTTTTTCTATAATTAGGATAATTATTATCCTAATAAAGCAGCTGCAGTGTTTGCTGCTTTCTTTAGTGGGAATTGGTTAACTATTGTGAACCAAGATATTTCCATACACTCTGCTAAAGGGAATGGGCTGACAGTGTCACCTGCGCCTTATATTTCTAGGCTTGCAAAAGGGTGACATTTAAATATATGATTTTCCTTTCAGGCTACACAGAAATCTGCAGGGTTTGGTTAATTCTATTTTATCTTCTTCTGTGTTTTCTTTCTACCTCTCCTTTTACTATGACTAGAATATCATATCTGAATATCACATGGCCAGTCATGTATTTATACCAACTAATGTTGTACATCACTGGCATCCTGACTGAAAGGTCAAGAGAGAAATAGTTTTGATGTTCTTACTAGCTGTTTCAATGGGTATCTTGTTTTTCCTTTACATTCCCTTCAGAATAAAATTTTCTGTTCAGGCACCTAGTTTAGAAAATTTGATTGTCTATTTGATACATCTGCTTGACCTCAAGAAAAAATATTTAAAGTGACATTTTATTTCTTTCTTTTATCTGCCTTACGCCTCCAAGAGCATTCCTCTGCATTCTTGCCTCTACTGATAACATCTTTTCTAGCTGCTAAAGAGCTGGCAGCATATTACAGGGGTTGCACAGTCCTGAACCCTTCTCATTTAGGTTTAGCCTGAAAGCCAAAAATGTTGACCTTTTCTGTATTTAATATGGCTCATAAGAGGCATCTTTCCAAGTCTTAATATAATCTACTGCTGAACCTTCTTGTCCTCCTCAGCTTCCCCTTCCCCCTCAGTCTTCCAGCACTCCTAGTTAAATGTGTGGAATATGTAAACCCTACGTTGCCTGGAATATGCGGTATCCATTTCCATTTACATATATTCAGGGGATTCAGGTATTCTTTTGAATTCCTTAAGTGCTGCTGTATGTGGACTACTAGTAATATTTTTTCATTATGTTCTGATATCAGTCTGCATTTATCTTTAAAGACTTAGTAGTCTGTGAGTGTGAGTGGTTCATTTCTTTCCCATGCAACTTTTTTTTGCCCATCTGCTTTTGCCCATCAGTTCTTTAGACAGATACATTTTTTGAATTAGGACTTGTCCTTCACATAGACAATACAGAATATATACAATAGTGTACAGTATCATTTACCTTTTTTACTCCTTTTTGTCATGAATGGGTACATCTAATAGTATCCCAGAACAATATAGTCTATTTAATTATTTTTCGTACAGGAATTATCAAAACAGGCAAAGTCGAATTAAGTTTTATGATCTTGTTTGTTTCTGAAGTACATACAACTGATCTATGAAAAGGCAAACACTCTGAATAGCCTTCTTTGGATTTGGTCAGGTATGACTAAGTTACAGTTTTTGGCTGCATACAAGATGACAATGCATGGCAATAATATAAGATAAGCATAATATAAATGTTACATATATATATACAATTATACAAGCAAGCATACAAGATAATATAATACATTAAATGGCTTGCTAAGCCTTTTTTCAAAATATGAAAACAAATTATAGTAGAGTTCTGGAACAGTTCTGAAAATCAGCATGTACCATAGAAACTTTTGTGAATAGTCTCTATTGGTCATTTAGCATATAACTTTGATTTTTTTCACAGTTGCACTGGATTTGCAATGATGTTTACTGCTCAGTTGAACAAATTTTTGCTTGACACCTATACTGAAAGCAGAATAGGTCTTTAAGCTTGAAGAAAAATTCCTATAATATTCTTTTATAAAGTTCCTAGTTCACAATGGACCAAATGCTACAACTTCTATCATATTTTATCCCACACTCTTCTACCTGATTTGCCACCTCTCCTGGATACTCAGCAAAGTGGTTTTCTAAGCCAGGAAAACAGAGCCATGTCCTGTGCCAGCTTGCTGCCAGCAGCTTACCCCTAAGAAAAAAAGGTAGTTGGTACTTGGATAACTTCTCCATATATACTTTTCAAAACATAAAGATGTGCTTTTTAGACGTCAGTCATTAAAAAATATTCTTTTGAAGTCAGGCCAAAACCATGGCGGTGCTGGGAATATACTTTCAACCAAACAGCACCAAGCCTATTCTTATTCTCCACAGGGTTGTGGAAAACTCCCCAATAAGGGCAATAACAGAGCCCACAGGAAAGCCATGCCAAGCAGATGTTAGGATATCATTTCTGATGAGGAGTCCTACGGTCCCCTGAGATCATTTGCTCACTCACTGTGCAAATTCAGCCCTTCTGACAGAACAAGGCAAATGTAATACAATGTGCTTCTAATGGCAGGAAAGGATCTGCCCTCCTCTTTGTACTCAGTGTAAGTTTGCCCTATTAAATCCTGAAAAAGAGCCTCTTTTTTTCAAGCACAAAGAGACTCTTTTCTCAGGCACAGTGGAGGGTAAAAGCACCCCTTATTCTAAATTTTTGTATTATGCTTTATGTTAAAATGGTGGAGGTTTGGGGACTTCAGACAAGTTCAGCTGGGGAATGTGACACAGTGGAGTTTCACTCTTTCAATTTTTCTTTTCAACCTTTCCTTTTCATATCTTTACCTATTTCCTGTCAGCCCTTCCTTATACCACCTATTTTCCTTCTTCTGATGCTGACAAAAAAAAGTCTTTCTAGCTAGCATAGTGATTATCCCATGCCAGCCTTCTCCCAGTGTTACACCAGCAAAATTTCCCACAGCATAGGGTAAAGCTCTCAAAGAGAAAATTCCATTTGCTTTGCAGTCTTTAAGATTTGCAAAATGAACTTAGGAGACTGAGAGTCCATCCCTATATGCTCAATTTACAGCAGGCTGCTTTAAGGTAGGCCATTCCCATTAGAATAATGGCCAAGAAATACATAAACATTAGTGGATGAGTCCACATGTTGGTAACTCAAAATCCATATTAGGCATTATCAGCACATTTCAGTTGCATTTTTCCATCAGTCAGCATCAGGGTCTACTCTTTGTAGACACGGAGAGCAGGAAGTAGGGAGGGAAAACTTGGTTCTAGCTGTAGAGTCTGCCTTTCTAAACCCACTGATGTGTTTATTCTTTCATGCTGGGCAGATACGTTACCTTTGAATTGTGTCCATCATTGTGACTGATACCTTTGGAAAGCTTGTTACAGTCCAAAAACACCAAAAAAGGCTGCAGAAATTTCCACTGTCTTTAAACCAAAAAGCAAGGTCTTGCATTAGTTAAACTCTGATGCAATGTTTGGATTTAGCATGGTGGGGACTTTTTCTAATCTAATACCATGGTATTTTTCTAATACCATGCCAAATAGGGCATAATGTATTTTTAGAAACTTTCTCATTTGTAATAATAAAACACTCTTCAAGATGATTCATATTATAAGAAACAATTATTTTGGCTTACAGGACACATTTGTAACTATGTGTAGACACTTATTTGGATGTAATTCAGCAGCATGTAAATTCAGAACATGGATGTACGCCAGGAGCAGGGATGAAAAACATCTCAACAAAGTGAGCTGTTACTCAGTAGCTGTTGCTGTTTCCTTTGCCTGCTAGCTCAGGGCTCCCTATAGGTTCACAGAAATGAAGAACTGGAAGGGGCCTCAGTAGGTCATTTGGCCTATGCTTCTGCAGAGGGATGAGCTCAAACTGACAAAGACAGGCATCTGTCAGCAATGGTCTAATTTCAGTTTAAAATATTTCAGAAAGAGTATTTCATTGCCTCCCACGTCCTTCAGGATTTCTGCAGCTAGATAAGCTTTTTCTGATGCCTAACCTGAAATGGTATTCGATGCAAACTAAGCAGATTTCTTCTTTTCGTTTCCACCATGGTCAGGAGAAACAACTGAGCATTTGCTATTCCACATTGGAAAGCTGTCAGTTTACCTCCTCTCAGTCACCTCTTTTAGAAAGGACTCAGTAGAAAACCTTCAACTTTTCCATTTCATTAATTTGCACATTAAAACTCTAACAATTCTTGTTGTTCTCCTCTGGGCCTTCCCCAGTTTGTCTCCATCTCTTTCAGTTGTTGTGCCCAAAGCACCTGCTCAGATCTGACTATCATTGAAGAGAGGACAATGGTCATGTCCCATAGGTTGCATATGACTTTTCTTCATTGTTGTTTTCTTCAACATTGTTGACTCACATTTAATTCATGATGCACCATGAACACCAAATCCTATGACATATCATTGCTTTGGCCTTTTTGTCTTTCTCTGCATATACCTGTATTAATTGTATCCTTCGGATTTTAGGCCATTTCTCCACCTTGTCAAGATCATTTTGAATCTGATTTGGTCCTTCAAAGCATTTGTAGCCCCCTTCAGATTATTAGATTGTTATCCAAACCATTAATTTTTGAAGAAAACTGGACCCTGGGCAGATTCCACTTGAAAGAACCCACCAATTTAAGAGTAAACCGTTGATAGCTACAATTTAAGAGCAGTATTTGAGTCATCTGTTCACCCACGATATGACAATTTCACCACAGTCTATTTTAATTTATTTAAGACAGCATCAAAAGCATTTCTAAGGACATAGTTATCCCATGATTTTGACCTAACCTGCTAAATATCAAATGACTTTTTTTCTTGAGTGGATGCATCATTTCCAAGGCAACATTTGAAAAGCTCTATATTTAGGATGCATGCCCTGAAGAAAGAATGTTGTTAAATCCTAGCTATTACTGTTCATACGTTGTTAACTTGAATATGGATGGCCTATTTATTAATTACCATGGATGAAAAATAGAGAAATTATTAACCTTTAAATCACTGGTGTAATATGTTATTTAAGTCATTCTCTGGGAGGCTAGCGGAATGCGAACGGTATTTTTAAACTTGCTTGCAGTGTAACTTGCCATCTTTCTGTCAGAGACAAAACAAAGACCATGAGGACAACAATTCTGATTTCCCACTTCTGTCCCTTTTTCACCATCCAGAAAGCAGTAAGCTTTCATATGTTCTAGGCAGAAGGCTAAAAATAGGTAAAATGAGACTGAAGGGACCAAGGAAAAACAGTGGACTGGGCTGTTTTGCCTATTCCTCAAGGGAGCTAGATAAAGATCTAGAAAAGCAGTTCTGCCTCAGGCTGTTTACTCTCTCCTCTCCTGCATTCTCATGTCTTTCTTAAGAAGAGAAGCATTTTTAAGCCACATTTTAAGGAAAGCAGTTACAGTAATGTCCTATGGAGAACATGGACTGATTTAGGCCAAAAGTCACAGACCTACTGTATCAGCAAGTAGGTCTATATTTGATCCGATGAAGCTTCTGTCCATATTTCTCTGACTTCTCCCTCTCCACTCTATTTCATGCATTCAGTTTAAAATATATTTGATGAGAGGCTTTTGCAACCTTTGCCTTTTGTTATTTGAAACTGGTTGATATTTTCACATAACCTCTTACAAGTACTGCAATTAGACAATATTAAGCATCTCTGGTGTCATAGACAATGTTCTAACAATTTTCAATATATTCATATGTCTGGAATATTTTGTTATACTGTTTTGCTCTGCTTTCTGTTTCACCCACCGCTCTTCAGGGGCCTGTGGTTCTTTTGGCCAAACCCCAGCTGGGTGTATAATTTTTATATCCTAGACAAGTTAATAGAATTGGCAAGTTATGATGCTAGATTTGTTACAGATAGCAATCCTAATGCTGCCACAGGTCCTTCTTCAACTGTGATGAAGTAAACTTCCTACTCCTCTTCCAAATATTCTGTATGGTAAACTAAATAGTGCTCAGTAAGTCATGCTATCTATTAGGGCTGCCTGCATGCTCAAATGACAGTTATTTAGGACAAATGAAACTGGGTTAGGTAAAAAATAAATGAAGGTTTGAGTGATAGACTCTGTGACTGAGGATGCTGGAAAATCTGACAAGATTTCACAGACTCTTCCATTTAACAACTTCTTTCAGTTATGAGCTTTTGCCTGTTGGCTTCTTTCTACAGATGAAAACTTCAGCAAAAGCTTAAAAAAACACCACTAGCATAGAAAATGAAGAACTGCTCAAGTGCAAGTCTAGGCACAGATTTAGGCAAAGAACCTTAACAACTCATAGTATCAGTATTGTCCAGTGATCACCAAGTCAAGTACTTGGAGATTTGCTTTGTTTAATGACTGAATTATATCTAATCAGTTCTCTAGCACAGCTCATCTCTTCAACTGCCCTGAAATTTTTAAAGTTCAAGTTTCCTAGGTTTTATATTCCTGTCCAAGCATAGCAAGAATTAACAAGTTGATGTCATCATAACAAAGAATTTAAAATACATATCACCAGGTAACAGTGTACAAATACCAGCTGAGGTATTTTCCAGCCCAGTGAGAAACCCATTCTATCAGGTAGACTATATTAATGTCTTGTTGTGCCACATCTTGGGGCTCTACTATGTCCCTAGGGTAACTGCTTGAGATCTTTTTGAGAAAGGTGGCCATCTGGGTGCCGTAGATCATCCTGCGCTCATATCATATTCTCTATTGCATATGTCTATCACCTTTTACCTGAGTATTTTCTAGTTAGGTTACTTCAGGGTTGTGAGAAAACAGTGCAGAGAAAGTGCACAGTATCTTTTTTGTGCTATAAGCACATCTGTGGCCTTTGCTCCTGGAGGAATTTTTGCTATGCCATTAATTTGGGACCTTTCTAGGACTTTTTGGCAAAATTTAACACCTTTCTCAGTATCACTCTGGTTGTGATGTTTTTATCAAATCTCAAAAACTTTCTATTGTACTTCTAATCCCTGAATGATCTTCATTTATTCTTTCTAATGCACATTTTCTGTAAATCTTTATCATCACCATCATCATTTGAAGTGGTTAAAAAACAATCCCATCTCATAGCTTTGCCTCACTTTAATAATCAGGGATAGAAACACCAGGTCCTCCCCTCCCTGAGGTAATAGTCTTACATCTCACTGATCTTCTGTCAAGGACTCTGGAGTTAATACTACTTTAGAAATAGGCCTCAAAGAATTGAGAAGTCAGAGACCTATCAAAGAATAAATTTTTTGGCAAAGGCTGATCTGTAGAGGATAAATCCTACGTGTTGGTAATCCTGTGATGTTTGGAAGCATTTCCCACGTGCCTCAGATCAACAGACCATGCCGAGGTGATGTGTTTAATTAGGTGTGTGTGTGTATATATATATATATATATGGTGTGCATTTGTGTGTGTGTGTATGTGTGTGTGTGTGTGTGTCTGAATGAGGAGCATGGGACAGAAGGTAATGTTATTAAGGCCTGGACTTTTTCAACAAAAAATTGATCATTGCTTTTCTGATCACATGCATCAAGTTTCTTACAATTTTATTCTTGGCTGGATTTATTGTCAGCCTAGATTCCTGCAGAGACCAGCAGATGAAAGTTACCTGTCACTATTAAGCCCGCCAGTCCTAGATATAGAGCAGCACATCAAATACTTATCAGTTTTACTCCATGCAGTCTTAGAACTAGACCTGTTATCTGTGGGTCCTCTGTACCAGAGAAATAGTTCAAAATTCACAAAGCCTGGCTGATACAGAGTAGGCTGACTGTTTAGCTGATTCCAGCCAGAGAGAAACCTGTCAACACCACCTTTATGAACTACAAAGTGGTAATAAATCTGAGACTTCCCTCACCAGTCCGTTCCCTTGATTAACAGGCAAATAATGCAATTTAGAGAAAACATTGGCGCTTTTTTTTTTTTTTTTTTTGGTGCAAGATGGTGTAGATTTAAGGCAAGCATAACTGGAGTTTTCTAGTTGCTATAAATCTCCCTAATGTGGTATAAGGAATGATATGGAATTTGCTTTGTTTTCCCATATATCTTTATGAGGAAGTGCACATAAGTTTTCCTAGGTATGTTCCCTTGACTCTCTTGAGGTCGTGTGCTAGGTTAGGTGGGGAATGCTGAGGGAAAGAGGGGCACAAAGGAAAGGTAGGAAGTTAGTGGTCTGACTTGAATATCCAGACCTTCATCCATACCCAGCTTGCAAATTTCATATTTGTAGCTAAAATTGTATTGTCTGAAAGGTACTTCCCCCCACTCCCTTTTGGTCATAGCTATAAACTGTTTATGGTTGGTTCTACTATGTGCTGGTCTCCCAAAATCAAGGCACCCACTGTGTATGTCTTGGTACTCTCTGTACCACTAGAAACGTGCTCTAGTTTCTGGTGAAACACTCTGGGTGCAAATGCACCCAAACCAGTAAAAGCTATTTCATCTTTTATTTCAGGTACACACCTAAAAGAGAGATCAGTCTTGCACTGTAAGATCTCCTTGCTGTGGCTACCAGGGGCTTTCCTCCAAGCACTGTAACATTGTTTTTATCACTGTTTGGCCTTGTGCACTTGTGCCCAACTTCAAATGAGTATGTCCAATTTGATTCCAGACTGACAGTCCATAAATCTCCTCTTAAAACATTGTCTATTGCCCCGTCAGATCTTCTTCTAAAACAGACAGGCTGATGTCACCACCTTTGCCTGTGTTGTGTGCCTCCAGCAAAATCTTTCCCAGTGATAACAGCTGTGGTAATTCCTGCATATTTTTCCAAACGTAGGGCATTTGATGGCTTGCACCGTTTATTGCACAGTGTGCAGATCCCCCTGTTAGTCCTTGTGCATGCTGGGTGCTGCCTATCTCTCTGCTGTAGGTATTTCTTCGCACCGTATTTTGAAATCTCTCCCGTGCTCACAGCCACAGAGCATTATCTGTCATCTACATGTGGACTTCTTTTGTTACAGCTCCTCAGTGCTCCTCTCCTGAGAGTCAGAGCTCTCACACCGCAACAGGATCTTATCAGGGATTCAATTAATCCTTGTAATATTGTCAGATTGGCTTTCTGACCCTCGTAGAGTTTTACCTTCTTTTTGTACTCTGCATTGAGAATTAGATCTCAGATGTGTTCACTTTTATGTGGGCTGCAGGACCCTGCAAGGCGGTGTAAATACAGTTTCTTGGTTACCATCCACTGGCAACGGAATAGGACATAGTATTGATTGGACAGTTTTGCACATGCATATGTCCCTGTACAACACAGAAMTCTTCCTGAATGGATCTGGCAAGACCCTGTTGCTGGTGCAGTTTCTCAAAGAAAGGAGCTAAAAATTAATATCACCCCAGAAAAAGATGTTTTCAGTAGGCCAAATGAGAACGTGCGGGTGTCCTGGAACACAATGCTATTAGATTTCTGACTTGCTTCTGAAACAGTAAGGTCCTGTAGCACTGGCTAAAAAAAAGTCCAAACCTCACTACATGATTTTTAAGTCGCTATCATGCCACAGAAGTCATAAAACTGCTCACTAGTCAAATACTTAACTTTGCTTCTCAGAGAAGAAATATTTCAGAGACTGAGTAACACTGTACACTAGATTGTCACCAAAATAAATGTAAAAAACAGGTAAAACAAAGGACAGTTACTAGGAATGAGATGATGATAGTTATATTAATTTAGGTTAATTATATATTAATATTTTAGTTTCATTTAGTTTATTAATTAGTTCTAAAAAAGGGAGAGTCTATGGATATGCCAGCACTAATTTGTGCTGGTTTCAGGTAGTTTTTTATGAATGTCTAGTAAATTAATTTGCTGACAGGAGTGGATAACAGGATTCTGAATCCGTGAATGCAAGGGGATCCCCTTATGTGAAGGGGTATAGACAAAATGGGCAGGCATGCCTTGCCTTTTGGATACCAAATTCACTTTCCCAGACTTCCAGATTTTGGGGACAGAAATTGTAGCTGGGACACACCTGGAAAAGCATATAGCACATTTTGGCTCTTGTAATGCAACAATAATAGATAATAGCAGCAACGAGAAGCTCATAGGTAATGCAGACAGCAAGAATTACTCACAAAAAGGATTTAGTAAATTTCTCAACAAATTGAAGTGAATCATATAACTAGATAAAGATGGTAGATAGACATACTGTTGTTTTATGAAAGCCAAATGCTATTTATAGTATGAAGGACTATCTTCTAAGCAAAATTGAATGGACTTCAGCAAGATTGATTTTTGGTTACCTTTTAGATTTTATAAGTGTATATTATGAAATAATAGCAAAAATGACATAGCATCCATGGATGTCATTTTAGAATATATTCCTTCTTAGGTTATTGCATGAAAAATAACTATACCCCAGCTGGGGTTAGCATCAAAAGTGTAATTCAAAATGAAAAAAAAAMCAGTGATTTTAAATGAAAATCATTTTTTAAATGAGCTAGAAGATCATTTTCTTCAAGTAGACTCTATGTCCTTTACATATTTTCTTCCCTCTACAAAATTTCATGTATGCCAGCAGGCTGGATAAAAGACAGTCATCTCGTTGAATTTATGATGCCTCTTCAGTTTGAACCCAGCAGGTCTTTGCTATAAAGTGAGAGGTCTAAAGACTTTTTCCTGTTTCTCTTAATGAGAAAAAGAGAACCTTATAGTTTGACCAAATCATTATACAATGAGGTTAGTATTCATTGTCTCCCATGTATTGTCATCTGGCCAACAAAAACAAACATTCTGGGTCACTCAGAGGATGTGGTATTCATCACAGCAAGTCTGTGATCTAAAATGAGCTGAGGTGGTTTGGTAGAATGCACGATTTACAGAAAAAACCCTAAACAAAGCGTGCAAACAGTTTACATTCTATGTATTGGTATGCATAGCACTGACTGTGACTTGGGATTACAGATATCACCTTCCCTTAAAAAAGATTTCTCAGGAAAAGGGGAAACATGAATGAAAGTTCAAATCGTTACCTTTCATGGTGCACGAGCTTTTGAAATGAACAGTGGAAGGATCCTAAGAAGGATTACAGAAAATAATGAAGGATAATAGTCTTTATACCATGAACTTTTAAAACCATGAGACAGTGGACTGAGTTAATAGCAGGGGATTTTCTAAGGGAGCACCGGGGTCATTGCTGGCACCAGGTAGGTGGGGGGTTGTCTGCAATTCCTGGGCAAAGGGGCCCTCTCCATGCTTATCTGCACTGCGGAGCACACAGAACAAGTCAGCATGTCCATGGCACTGCAGGGCCACTGCATAAACACCCCACAGTGCTCACCCCTACCGTTTCTGCTCCACAAGCCCCAGTGCTGCTGCACTCCCAAAGCCCGTTCCCCGCTGGCCTCAGGCTGGTGGGCGGATTTACCACCTCCACATCTGGACTAGGAAGGGCTGCAGTTTTCCCTGGAGCTATCACTCAGCTGACTCAGAAACAAGGAAGCTCAAAACTGAAATTCAAAACGCAGGATTTTTCTGCAAATTTGGCTTTACTGGTAACCCTAATGTAGTAATACAGCCACAGGGTTTTTTCCCTGTTTGCCCTTCTAAAGATCCCGCAAGAGAAGTGTGTGGTCCCATTGTCCTGGCTGGGGCTTGTTGCACCCACTTGCTGGCATGACTTGGCAATGATTACTCGCAATAATAAAGGAGAGTCTCAGCACCCCAAGTTTAAAGTTACTCAACTAAAATGCTGTGTGCCAAAGTCTGCCAATGTCTTGTGTAATCCTAACAAATTCCAGCATTGCTACAGCAAGCTACAGAACATTTAAGAATTTTCTGGAAAGTTTACTATTTTCTTTTATATTCAGTTTTGATTTTCTGTAAAATGTCTGGCAGTTCTTACATATAAGTTTGTATTAATTACCTGCAACCTAGCATTCTAAATTGAAACTTGATGTGTAATTGAGCTCCTGGGAGCAACAATTTAATTACAGATTCTTTTCTTGTGTGTTTGTGTACGCTTAGAATGAGATATTTTTATTGATACCTGCGGGCAAGCATGCTGTTTGCAAAGAGGGTGATTGAATTGTTACCTGTTTCTGGCTCTTCACTCCTCTTTGGAACAACAGCAAGCCTCAGCGATCCTGGCTAATTGTTAGACAATACCTTTTATTGTACTACTTTTATAGTAAGCCTGTGTCTCACCCACAATCAGTATCCAAAGATGAAGAGAAGTTTCAAGAAATTTTCCTCCTTTGTTTCTGGCTGACACAGGAGAAAAACAAAATCCTTTTTTTATTTGGTATTCCTGGAATCTCGTGGCCTATTAGATTATGTTTTTACTTCTCAGTTAGGGTGTGGGCTCAAATATACTATGCCTGTAGCACGTAATATTGCAGCATTATAGCAGCAATACAGTAAAGCTGAACATGAGACCTTAGGAGTGGAAAGGTGATTCTGTCCTAAAACAAAACCAATTTGACACACTTACGCTCTGTTACCCCCATGCTCACTAGCTGTGTGTCCCCAAGCAGTCAGGCCAGTGTGCAGGCACCAAGCCGTGGGTGCCCCAGCTGCCTGCCCGGGGTCCCCTGCAGTGACGCAGAGGACAAGCGACACCAGCTACTGAGCCTTTGTGATATCTCCTGAGCTCTTCTTAGGCTGGTGGCCACATCTGCCTCCACAGCCTTCAGTAACAACAAATTTCCAAATAATTCTACCTGTCATATATAGAAATGTGTTCTTCATGTGTCTTAAGCTAACCTTCTGCTGGTTTCTTCTATGGTTCCTAGTCTTAGCATTGCAGGATTCAGTGAATAACAGGTCCACTTTTACTTTGTCTGACCCTTCATGATTTCCTAAACTTCAGTCATATCCCCCTCCACATTCCCTCTTCCAGACTGAAGAGTCCCTGTCCTTCTGTTTTCCCTAGTGAAGCAGCTGCTCCAGCTGCTCCAGCCTCTTGATCACTTTAGCTGCCTTCCCGGTACCTTCTCTAATTCTGCCATGTCCATCTTCAGGTGTGGAGGCCCAAATTGCACTCTACACTCATGATGTGGGCACCCTGAGGTTTTATGCAGTGGCAAAATGATGTTTCCCAGTTTGTTCCCACTGCTTCCATGCTTGATAAACTGGCCTCAGTCTCACCCTTAGTGTAATAGCTACAGTAAGGAAAAATAAGAAGGGACTAAAAGCAAATATGGAGTAAGTATGATAGACAGTCCATGTGCTTATGCTGTTTTTGTAATCCCTTCCCTTACAGTTTAGATATAATTCTATGTTTTGCCCAGCAAGAAAAGGAATGTTTCTTCAGTTCTAGCACATACACCAAGCATCAGTGAAAATATCGCTTTGACTTCTGTTTGATGAATCAATCTTGAGGTCTGGTCTCATTTACTTTAATATTCTTATCGGAGTTTGAAGTCCTGCAACTTCCTCTGATAGACGGATTTTTCTGAGCTTTAAATAACGATATTATGTAATGTGATCTTTGTTTTTAACACTTCCCAGAAGGTGACCAAGAGAGTCAGACTTTGGGGTTTTTTAGGGTGTTTTTTGTTACTGTTGCTTTGGTTTTGGAGGAGATGATTAGCTGGAAATAAGAATCCCCTACTAAAAATCATAGAATTTCACCCTCATTACTGTAATTTTAGAAAAGCTTTTTCTTCACTGAAGACCTTACTGAGTTTTCTGGCTGCAGCCTTTAACTGTGAAAGTCCCTAAATCATTATATTCTTACATTCTTTCCTTAAGCCTTTGTTACTGGCCACGGGATACAGTGGGCTGCAAGTTGTGTTGGATCTGACTCATGCAACCAGTCTCACCAGAATTTGATGCTGGTAAAATATACTATTTGAAGCTAATGAAAGACTCCTGTTTTCTAAGATGGCTTCCAGATCAGACTTCTATTAAGAGAAATTAGAAAGAAAAATCCGTTTCTGTGGGGTTCATTAGGAGTTCTGTACCAAATAGGACCCATTTTATTTTAAAGTACTTAAACCTTTCGTGTTACTTCTAGTCTCCACCATTAGATGGCAACACTTTACCAGGTAAATTAGCTTAGGCCTTACAGCTGAAGGAGACTGATGAAAAGCCGAATTTTGTTTCCTGTTCTTAAATGCCTTCCAAACCCCAGGCTTAGATACTGTTTCTAATTTGTGAATAGGGAACTGGCAAGCCTTTACCAATTCTCAGCACTGTGTCTTGGAACTGTTTCCCATTTCCTGGTCTTTTTGAGTCAGGGGAGCAGTGGACAAAGTTACACTGAACTACAAAACACAGAAGAATTCCAACAGCCCAATACTTCACCATGAATTAGGCAAAAGATGGATTATCTACTCTGCTACTTTAAAAAAAGTCTCAAACTGCAATAAAAGAAGAAAGGCATGTAGTGATATCTGAATGGTATAATTAATGACTTTTGCTTAAATTGAAATCACATAATTTATGAGTTTTATTGCAGTTTTGAAGCAGGTTTTCAGCACATGAAAGCTACAAAAAAGTAACAGCTTTGCAGTACAAACTATAAATGTTTCATTAATCAAGTAATGGAGGTCATTAGACATTGTATTCAATGCTTTTTCTTAACGTTGTATGCCTTCAAATTAAGAAACTCTAGGTAGCATCGGAGAAAATATGGCTGGAGGAAACCTACAGAGATCATCTTAGTTATTCTGCTGCTCAGTGATAGGATCAGCTATACCAACATCATCCTTGGGGAATGCTTCTCCAACTTCTCCAACAATTCTTCAAGACCTCCAGCCATGAAAACTCCATAACCTCCCAAGCAGTTTGGATCTTCCCCATGTCAGTGACTTCAGTAGCTCTCAGAGAACTATCCCTCAAACAAAGGTCAAGATTTGCAGATGAAACATGCAGCCCAGTTTGGCTTTCCAAGGTCAGCTGCTACAGTTCTTCAGCAAGCATAAAAATACAAAGATGTTTGAGTGCCTCAAGCATGTTACTGTCAATGAACTTGAGAGGTAACAGAGTGACAACAGTTTAGGATGTTTAATTATACTGATATTTCCAAAGCACTTTATGCTTTATTGTTGGCCTAAGCTAGGCATTGATCAATGCCTTTGTGGTCAAAACAAATGCCCTAAATATCTTAGTTTCTAGTACTGAGATATGCAGACATGTACAATGAATAAGCATTTTAAGCTTATACTTGAATATTAACAGGTTATTCCATTGTGGCTACTACTTTCGTGTCTGACCTTGGTAAGACAGTGAGGATATTTTTCTCTGAAGTTCCAAAATTTTAGGGCTTAGGAACTGTATTTGTCTTTCTATCCCTCATTATATTACTTTGTACATCAATGTGCTCATCTTGATTTTCAAGGCAGCTGGGTGGTTTGCCTGTCTCCAGCTCATTCCCCCATTCTCATATTGCTATTACAAGGCTGTTGTAGAACTCCATTCCCCTGATGATCAGACACATTCTTCTAAAATTGAGTTTGCTCTTAATCTGTGTTTGCACATACTATCTGTAACCTCTCCTGATGTTTCCTGAACTACTGAGGTGTTTTTGAATTTTTTAATCCATGACCCTTTCACTTGGGAAAGATAATTATTCACCTGATCTAATGAGATCTTTTAAATCATCAAACAGCAGTGCCAAACAATTGCACAGTATCTATTTACTTACTTCTGTTGACACAGAATTTTAGGGCTTCCTGTAGAGGAAAATGCTTTTATTACAATTTTTATTACACAGTTTTAAACCTTCTGCCCTTCCTCTTTTAACTTGCTCTTGGACCCAAGCATACCAAGCAGAGTGATCCTTTACAAATCTGATGATATAAATACCACTTTGAACATCCTGAACTGGCCACAAATTTGAGCTAGATTCATTTGCTTGGGTTAGCTTCAATTCTTCGTGTACAATATTCGTCCGCACCACCTGGATTTTGGATTTGTCAGCTGTCTTCTGTAGCACCAGCTGACCCACCCCAAAAGCAAAGCATTAGCAGTGACAGAAATAACAACGGGACCAATAAGAGGCCTCAAATGTGATGTCAACATTTAGTTTCAGTCACAACAAGGAGGCTAAGAGGAAAGTAGATCTGAGAATTTATAAGTAGTACTGCATGCCTCTAAGCAGGTTTTGTTCTATTTATAAAAGTTAATCATTATATCATTCCTAATTAATAATAAACACTCAGTTAAGCATTTCTCTTAAAATGGCATTTGCATTCCCTAGTAAGTTGAACTACTAGTTTTAGTGTCTTGGTATCCTTGTTCTTAAAATTAGCATCTTATCCGGAAGATAAGTTACCTTGGTTGTTGGAAAGCTATAGAATTGCTTTTATGTGAGCATACACACATAATTCCTTTTACAATTAATTATTGATGTGTGGTTGTTATAATAATTGAAAGAGAGCTGTTCTTTTTGCCATGAAAACTGTAACAGTCATCCTGACAAATACAAAGACAACCTAGAGTGTAAAAAGATTACCTGTATTTCTCAGAAGAAAATATTTGCAACTGAAGAAATGCTCACACAGCCAGCCTTCCTAAACAGAGTTCTAGACTAGACAGTGTAAAGGAATGTCATGCTTCAAGGTAAAACTGATTTATGGAACTCAGCTAATTCTTAGGAAATCTCCTGTCTTACAAAGGAACAATTATTCTCACACATGTGAATGAAATACTAGGTGATGGCTCATTATTTAGGGTTTGCGGTCTTTCCTGTGTGCGTGACCACATGTGATTGTGTGTGTATCTACAGACAACCTGTGGAAACAACAAAAGTCCAAGAGTATTCCACCACTTATTTTTCCAGGCTAAATACTCTGCTGCAACTGCTGGCTTGATTTTGCATTATTTCTGTTGTTGCTATTTTTGTTGATTTTTTAAGTGTGCTTTCAATTTGCTTCTCACCAAATAAACATAAAATCTTGTCAACAAGTTTCTCTCCCTCAACCCTGAAATCTGATGTAAAGAGAATGTAAAAAAGTCCCGTACTCCCTCCTGTCTCCTGCTTCATAGAGGGTGGAAAGCTGAGTGAACAAATAATTTGCAGTGATTTGCTTGGCAATCTTCATTGCATGTCCTTGGGGGAATTGTCCATAGAAAGCCTGTGGTTTTCTGGAATATATTTGTTTTTCAAAAAATATTCTCCAAATGATTTTGGCCAGTAATCTAGTTACCTAGAATACTTGTGGTAAATGAGTGTTTAGTGACAGTAAATGTAATTACTTTTGTATTTAAGTGAATGCTTGAGGTACATTTTGTAGATAATTGTGCAGCTCTAGCACAAAGCCCTTAATAAAGAAGACCGGCCACCGAATCCCAGATCCGTGTCCCAGGCAAATGAGTGGCAGTGCGTTACCTGTCCCCTGCCTGCCATCATTCTGCAGACTAGGCCCAGCAGCCCTGCCCGCCGTAGTGGGACATGCGGGGTGTCCCCGCGTGGCCGGGGCGTGCTTCCCTCGTAGCGGTGCCTGCCTGCTCCTCGGCAGACTCGGTGGCCGGGCTGCCCCATGGCATGAGTGTGTCCTCTTCTGCAGATGCTGCTGCCGGCAGCCGTGCTGGGCAGAAAATGTTCTGGACAGCTGGACAGCAGGGGTGGCAGGAGGAAAAGTGATAACATTGCAAAACACACAGCTATGTGCCCCAACGGATGTAAATCGGAGGTGGCTCTCGGTTTAGCGGAGAGCCCATTTCTCTGAACGGTCTGAACTCTCTGAAGGGTTGTGATACAGCAAATCCATGACTTCTAGCACTGGAACAAAAATACCACAGACATACAATGCAAACTGCTGATCCCATATAAATTCACTTTGCTGATTCAAATCTGTTCAAAAACTTGTGATGGGTTAACTTTGTAACAGCAGACTACACAGATCAGATATTCCATGTCCTCGTGCAGTCAGAATAAAAGCATAAGCTGGCATAAATTCCAGCTCTGGCTCTTTCAAGAGAAATGAGATTGTTTGCCTACTTCTGATGCGGTTCAGGTCTGTCCTGCTGCGATCCAACAGTGCCAGCATCCAGCCTCAGCAGCTGGGGAACTGCGGCTGGAGGATGCTGGCAGCCACATCTCTGAAGCCATGTTCAAAATCTACCCTTTTTATCAGCTCTTGCCTTTGAATTACTAGTATACAGAGTCAGGTTGCTGTTCCTACTCACTAAGAAGTTTCATACGCTTTGAAAAAACCTAGTCAGATAATAAACTAGTTTCAGTAAGTGCAAGGGCTTTAGAGGATGACCAAATACCTTCCTCCTAAAAGAAGATACCTGAAAGATACCTTCTTCCTGCCCCCTTCAGTCCTCTGGATAAACTTATTCCTGTGCATCCGCTTTGAGACCTATTACAATACATGGGAATTCAGGTGGTTGTCATATTTTTTTAAAATAATGCCAAATACGAAACCATGTTGCATGCACTGTTACCAGGAATAATCATAAATTCATTATTAATTAACATTATTTGCTATTTCTACACTAGCAAGCATTGAGGAGCAATAGGAGGAGATGCATACAGTGAAGCAAAAGATCCCAAGAACTTGACATTCACGCTATAAGGGTTGCAAGGTACTTAATTTCAGACTAACTCCAGCCTGGTCCCATTGACCAAATGATTGTTTTTGGCTGGAGTGCATCAGGTAAGCTCCTGGAGCACATCTTCAAAAATAAATCTAGGAAATCCAATTCACACATGCCAAGACTACTCTATGGTGTGAACCAAAGGACACTAAGCGGAGGCAACTGGGGGCAACTGTTCTCTTCAAAACAACAGTCCTGATCTGAACTAAAATGCTAATGCAGATATACCAACTGATGCTAATGATGTGGGTCTCTAAAAACAACCTTTATAACAATCCAAAGTGTACCAACTGAGTCTTTTACCTCGTACACCAAAAAGTGTTGCTATCTGTCAATTATTTTAAATCATTTAAATTTCTCTCAAGATTTTACCTATGCAGCTGTATGCTTGCTCTCAGACAAAGTGTAACTTTCTCCCCAAATTTAAGTTAAGGAAGGTTAAACAGCTTTTAGGTTGGGAAAAAGTGATAAAAACATTTTTATGATGTAAGAGATTTTAAGATTTTTTAACAGCTCTAGCACCTCTGCAAAAGGTAATGGAAAATGGAAATTTGTCAGAAGTATCACTCCTATCCTAGAAATCAATTTTGTTCAGCCTGCACCTTAACTGTACCTCTTTATGCATTGCATTTACAATATATTTTTAACTTAAATTATCACAAAGTATTTTTTCTTCCAGGAGAAAGCGCTGCCTTATTTACTCAATGGTAGAACCACCTCATTTACCATGAAGGTGCACAGTTGCTGAAGAGCAAGTGGAGAGTGAGGAAATAGGAAGATACATCCAAAGACTGGAGTACAAATTAGAAGAAATGGGCTCTGTTTCTTTTTCAGGTGTCCTTACTGACTTTGGACAAGTCTATAATAGCTGGCTCTGCGGCATCTATTCCAGTTGTATCTGGCAGCTACCATGTGAACAGGAAGAGCGGCTGCACTCACCCTGGCCAGGACAGAGGTGGTGCAGGTGCTCCCCAGCCACTCCCCAATGAGTGCAAGCTCCCCCTGGAACTGCTGCCGCCTTCCCAACCACGCCAGGTCTTCAGAGGCTAAGCTCATCCCGTTGCATGGTGTTAGGGCCACGTGGGCAGCGTTGAGAACCGTTCTTGTTCAAGCCAGACTCTGGCTAGTGTGCACAGATCATGCTCTGAATAGGGAGAAGGAAATGAGGAAATGTTCTTTGAAAAAAATCCTCTCTGTGTGATCATGATAGCCAACATTTGCAGTAGCACCTGTAGAGTCTTCTGCAAAGATATAGTAGCAGTTTATCTGTATCGTAACAGTGAAAAGCTGCACCACTCACATCCGTGGTGTGGACTATTCTAGGACTATCTTGTACATCAGGGAACAAAGGAGTAAGTTATACTTTGAAGGCAGCAGCAGCTCACCCATTACAGTGATTTGCTGCTTTGAAAAAGCTTTGATTTCCTTAATCAACCCAATCATATCAGTATCAAGTAGAAAAAGATGCTTTTCAGGGCTTCCATGTTACCAGATGGTTCCCAGAGGACAATCCCCTCCCCTTTAGCATTCTTCATACTTCCTGTTTTCCCATAAAGGATCCCTGACATGTAAAACTTCTTTTCTCGAATAGCACAAAACAGCTGTCCTGAATGTGATAACTAACGGGTGATTGTCTTGTTTCTTAAGCTTTGTGATGTTGAGTGTCATGATGCTGAGGTACATGGGCAGAGCTACAATTCGATTTTTGAAAGTGCTGTGCTCATGCACCTGGTTTCTGCAGACTGTTCTGTGGAGACCACTCTCCCATGGGTGGAAGCAAACAACTCAACAAAGATTCATGACCCCTTTATCTTTATACCACCATCTGCCTGGCAGTTACGTTTTTGTTTACTAGAACAGGAAACACCCCGGAAATCAGACCACAGAACTGTCTAGGCAGGAAGGAACCTCTGGAGGTCTCCAGTCCACCTCTCTGCACAGAGCTCAGGGTGCTCAGGGCCCTCTGTCCAGCCAAGTTTTGTACATCTCCAGGAAAGGAGACTCCACAACCTCTCTGGGTGCCTATTCCAGTGTCYGACCACCCTCATGGTAAATAAACTTTTCTGTGCATCTAACCAGAATTCCCCACTTTCCAGCTTGTTTCTGTTGCCTCTCATCCTGTCCCTGCATACCTCCGAGAAGRGTCTGGCTCCATCTTCTCTATGTTCTCCCACCAGGGAGTTGGAGGCAGCAATAAGGTCTCCCCTTGGCCTTCCCTTCTCAAGGCTTAACAGATCCAGCTCCCCCAGCCTCTCTGTGCACACTGTGTGCTCCAGCCCCATGATCAGCTTGGCAACTCTTCAGTACCTGGACCTGCTCCAGTATGTCCATGTCTCTCTTGTACTGGAGAGCCCAGACCTGGGCACAGCATCCAGATGTGGTCCCACAAGGGCCAAGTAGAGGAGAAGGATCACCTCCCTCAACCTGCTGGCTGCACCCTTGCTGATATGGCCCAGTGTGTGGCTGGCCTCCTTGCTGCATCAAGCTTAGCTTCCCATGGCAAAGAAGTGATATGCATCCTCATGCCATATAGTGCTGTCCACCAGGAAGGAAGGTAAATTGCTGTTCAACACAGGCTTCTGAAACATTTTTCCCTAGACTGTAAAAGTAATTAGGTTTTGTTTGTTGTTTCTTTTTTTTAAATACATCTTTTAATATTCCTGCTGGATATTATTTCATGTCTCCTGAAGGAAGGTTACTGCCAATTCTGGATACTGAATTTAAGATAGATATAATTTTATACCCTTATGAGGGTAACTGAAAAGAGTCTGATATTTTTAGCAGATCTCAAAAACTCAGAGTCTTCTTCAATAAATGCCACCACTGGTGGCAAATTGAAGAGCCAATAGCAGATAGCTATTGAGAATTATCTATCCTTCGTCCTTGGAAGTTTTCAGGTCACATGTGATGTATACTGTCTGGACAGAGCACAAAACTTGTGCAGAGGATGTGAAAGTGTAAGGCTGCCAACCAAACCATTCAGTTATTAAAACTGAAGCAGTTTAAGTTTTGAATCAGAGAGGCTTGCTACATTCATGTGCCAACTAAGCCACCCCCTTCTGAAGTCTGTGATGTTCCTTCATCACCAGAACAAATTTCCTGTAACACCCACATCCTTCCCTTTTTCCCATCTTGATGCATCCTTGCTCCAGGTGGGGCTGACTTTATTGATTAAATGCTGGAGAGTCATGGATAGACACAAAGAGCATGATGCTCACGTTTAAAAAGGGGAGAAACCAGTTTTATATAGAGCAGATGGAAACCATATGGATTTTAAACTGGGGAGAAAAGAAGCAGAAGTGTCTTGATAATTGAAAATGATCATTTCCACCAGGTTACACAGCTCTGTATTTCCTAGGCCCCATACCTGGACTTAATTAGGACTTTCCAAAAAGATCATTGCCTTTTATATTCTATTTTTGAAAGATTAATTTAGTCATAATACTATATTTGAAAATGAAATAGGATATTTTTTCATAAAAAATGAATGGAAAATCTATAGATTTCCTAGGATTCTGGTTTAAAACATGACTGGTCAATTAGTATGTGAATGTGTGCCTTATAGGAGAGCAGGAGCTCTACTTCAGTGTAAAACATTTTCTCCTTAAAGCCAATTTTTTTTTCTGCATGTTCTAAAGTTAGTGTGTTTCTGCAGCTTGCTCTGAAATCTGATGGCTTTGGAGAGGGTCTTGATCCCAGGGGGACAGTCCTGACGTAAAAACCCTTGTTAAGGCTGGCAGTTGCATGGCTGTTTAGTGGCACCCCGGCAGCCACACTGGGGCCCCGGCAGCCCCCAGGACCTGGCGTTCGCCTCTGCTCTATGGTGGGTCAGAGGGCCACTTGGGCAAGCAGCCCCAGGCACTGCATTTCGTGAGGACCAGGCTCTGCGGGTTGGTGCGAGAGCTGATTTCAGCCTCCCTGTCCCCACCTGAAGTGACCCGGAAGAGAAACTGATTTATTGCAAAAATTACCCAAAGTACCTCTTGATTTCATTGTGTCTGTTCAACGCGGGGAAGAGCGATGGAGATAGATAGAGAGGGGGAAGAGCCTGACTAACCTTGTTGGGCAGGAAGAAGGCAAGAGTGACTGTGGGGGCAAGGATGTGTTTGAGGAGTGCTTAAGGGTTTGACAGACCTTTGCTGAAAATAGGTATATAGTCAGTCACTGTGCACATCTGCAACCAGGCGTTATGTATTTTGACAGATTCAACAGGTCTCTCTTGTTGCCAATCCTCATAATAAAATAGTATCACAATCTACAGGCCATAAACACGGGGTTTCTTATAACTTATTAGTTCTGTTATCATTCTTAATCTTGAGTTTGCCATAATTACTAAAATAGAACAACCTCTGATTAATAAAGCTGAATACTGATTACATCTTACAAAGAAATGTCCTTATATTGCATCTCTGGAGGGATACCCACAAGGTATTGCATGACTGCAGAATCTGGAAAGATCTTTAGCACTCTGCTATGTGTGGAGAGTCCTCTTCTACCCTGCAAACGCCAAAGCGAACAGGGTGGCAGGGGGAAGACACAAGGGGAAGAGAGAGATACAAAGAGGAAGAGCAGATAGAGGCTGAGGGAATGCAGAGTTAATGCTGAATCTCCATAATTAACCCTTTTAAAGATCATATTGCGCTTACTGTTGTGAAGTTCCTTTGCTGAATGGGGTGGGTGCCCTGGTGACGAAGGACGCAGAGAAGGCAGAGTTACTGAATGCCTTCTTTGCTTCAGTCTTTACTGCTCAGGCCAGCCCTCAGGAACCCCAGACCCTGGAGACAAGAGAGAAAGTCTGGAGAAAGGAAGACTTTCCCTTGGTGGAGGAGGATCGGGTTAGAGATCATTTAAGCAAACTTGGCACCCACAAATCCATGGGCCCTGATGGGATGCACCCACGAGTGCTGAGGGAGCTGGCGGATGTCATTGCACAGCCACTCTCCATCATCTTTGAAAGGTCATGGAGGACAGGAGAGGTGCCTGAGGACTGGAAGAAAGCCAATGTCACCCCAGTCTTCAAAAAGGGCAAGAAGGAGGACCCAGGGAACTGCAGGCCAGTCAGCCTCACCTGCATCCCTGGAAAGGTGATGGAGCAGCTCATCCTGGAGGCCATCTCCAAGCATGTGGAGGACAAGAAGGTGATGAGGAGTAGTCAGCATGGCTTCACCAAGGGGAAATCATGCCTAACCAACCTGATAGCCTTCTATGATGGAATGACTGGCTGGGTAGATGAGGGGAGAGCAGTGGATGTTGTCTACCTAGACTTCAGCAAGGCTTTTGACACTGTCTCCCATAACATCCTCATAGACAAGCTCAGGAAGTGTGGGCTGGATGAGTGGACAGTGAGGTGGATTGAGAACTGGCTGAATGGCAGAGCTCAGAGGGTTGTGATCAGTGGCACAGAGTCTAGTTGGAGGCCTGTAGCTAGCGGTGTCCCCCAGGGGTCAGTACTGGGTCCAGTCTTGTTCAACTTCTTCATCAGTGACCTGGATGAAGGCACAGAGTGCACCCTCAGCAAGTTTGCTGACGATACAAAACTGGGAGGAGTGGCTGATACGCCAGAGGGCTGTGCTGCCATTCAGAGAGACCTGGACAGGCTGGAGAGGTGGGCGGAGAGGAACCTCATGAAGTTCAACAAAGGCAAGTGCAGGGTCCTGCACCTGGGGAGGAATAACCCCAGGCAGCAGGACAGGTTGGGGGCTGACCTGCTGGAAAGCAGCTCTGCTGAGAAGGACCTGGGAGTGCTGGTGGACACCAAGTTAAGCATGAGGCAGCAATGTGCCCTTGTGGCCAAGAAAGCCAATGGTATCCTGGGCTGCATCAGGAAGAGTGTTGCCAGCAGGTCGAGGGAGGTGATTCTCCCCCTCTACTCAGCCCTGGTGAGGCCCCATCTGGAGTGCTGCGTCCAGTTCTGGGCTCCCCAGTACAAGAGGGATGTGGCACTACTGGAGCAAGTCCAGCGAAGGGCTACAAAGATGATTAGGGGACTGGAGCATCTCTCTTATGAGGAAAGGCTGAGAGAGCTGGGCCTGTTTAGCCTGGAGAAGAGAAGGCTGAGAGGAGATCTTATCAACGTGTACAAGTATCTGAAGGGAGGGTGTCGAGAGGATGGGACCAGACTCTTTTCRGTGGTGCCCAGCGACAGGACGCGAGKCAACGGGCACAAACTGAAACACAGACAGTTCCATCTGAACATGAAGAAATACTTTTTCACTGTGAGGGTGACAGAGCACTGGCACAGGTTGCCCAGAGAGGTTGTGGAGTCTCCTTCTCTGGAGATATTCAAAACCCGCCTGGACGCGATCCTGTGCAACGTGCTCTAGGTGACCCTGCTTGAGCAGGGGGGTTGGACTAGATGATCTCCAGAGGTCCCTTCCAACCTCAGCGATTCTGTGATTCTGTGATTCTGTGAAGTCGGTTTTAACTCTGTGATTTAAGAAACCACCACCACAAGGTTTATGAATAGGAGAAAGAGAAGTGCTTTACTGACAAAGCTCTTGGGAAGATAGTGACAGAAAACACAGAGGTCATATTTGTAACTGAAAAAATAAATGAATCAAAACTAGCTGTTGAAGATAGATTGTGTTTTTTTTATCCACTTGTCCTTTCACAATTTCTCATTTTGACCCAAGGTGTTTGCATTTATTATTGGACCTGTACAGTAGGTTCAGCCATGAAAACCAGGAAAACAACCAGCAGCACTAATCACGATACCGTACAGAGTTACTTTATCTGGGCTGCATAGCAAAAGGTGCAAATGCTGCAGATATTTTGGAGCTGGACCACCCATGGGGAGAGAGCAACAGATGTCCCATGATTACACGTAACAAATATTTATGTCCCTAGCAAGCATAATTCCTTGCTAAAAACTATACCTTTATCACATGCATGACTGATTTGCTGCTAAATACGAAATGAAGACACACTTTCTCGTTCAGTTACACAAAGGAGGCTGCCAGACACATAACTAGATAAAGCTGCGGATTCTTAGTAATCATTCACTGAGCAAAAGCAATGAAGCTGTTGCAAAAATCATATCAAAACACAGGTGGTAAATTTGTCAGCATCTTCTGATACTAACATGTATTTCCTTATGTATTTGGGATTGAAGCTGGCTCTTAGGTCTTTGGCAGAAAGCTAGAATTCTTTTTCTCCCAGTTATATCAGGAATCTCACAAAACGTATATATATATTTTTTATCTTGGATTTGTGAATTAACCTGAGCTCTTGGCTTTGATTTCTTTAGAAGTGTATCTACCATTTATGACTGACTGCAGACCAAATATTGAAGATATATCTCCATGTCCTATTTGATCAAAAACTATCAAGCAAATGAAGAGAATCTAAAAGCATAAGAATTTTTAAAGGTAACCTTGTGGTTTTTGCTGCCTGACTCTTGCCTTTTGAACTCTGGGCTGCTAATCATGAGAATTAACTGAAAAAATTATCTAACTTCCATCATGCAGCACAGATGACTTACTTTTAAGATTAATTCTGTAATACAATGAATTATATAAATGCATACATTCTTTCTGTGTTCTCCAGCTCTCTTTCACTGCTCTTCATAAATGTTACCTTATCATGTTATTGACAATGATTGATTTATTCCACAAACATAATCTCTTTCCTGTTTCCAGATTACTCACAGGACACTTGCATGTTAAAATCTTACAAATATTTTTAGTAATTAACAAAATATATTAAGATCAACTATTTCCTGCTTATTTTCCTTACTAGTTTCAGTTTTGTAAACTCTCTTCTGTAGATTTTTTTTTTTTTTTGAGGATCTGTTGTTCACTACTTATTTGGTGGTATTATTTCTGCTTATTTATTAAATGACTTTTCAGAGAGCCTTCAAAGGGAAGGCTTATTACTTCTGGTTCTTGGAAATATATATTCCCATGTATGAATAATATGGTCACTTTTTCTCCTTGTATGGCAGCTTTTGCAAATAATATTTTGAATTCATACAAACTTTTGCAGGCCATGCATAAATTTCAACTCCTACTGCTCAGGCAAAATGAATGTGGCTTTTTTCATTCAGAAGAATGTGTATAAAAACAAACAAATAACCCTTCTAATATTTGTCTTCCCTTAGCTGATAGAATATCAGACACTGGGAATTCACTTTCTGATTATGACTAAAGAGTTAAAGAATAGTTACTAAAGGAAAAGCAAATAAAGCAATGAAGAATGAGAGAATTGGTGTAACTCAGAAATTCCTACTTTTGTCATCTGAGAACCTCCACATGTTCACAAAGTGCATTTTTGGGAAGGTATGGGGTAGTGAGAAGAACAAAAATGACCCACTGCTCTGATCAAAAAATCTCAAGTAGGTAACATTATATGTATGTGTGTTTGTATATATTTGTGGGAATTTATGTTCAGCTTTGGAGAAGAGAAACAACGGAATGAGAAAATGATATTTAAACTGCACAGAAATGATCAGTTAGGAGGGAAAGAAGTAATGTAATGGGGGGTGGGGGGGATAAGAGAAGGAAAATACACAGAATAATAAAAGAAAACACTTGAACTACCACCAGGAAAAAAAGCAAAAGATGCTAAGATTTCACTTATTCCCTAGCACATATTCACACCTTTTCCTGGAGGAGAAGGAACAGAAAATCTTCATCTTACACTTACTTCTGCCCACCTGGATTCAAAGCTTGCAGAAGCCACGTGAGACTGTGAAATGCAATCTTATTCCTTCATGGACTCACAGTTCAGCCTATGATCAAAGAGTAAATGATTTTTCCAAGAAAGATATTAACAGTCCTCTTCCCTCTAATTTACAGATCTGCTGTTACAGATTTTCTTTCCTCAAAGGAATCAACAGTTCTTTAAAAACAAGTGCCTGAAGTATGCCTTCCAGTTCTCTTCTTGTTTTAAATGAAACAAATGCCACTATTTGGCAGCAGCACTTTTTCTTCTTTAAAACAAGACAAAAGCTTTGATTGTTTTATTCTCTGTAAAAGGCAACTGAGTGCTGTAATTTTAGTAAGCTTGATCTTACTAGCTGTTTTCAAGGAACCTCATTTTATATCAAAATACCAAAGTAACTTCTGTTTTGCTGATTTTCAAGGAAAAGAAAAAGAGGGAGTATATCTCTCATATTTCAAGGCTTTTCATATTTTTGCAGGTGTATTTTAAATTTGGTTATTATAGGGCTATTATAGATGAATACAGTGGGATACAGTTATTCTCGATGCCATATAGAGGACAGCTCCTCAGATGACAGAAATGCCCTGCTTTTTCTCAGGAAGACTCCTGATGACTGCTGTCATTAAATACTACTACTTGTTATTTGGTAGTTGTCAATCACTCAGCAATTCTGCAGCSTGCTGCGGTGGCTGCTCTCCAGATTTGTGGATATGTTTCTCAGCTGAAGGTCAGAAGACGTATCTTCATAAACTGTGGTAGCTGGCAGATGGAAGAAAGAAAATCAAGTTTTTTTTTTTTCTTTTTCTGGAACATCTTTTAAATCTCTGAGGTTATCTCAGGGATTCTCACTTCTCATGTAGTTGACTGAATCCCTCCTAACAAAACTGATTCTCTTTCAGATCCTCTGTGAACACAGGGCAGAGTATTTGGGCGCTTGTTCACTTGTTAGTACACATTAAACTTAAGAATTTCCTGACTGGTCCTTCCCCTGGCAGCTTGGAGTCCACTGCTACATATTTGTTGATACAGCCTGTTGAGATCTAAGCTCTTTAATTTGCAATTGTAATATGTAATTTTCAAGAAATAAAATGCAATTCAGTCACAGGACATTCAGAATCACTCAATTCTAATCTATAATGTCAGCAAGCCCATTTCACTGACATTATTGTTTTGACACAGAGTGTAATAGAAATGATTAAGCCAGGAAGAGAGCAGCACTTACTTGACTGCTGTCAGCTACTGAACCACAATAGCCCAGCACACAGACTCTATTCAGCTGATGAAACGTGAAACTCGATATGCTGCTGCAAAATGTTAGTAACCACAATGCTATATTTCAATCCCTACTTGATTTTATAAATGTTTAGTCTCACTCGGTTAGAACCAGCCTCATGCAAAAGCAGTTCCTGTTTCACAACTGGAAGGAATAGCAACCAAACTTCTTTCTTTCAAATTCACTGTACCCAGGCATGTGTCAAGGCCTTTTTTATTATTTTTTCAAATGGAAGAATGTATTCAGATGGTGGATGAAAATGGAAAGGATACGAACAATAGTAGCCCCTGTGACTTTAATGTGAAGATTAAGATTCATGATGGTAGGAATTTAATGTGCTAGAAATATGTATCATGGCCCTTCCGCCCTTCCAGCAGAATGTATACTTTGTTCCAAAATAATTTGTTATTGCTAAGCTCAGGGATGCAGGCACTTGAACTGAGTGCTAAGTGGATATTTCTTCAAAATATGTGTTTGCTTTCCTTTACATTTTATATAATTTTATCTCATTATGCTGTCAAGTGTCCTGTGATACAAGGCTAACAAATTGGGTATAGACAAGGCAGCCTAATGTTGTAAGTAAATGCCTCTGTCTCTCTGTTGTGTCTGAAGAGAAAACACCCTTTCCCCCTCAGCTATGTGCATAGAAGATCCATAGTGCTACTTCATAGCATTGCATATTATAAGCAACCTTAACATTTTTTTTCTGATTTTAGAGCTCAGAAGGTTTTAGTTTAGACTGCTCAGTTGTTCATAAAGAATTATCCACGCATCATGTAAGGCACTGCAGGGTACGTAAATATTTATTCACAGAATCCAAATTAGATTAAAAACTCTGTCTCAGAAATTCGGAAATAATGGGTGAGATGGGACAGCCACTGTGATAGAGTTAAGCCAGCAGGTACTGAGTGCCCTTTGTAGCATGGGTGTTTGAGATCTGTTGCAAGGGAAGGTAGGTGGCATCCAGCAGTCTCCACAGACCTGTTCTTGCCATCGTTCTGACCAGTTCCTCTACTATTATTCCTCTAACATTGCTGGCAGAAAGGATCTGATTTGTGTAAGGAGGAGCCAAGCGTGTAAAAATGAAAAGACTCAGTGCAAAATGTTCAGCAAAGTAGAAGCCCTCAGGTTTCTCATAAAGCAATTATAGGGTTACATAAATGGTTTTATAAATTTACATCTTAAGTAAAATATCACCTCAGTGAAGAGTCTGATTTCTTTTGCTACTGTGTAAATAAAGAATATGTTTGTATTAGTTATATCGTGTATATAACAAGTCCTATTGTTGTTGTCTGTCGGTGTACTGTGGTAGTATTTATAAAAACTTGTCTCTGTTAGGAAAACACAAGTAGCTGTTTCAGTTTAGTGATTTGTCAGGTGGGCTGAAACAGCCTTCCTCATCAGAGAGCTGAAAGAAAAAGAGCTAGTTTTAGCAACCTTGAGCCTTGATACAGGGAGAGATATATAACTCTGGACTGAAATGTAAATACTACAGTAGAGTAAAACACAATTTTTTTTACAAGCATAAATAATAGAAATGGAGACATACATATGAGTGGGCAACCTAATAAAATGATTATATATCCTGGGAGGCTTGCCATAATTTATATGTTAAAGTAGAAAAGAACCGGTGAAGCAGGGAAGCGGCATGAGCAGGGCAGGAATTAATGCTCCAGAGCAAGGAATTCTGGGCTCTTCCACCGGATATAACTATAATTTTTGGCACACCACAGCTAAATCACTTAATTTTCCCTTCTGTTAAACAGTGATATTCCTATCCAATTTCCAGCGCAGTTACCAGACTAAAGAAAATAATGGTTATCAAGTGGTATGAAATCTTCATGTCAAAGCTGATATAGCAACACAAGATTTATACCTAGAAGCTCTGTTGTTTGGTGAGAAGGGATCGTAGGAGGAGGCCGGAGGAGAGCTGAAGTCCCACCGGCGGAGGAGCTTGTGTGAGGGGAAGCGCAGCCGTGCATACTGCAGCAGGGATTTGGTAAATCCCGCCGAGCGGCAGCCTCTGCGTGGCTTTGCTCCCACGTGGGCTGCGCAGAGCCAGGCAGAGGGGAGCAGGTGCAGCCAGGATGGAGGCTGACTAGAGCTGCGTAGGAAACCATTTCTTCTTCTGTCATCTTGCAGCAATTTCTGAGGTTTAAAAAATGGATCTGGTTCCAAATGAAACTCGGTCTGAAAAAGAAAAACAAAATGCTCAACTGAACGTTCACAAAAAAAAAAAACAACAACAAAAAACAGAAATGCTGAAATGTTGTATACACCCAGCATTTGGGGGTTTAACTTCAATTTTTTAAAGCACTTCTGCATTTTCTTTTTGTAAGTTAACTCATTTATGACAACTCATTCTGGATGGAATGGAATAGAAAAAGGAGCTTTTGCTGTGGCCGGAGTAGCTAAGAGAAGACATTTTCATTTTCTTTTGCTGGTTTTTGTGAAGTCCCTAGCTTGAGAACACGCTGATATCTGTGTCCGCATACCCTTTCATACATGGTTCGGTTCCCAGCCAAAATATATCACTAATTAAGTTTTGGGGTTTTGTGCTTTGGGCTGGCCTTGCTCGGAGTGAAGAAAGGGAGACTTAGGCTGTGGTTTCACACCTGGCTTCAGCCCGTGCAGCTGTGGGCCACCCCCAGCGGCAGTACTCCTGCTCTGCCCCCCCGGGAGCAGGCTGCCTTGCGGCCAGGGCGCTGAGCGACACAGCTGGAAAGGGTGCGAAAGAGGCACCTTTTGGAGGCAGCCCGGCTGCCGGCAGCGTCGGTCCAGCCGCCCTCGAGCTCAGTGCCCTGCCCCACAGGCTCCCTGACAGCGTCTGCTGGGATCCCGCAGTATCTGTTTTTATTCAGGCTATTGATTAGGGCAATATCTCCTAGTCTGGGTTTGATCCTGTCGATACGATTAGTACTGAGTCCTAGCGCTGCATATACATTGGAAAACAACTGCTGCAGTGAAGTGCGGGACAAGGTGCTTTCAGAGCTGGGAACCAGCAGACTCAACACTGGCCATGGATATAGCCAATTCTGGAGTAAAGCAAACAGGCGCTGAAACAAGCAGAGCAACAAAAGGGTCTAGTTTGCTGTCGTGGACAAATCGGCGTTTTACTGATGGTGGAGAGCTGAACTCTCAGAAAAGCTTAGCGCACATCAGAGATCTCACAATGTGGGGAAAACATACGTACTTTACTCAGAGTAGCTTTGAAGTGGGTATTATTAAATTTGTTTGAACATGGAAATATATAGGAATTGTCGGTTCTATAAAATGAAAAACTATTTGAAAAAATGGCACCGTATGACAGTATAACTGTGATGGCTTTACAAAGTAATAACTTGATTCCTGAGGGATAAGTATGACAGAAATAATGTTATCTTACTGATAATATGCCATAAACTAAAACAAAAGCTTCTTAAAAGAAGAAAGTAGTAGCACAAACCCCAATTTTCCTCTTAATTTTTGTTGACACATGCTTGTTGTTTCTTTTTCTAAAAGAAGGACATACAAAGATTTCAAATGTGGCTTTTGAATTTATAGTGCCTTTTTTGGTTTGTTTCCTTGGGCTCAGGTGTAGGATACTGAGTAGATGCCACCTTTACTTGCAGGCCTGCAACTTGTCCTTTTTATCTCCTTTGCTGATTCACATCAGTGTGTCCTGTATAGTATTTTAACAAAGGCTGACTTCCCGTGATATTAAAATAGAGTGGTGTGTTACAAAGAAAACGTCACTTAATTCTACTTCTTTTTTTTTATTTTTGTCATGAGCTTTGCATGTGTGTATTGTATTTAATCTTGGCGCAAGTGAAATGCAGGGATTGCATTTTCTTTTAAAATTGCAAAATTCCATTCAGGCCGACTGAGGCAGAAGACAACAAGCCAAGCTCAGAAGTAAATGAGCATACCTGATATCTTGCAGAAAGCGCTCAGCCTCTTGCAGAGTTTTGTTGGTTTTTTTTTTAACCTATGTATTATCACATAGAAAAAAACTGTATCAAATTTATAGCCCTCAGCAAAAGTGACAATCAATGTTTGCATGCCACCTATTACAAAGGACTCCTGTCCATGACTTTATATACCTAAGAGGTAAGGCAGAAGTTCATAAAGAGAATGGAAAATCTTGCGTAGATAGCAGATTACCACCTTGGTGAATTGGATTCTCTCCCTTGCCCTGCTAATGAGCTGTTGGTAGTGGTGGGCAAATCACACACCAAAATTTTTACAGGTGGTCACTGATTGTGTTTTCCTCAGATCTGAGAACCCAGTTCAAGATACCTGAGGTCTGACTTTCAGAAGTGCTGAGCTCTCAGAAATGCAGCTGAGTCAATAGAAGCTATGCTATGAAACTATAGCATGCTATAAAATGTTAAGTACACTGAAAAATCAGGTCCAAGTCATCTCACATTAGGTATTCAGACTTTTTGGTTATTCCGTGCTATTAAAACAGAAATAACATTATGCCTTACACTGGTAGGTACTGGAAAATAAATTCAGACACGCTCATAAAATATGCAGCTCCTATGACAATAAGCACCTCAGAAATACCTAGAAAGGAATTAAGAATTCTTCATTTTGTTCAGAGCTCGTCTGGCATATGGTTAAAAAATAGCCGAATGTTCCTACACTGTGTGTTTATACACGGTGCCAATGATCCCATTGCCTAGCGGAGCACTTGGACAGAGTGGGTGCCTAACTAGGAATGGAAGGACTATTCCATTTGGCACCAATGAGAAAAGAACGTACTTAAATTTTGCTTCCTGTAAATGCCTTTTTAAATGAGAATTTAAAAATTTTTAACTAAGATTTTGACAGTCGAGCACTGTTTACACTGGAATAATTCTATTTGATTTGAGATTAACTGGAGATTGCTTTATGTTGCAGGTTCATCATGAGCAGGTAGCAATTATTTTTAGGACTTTATTTTATGAGAAAAATCATATTGCAAGATATGCAGATACTATTAGTGTGTTTAATACCAAACTCTCAGCACAGCACAGAATATTTAGGACCACTCGGTTAAGTAAATGCCTGGTATCATGACACAATTGTTGGCCGATGTTCTCCCCCCTTTCTCTCACCCTTTGCTGCCTGTTGCTACCTTGGCACTGTGCAGCATCCCTGCCTTTGGCTGTGCCAGTGCAGCCGTGGTGCGGATTTGCTGTGAAGCACATCTGACCTCAGCCAGCTAAAAGCAAAACAAAACTAACCCACTTTTTTTCAGATGCAATATCCTTGTTCAAAACATTTAAGCACAAGGTATTGAAAGGGGAACTTTTAGAGAGGGTCCGTTAGTGTCTCTTATACTCGTATTAACTATATTCGAATAAATGCTTTTCTTAATACTGATACAGAGACTCACATTTTAAAATAGGTCCTTATGCTGTAGGTAATTAATATCATGTCCTGTTGTATTAAGTAGCTAGTGTCTGCATATGGAGGTAATTCTTTTATTACAGTGTACTAAGCTCTCTGAACAGCACAGGTAGATATTGACTGTGCTGAAGTCAGTGGCAAAACTCCAATTAATTTCAGTAGGATCAAGATCTTTCCTAAATTTTTAAAGGGCTGTATAATTACTAATTTATTTTCCTCCCTCTCATTCACTCTTACAGAAATCAAAGGGAATTTTAATTTCACAAAACGTTAGTCCAGACTGGACACCTAATTGCCTTGTTTACCAACAAGTCTGTTTATTTTTCTAAGAACATTTATAGTTCATTTTTCCCTCTTTTGTTTCCATGACCCCTCTTAAATCATTCATAAAATCTAACAAAAAGAATACTATAGAATTTTCCTTATGAGAAATAAAACTGCATATAAATGCCTTTCTCAAGTTTTTTCCCATGGTCATGCTTTTTGTAGGTATTTCCTTGCAATTGTCTTTGTGAGACAGGGTGCAGGTCTTTTTCTTTTCTTTCTTTTTCTTTCTTTCTTTCTTTCTTTCTGCCTGCCTTCCTGCCTTCCTGACTTTTTCTTTCTTTCTCTCTTCCTTTCTCTTCCTTCTTTCCGTTTTTCTTTCTTTTCCTTCCTTCCTTTTATCTTTTCCTTTCTTCCTTCCTTCTTTCCTTCTTCCTTTCCTCCTTCCTTCTTCCTTTTCTTCTTCCCATGAGCTACAGACCAACTAACAATTTCAATGTTTGGTTTTATGTTTGGAGGGCATGCTTAATGATGTACCAAAAAGTCTCACACACTCTGACTGTTTTTAACAAACAATAAACCCAGCAGTTTTTGTTCTCTTCTATTCTCTTATTAAATACATCTTTTCCTAACACAAGGGTAGATAGAAAAAACATCAGCATGTTCAACTATGACAGCCTAGGTGAACTCCATCTTCTATAATAAACTTTAATATTTGCTAAGCTTGCTCATCACATAAGTCGGACCACAGATTCCTCTTTAGGTACAAAAGGCTCAATATAGTTTTTGAGCTGTAATATGAATGTATACGATACCATGGCCACATATATGCTCCCATAATTAACTCAGATTTCTCAAACAGGTTGATACAAATCAAAGATAAAAGGTCATCTTTAGGATAAATGTTAAGATAGTTGTAAGCATTTTCTTTTTTGGGAAAGAAAGGCAATGACAAAGGCGCTGCCACTGTTCTTACTTAAGTTAAAGAAAACTCTGTCAAAACTATGATTATGATTCATCTTCCTGAAACCAAAACTCTTTCGCTTTTCAATGTAATTTTTAAATCAGCAGCTGGAAATCCCAGTCCTTGTGAAGACTCAGAGGGACTACTCCAGGAATACAAGATCAAGCATGTGCAGACATTTTGTAATGTCACCGACTGGGAATGATTGGTTGTAGAGTAGAAAAATTCTTGTAGATTCTTTAAATGTTTAAAGAAAACAGACAAAATACAGATGTTTCTTCACCATAAAATCAGTGACCCTGCCTGGGTCATTAGTAGGGTCTGAATTTTTTAGACACACACTAGCACAGTGGATACAAAACTCTGTTGCTTTAATGAACCGTATAAGTGGAAACAAATTTTTCAGCAATAAGCTATTCTGCCTGAATGATTTAAATTTAGTAAATTTATAAATATTTAAAGATATCCTGGTCCTTATAATGGGCGGTAGTGGGGAACTCTAACTGCTGTTGGTTCCACAAGCTCTGCCTAAAAGGCAACTCTGATTCTAACCACTTGCACTCAGACTTGCCTCCAGCTGTCATTCACCGGATTTGTGCACATTCATTTCAGGAATTTGGATTCTGATTAACATATACAATTACCATGAGCAGACAGGCCGTATTTCTGTACTTATAACATGGGGGGGGGAGGGGGGGGGCAATTGCAGACCTAGTTTAAACAAGGTAAATTAACGCCAAACTCCCCTAGCCCACCTCTGAATTGACCCAAGCAGCTAGAACCACTCTATCGAAACTGCACATCCAGGCTGCCATCTTAGCAGCCAAAAGGCTAATTTCTGGCTTGATTCTGGCCAAAGTGTGGTTAACCTCACGGAAATGTAACATTCCAGCAAAAAGAATTCATTTTTACCCACTGTTGCCACTAACCAAATGCTAACATTTTACTGTGGAGAGCACAATATTCTTCAAGCTGTCTTGCAATACTCAAAATGTTTGTGCCATTACAAACTGATGACAAACTGATTTGTTCATTACATCTTGAGCATAACTGCCAACTCTTCTCTTACCAACTTTAATGCTGTATATTGAGGATAAGCTAACCCAGCCTGTGTGTATAGGTAGGCAGCCAGAAAGGAACACGAAAAATCTGGTTTCGTTCTGAGAAAAAACTGCTATTTTTTAAAGTTCTGTGTAAAGGGAAATATGTTTTTTCTGAATGACTGTGGGCTTTCAGGATGTGCAGAAATGCCTCTCCAGCCAAGTCTCTTTGACCTAACATTGGAAGGGTGCAGGAGGGACCATCCTGGGAAATGCAATGCCTGCAGGGCCAGCAAGTACAAAAGGGACATTGATTCTCTTCTCCTTCTCAGAGGTGGTCTGTGACTTCTTTCCTTCCAGCCAACCCTGAAAAAAAAATAGAACTATCACTGGAGCCAATACGGGTAGGAAAGGTAACAGAGCCTGAGCAGTAGAAATACTTGTGCAGAGAAGGGATCACAGGGGAAGAAAAAGCCTGTATTACATTTACCTGTTGTCTTCTGTACTGCTCCCTATTATCTGATGAAACATTTTAATGACCCTTTCCAAAGCAAAAGGGATGCCTTATTGGTAGTCACTGAGAAGTCTTCTTTACTGGTGTTTTCTGTTGCACACACTATCTTGCATATGTCATTTGTTTCCTACTTTTATAATAGAGGCTATGGACTGGAATGTGAACTTTTAATAGGATTTTTTTTTTGATTTATTGGCTAGATTTGCAAGGCATTTCCAACATTTCATCCTACCACCCAGGAAAAACAACTCCGCTCAGCAATTCCCAGCCTTCTTTGAACTTTGCACAGGCAATTACCTGGAAATGTACGATAAAATATGCATTTAAAGCAGTAGAAAAAGCAAAACATGTCACACAGCCTCACAACCTAATGTAAACAGAATATTCCATCCATGGAGAGTAAATATGGCTTTTTTCCACAATCGCTTAGACTCAGTTTAGTCCAGCCCACTTGTGATTTTGCCATTCACTTGTTACCATATGAAACTATTCTAGCTTACTGAGTACCAAGGAACATAAAGCTGCAACTTATTTAATATTATGCATGTATCTATGTGTTAATATTGATCTGGATAAAGCAGACAGCTAGCAGGATTCTGACATGCATAAAAAGTTCAGAGTTCCCGTTCAAGTGCTCTTTGCTTTGTGCTGCTGTTAACTTCTGCTTGCTATTTCTGTCATCCTGCTCTCATAGTCTGTCCTACAAGCTAGAGGAGCCATCCTGCTCAGGCCTTTTGTGAATGTTTTGTATTAGCAGTGTGTCAGGCTCGAACATGCTCCACTGAAGCAGAATTTCAACTGGATTCAGGCTCTATCTCAGCTGCAAAGAGCGTAGTGAGTGTCTTCGGAAGTGTTTTCTCTTCATCAGCATATAAAAATTTCTCATCTTTTGGCCTTCTATTCTTCACCTGCRACTAATGTGGCCAGGTATCCCCCTGTAACAGAGCTGACTAAACGCTGGTGCACGTGGTTCACACTTGAACTTCTCTGCTGCGGCCATTAAGAGACCAGCAACAAAGCACTGCTCAGACAAAATGTGCTGGAGCGCCTGAACACGGCTGGTTAGCAGATAGTCACAGGGGCTGCCAGCACTGACATCTCCAGGTCACCCTGGACCCTGCTGGACACTGAGACTGGATCATCCCAGGCAGGAGCCAAGGGGCTTCCAGAGGACTACCATTATTTCCATGCAGGAACCCTTTGTCTCCTCTCTGAGGTCCATGGTGTGTGTTTCATGGCTTTCAGCCGCCTGGGGGCTTGGTGTGTGGTTTATAGGCTAAAGAAGGTTGGGCTCACTTGAGCCATCATCTATTATATGCTGTTTCTTTTAAGTATCTTCCTCCTGAAACGTGCTAGGTTTATCATCACATGCTTTCCCAGTTCTGTCACTTTATGAAAACAACCCCAAATACAACACATCTGAACACCAGCAGAGGGGACGGGGCAAACAGCCCTTTCCCCTGTTTGCCAGCCTGGATGACAGCATCGAGACGACCCAGAGGTCTGCGGCCGCTCTGCTGAATGCTGCTCGCAGCCGAAGCATCTGCTTTGGCTGCCCTAGCAGTGAAAGTTTTCACAGCTGCCAGACTGGGCTCCATTTACTCCGATTTTACATGCTTTTTAGGAGCTGGTCTATAGAGCAACAGCACATACTTTAACATTAGACTTATAAAACGAGCCTTTGATGCTTTGGAGCTCCCTGTATGTGCTCTCTCCACAGAAAGGAAGAGCTGAACAGGAAGTCTGGGCTGGTGGGCAGCATTACTGAGTGAGCAATATCGGTTGCTCCGTCCATTTTACAATGTCTCTGAACAGAGGAAACAAAGTATGGATATTCACAACAGAACACTTAAGCGAAAGATATTTATCTCACAACAGAAAATGGAGTTGAGTGGATTTTACTGCTTTTCCAAAGGCAGAGAGGTTTGCAAATACATATGTTTGTTCTGCTCAGAACAATTTTCAAGTCGCCAGCCAGAACGATCTTTTCACAGGAGTACATTACATGTTGTAAATAATTTGAGACCTGTACAGTTCTTGCAGCTGATGGTACAATCCTTTTGGTATGCATGTGATAGTTATGATAAAGTAGACACCAAAGATGCCATGACTAATCATATGTTTACCATCTGTTAGCAATCGCTCTATGTAAATTAATTAGCAAGGGCCTGGGAGCCCTCTGTTTACAGTCTTCCATGAAAGTAATACTGATTGGCACTAAAACAAATTAAATTGCTTCCTCTTCTAATATGGCCCTTTTCGAAAAAAGCTTTGTCCTGCCACCTGTCTGCTTGGACAGTGATTACTTTTCTCAAGTATTCCTGTTTTGAGCTGAAAACTTTTAATAAATCCAGGAGCATTTTCCCAGAGTAATGTATGGATATTAAAGAGCATTCAAACATGTTCCCACTCTAAGATTACAATTCTCTTAAGAAGAACAGAAGATAAAAAACACTTTCAGTTACATGTTAATGTTCCCACTAGTCTATTGTAAAAGTATCTTCTACACTGAAACCATGATAGCTTTGTCTGTAAGGTAAAATGCAGAACATTCAGAACTGAAGCTGTTTTGAGCGGACACCAACAGTCTCCTGGTTCCTGGATGAGCCTGATTGTGCTGCATAATTTTGCATGTGAACACTCACAATCCTGAATCTGCCATTCTGTAAATCTTGTGTGATACTGATTTACAGCCTACTACTTTGACAAATGCTGCTGAAACATATTTCCAGAAAATGAAAAAAGGTCAAAAACACAAACAAGGCAGACTCATTAACCCTCCCAGCACCCTTCCCCCCAGCTGAAATCTTTAGATGACTTTCAGCAAATATTTTTGGAAGTATTCCTTCACATCTAATCACATGGCAAAAGTGTTTGTTTTATTTAATCATGGTTGTGAAACTAAGAATTTATTTTTTTCTTATCTTCGTTTGTTCATAAGAATCCTTTTGATTTGCCTCTCTTCATGACCACATGAAATTTGGCTAATGATAAAAAGACCAAATGGGCCCCACTGAACACTTTCAGAATGTGCACAGAGCTCGGCTCAGGGGCAGGCAGGTCTCTGGAGTAGCTGCAGATTAACCACCACTCAACTCACATCCAAAAGTCATGCTGATTTCAGTCTGTGCAATTACCCAGCATGGGTAAACAGCTAGGAGGAATCATAGTAGCAAGAAGGGAATTAGGATATCTTAGGTAGGAAGTCAGCATGGTCACATAACTGACAGTATGGAGCTGTGGAGGAAGACAATTTGTCTCTGACTAGGTTACCTTCTGAAAAGTGCTTTTGCAGATGGAGAGTTTGCACTCCTGAATGAAATTTTGGAGGAGAGYGAGGTTGGGGAGAGCTGTTAACATGAAAATACTACCTCCTGAGTGCTCTCTGCAGGAGGCACCTGGTTTGGGGTCCCAGCTGAGTTGCTTGCTTAATAGCTCATCTGGGTGCCAAAAACCTGTTCCATGACCTTCTTGGCTAAAACATTGCAAAAGCAGTGGAACATTCTTTTTAAACAGAGCCTTTAGTCTTTAAATCATTGCTTTCTGGATGAAAACCCAAGAAAATTGAGAGCAATGTCAGAATGTTAAAACTTTACCATTCATTCAGACACAGTTTTGTCCTGAATCTCAACTGCTGGCTCCACAGTTTCCGAATATGTAAGTTACCAAATAGTTGCCCTTTGTATGAATAGTAATCTGCCATGTCCTCTGAGCATCATGGATGAGCTTGTGTCCCATCAAGTGCACCTCCAGAAACTACTATATGCTCAGCTAATGAATCTTGTGTTAGTTCTAATGTTAATACATGGGAGATTTAAAAACATTCATTAAATGGAACTTGCTCAGTCTCCAGCTGGAAAAACTAGGACATATTATTCTTCTGGAAAAGTAATAAAATCTTGGATGCTTTTCAGCTATATTTCTATGCAGGTTGGATCAACTATTCTGTGCTCAGTTAAGAATTCTAGAAATGCTCATGAAGTCATTTCTGATAAGAGGAGCATAAACTACTAGTTTTGTTAAACAACCATTTGTTTATAGGCCAGTTCAGAGACTTGTAACTCATACTGCCAGATATAATGTACTGCATGCATGTACCCAAGATATTTTCTTGTAGTAAAAATATTTCCATTTTCCATTATAAGCAGTTCTCATTTCTTCTGAATGCTCTGACTATAAGATTCAGTGCAACTTAGTGAAGAGGACAGGGAGAAGGCAAGCAGCTTCTTTTGGTCCTGTGGGGGAGAACAAGAAATACAAATACAGGACTGGATCATTTAATAAATTCACTACACAGATGAAGCTGACTTCACCAGGATGACTTATGGCCAGGAAGATATTGAACTTAATTTTCACAGGTTAGATCCATTCTTACCAACGTATTGTCTATTGTATTCATATCTTCCATATCGTGTCATACTGAAGTCATACTTATAGAAGAGGAACTGCACTGCAGTATTTTAATAATTTCATTGTGATTTGTGGCTTAAAAAGTTGTAATTAGTCAGACAAAATATGTTATCAATTTAGCTTTATTTCCCAGCTGTGGTCACCTGTCATTTTTAATTATTATTTTCAGGATGCTGGTGATGATGTCATCCCATTAAATTTCCCCAAAGCTCCCCAGTGTTCTTTCCAAATGATTAATGAAGGTATGAAAACTATGAGTGCTTCCAAATCAAATATGCTTATAAAGGTAAGCAGTGGACAGGAAAAGATGATTAAAATAAAGAATTGCGTGTTTCCTTGAAATTCACCAGCCCATTGATACTATAGCAGTTCCGATCTCAGTGGAACTTTTGTGCAATACTATAAATACTTTTTGTATGGAGGAAAAAAAAATCTTGACAAACTTTACCATTAGACCTATTTGAATTTTATTTTATGGCTGAAGGTTCCAAATGCTTGTGACATTAAAGGAACAAATCCAGGCTCTGTGTTAAAGTGATAGGTCTGGCAAATATATACACCAATTGTCTTGAAAAATGTGGAATTTGAGGCTTTTTTCATTTTGAATGTGAGTTTTTAATGAACAAAATTCTATAAATTGATATTCTGAAGTTTTGGCTTGTATTAGAAAGCTGAAAGGTGAACTGTTGCAACACTGTGTATTAATAAGCACTCAGGAGTCAGATTTGTCAGGAGAGAAAGTGCAGTGCTTTTTATTAACTAAATGAGCATTGTGTGCAGCTGGGGTCTGCCAAGGCCTCTGGAAAAGTCTAATTCATGTGGAAGCAGGTTCAGATGCTTAACTACTAAAGTAACATAGCGTTTTCCATTCTAACACAACATCATCTTAAAACAGTCATTCCCACTCTAAACTGTGTCTATCCCCACAGTGTATGAACTTCAAGTGAAGCAAAACTGCTTTAGTCACAATGAAAATGGAAAACCTGGAAATGATTATTCCTATGCTAGGAAGTAAAATATAAGATTGCACCACAATTTCTGTCAACACAGTATACAGTGTTTCTGTATGAAATACTTACTTACACAATAAGAACTTATATACCATTTTATTCGTATATCACAATGTTCTTCACCAAGGTCAGCAAAGGCTGGGTCCAGGACTGAAGCATTAGAAGCAGCATTTTGATAGAACTGGAGGGTCTAAGTCCAAAACTACTATTCAGAAAGGCCTGCTCAGCTGCTCTTTAGCAGTAAAGCACCTTCCATTTCTCTGTATGTCTAGCGAGGGATTAATCAGAACATACTGATGCCAATGTTGTGGATAACTACATCTGAGCTAGATTGTCTTCAGCCAGTGGAAAGAAATGAACTCTTTTTTTAGGGCATGATTCATCTCCTAAAGTAGGTGCTAAAAGAAGTAAATGGAAAAATGAAAAAATGATAAAACAATAAAGTCAAGTAAATAAACTTCATAATTTATCATCCTGAAGTACTGGATGCCTAAGAACATCTATTTCTCTCCACTAGCCTAAAAGAGTCTGAAGGGATGAATTCCTTAGCTAAAAATGTCTCCACTGTAGATGTCTAAAATCAGGTGCAGCTGCCCCTAGAATTTTGTGCAGGTCCAAACTAGCCCTTATTTGACTAGCTCGGTAATTTTCTCCCCAATCAGTCCAAATGAGATCCTGAAAATAGATTTTGTTCTGCTGAAGTCACTTGAGGAGCCTTATCTTCTAGGTGTTTCTAGACATTCATGCAGTGAAATGAGCTCATCTCTCACCAAATGTGGTTGTGGTCACTTTCTCTTGAGACAGTCATGGTGATGGCATGCACTGGTTATGTACAAATGCTGTGGTTAGACTGCTTGCCCAGAATGGGGGAGATAGGACTTCTTTGCTTTCCTCGGAGGAGGTTCAAACCCACATCATTTCTCTTCTAAGTGGGCCTAACCACAAAGCCATGGGAAAATGAGTGGCATACAATTCTCTTAATGACACTGGGTTGTTTTGAAAAAGGAAAGAATTAAAGAGTTTATGATCTGGAGAAATGAGAGAAGGCAAACCATGTCTGTGTAGCCCCACTGCTTAGGTTACCTAGCTGACAGGGTGAAGACCTAGTTTCCAGTCCCTAATTAAAGAAATGTTTATGATTTTTATGGTCACTGATTAAAATGTGTAAATAGGTATTGGAGCAGAGATCTCCCTTTCCCAGTGAATTTCTTAACCACAGGCTGTTTCATGTTGAATTACCTTTGAATGTTTCATAAACACCATTTAATGAGTCAATAGCAGAACAGAGACTCAGGCTGTTTCTTTTAAACACAACCACACCTGTTTATTGATGCTGAAGGAAGGAGAGCCAAAGATGTATTTGTTCTGCCTTGTTTATGTATCATGGAACAATCCTTTATATTTAAGAGTGTTACCTATCCAGCCATGGCAGAATCATCTTCTATAATTTGTTGCATACAAATAACGTGTCCAACATTTTGTTTGTGCAAATAACATGTCCAAAATTTTGTGTAAAATTTCTATGAAAATGACAATAGCTCTTCTGAAATACAAACTAAGTTTGAAAGCTGTACAAACAAAAGGTTCTTTGGAGTTCCCTTCATGTAAATCTGAGGTAATGCCAGCTTCACTCCAGCAACCAGAGCTGGAAGTCTGTCCCACTGAAGAATGCTTATCCAGTTTAGGGTTTGGTGGTGGTGGCTTATTTAATACAGAAATAAATGACTGCAAATCATGACCCATTGAACCAAACTGGGATATGCTTGGCTTTGCTCTGTTCAGTGTCATGTCTATTTTCTACCAAAGAAATGCATGCTACATAACTGGATAGCAACAGAATTTTTTTCAGCTTCATATTCAGCAAGCTTTAGAGTAGCAGACCTGGCAATCAACCTCTTCATCTTCCACTGAGCAGTGCCAGTACCATCACTAATACCAGCTGCAGAACCAACAAATGCCCCAAACCTACAGAGTGCCATCTAGTTCCAGACCAAGCAGTCATCTGACAGGATTTTCATATTATTTTTGAACAAGGATGGAAAATATGATTCTTAGAAATGAGGTCAAGGAGTCAAGGTGGGGGAATGATTTTTTTTGGTCCTAAGCTCCTAGCACAGTGTTTGCAAGAGAGAAGGACTACCTAAGTGGAGAACTGAAGGTGATTTCCATTTCCACTCTCTCCCTCATATATGTGTGACTTTTGGCAAAGCAGCATGTTATGAAATCCAAACATTCACCTGTGAGTAGAAACCAAACTGTGTGTGTGCCACCAGCTCATCTGTCTGTACTACAGATGACAAAGTCCAGCTGCCTGGGTTCATATTAGATCAAATATGTCACTGTATTAGAAGATATAGCCCATGTTAATAAATAAGTAGCTTTCTGTTGCCCTGTCTCCTCTGTGCAAGTGGAGGGAGGTCACACACAGATGTAATCAAGGATAGGCTTGACTAATTATTCCTAAGCAATGTATGTCACAGGAACATATAAGTAATATAGTCTCTGAGGAATGCTGTAATATCTACAGTGCCTGTCCTTCTAGCATAGCTTAATTTAATTCTGTACAAATTGTGTAAAATAAGAAGGTATAAACTGCAAAAACTTTTCATTCAAAGAATAGAGAAGAACCCCGGGAAAATAAAAAGGGAGTTTTAAGGATGGTGGAGATGCATCTTCACTGTGTGATTTTACTGATATGAGTGAGGTTTCATAGCAGTGCAGAATTTCCTCTTGTTACATTGGAGTGAGGAAACTAATGGAGATGCTAGGTACATCATTTTGTAGAAAGCAAACGGACAAAGTCAGGCATGCACCAGAGCAATAACTAGGAAAACCCTTGCTGAAATAACAACTTCAACGGGCTCTGTGTTCATTCCCCTGTGTTTTGTACCTACTTAGCCTGAATATTCTACTAACAAGTTTTCTAATAAGAACAGTCATGGAAGCAGGAAACTGCAAAATATTGTGGAAAGCAAATGTTGGCTTTGTGACTGTATGATTCTAAGCTATGATAATTCAACAGAAGAGGTGCCTACTGGTGGCTTTGGCATCCTCTCAAAACTAATCAGCAGAGCTTAAATGGAAGGCAGCAGAGTGTGACAAGGCAAAGATATTGGAGACTGTAAGGTCTGGACTGGGGTATAAGAGGAGTGGGAAGATAGGCTAAGGCAAAGGGCATGTTCCCCTCATCTGCCTCAAATGGGAAGAGGTTTGGGGAGCAGCACCCAGATATCTCAACTGATTTTGTTTTCCTGATAATTGGCGGACAATAGCCTTGCCTCAAAGATAAGCCTGGGACCTCTACTACATTTCTGGCTTAACAACACTGTTCCGCGGTTACACAGGTATTTACTGACAATGCGAGCCCATAGGTGGTGAACACTTTCTGACAAAAAATCTGTTGGAGGAAACCAGCATAGAAAAAGAAGGTAAATTTGCTTATAAATTTATTCATTGTGAATGATTCACACAGCTTTCCTAATGGTCATCTGGAAAAAGTTAACAAATGAAGGCGAATGACTGAAGTCAGTAATAAATAYAAATCAATCCAAGAGACAAGTAGGATAACTTGTTAGTTGTGGAGAAGGATGGGATTGATTGAGTGATACAATGAAAAAAACAGAAAAGTAGAATAAGATAAACAAAGAAGGGGTGGCACATTTGGCGGGGTGCTGTTTTCCTGTTCCAAAATATCTTATGTCGGCACTGGTGGCACTTCATTCAGCAAAGCTTTGCTGATGGTTGCTATTTTACACACACGGTGTGAAGCAGAAAGAATGGCCTCCATTACTCTGCTTTTCATTGAGACTGACTGTTTTCATTTAGAAGTCAATAAACACCATGCTTGCTCACAGCATCCAAACCCAGAGCTATTGGAAATTGGCATGCTTGAGCTTCTTCCCACTGGGAAACCAAGGCTTGGCTTTCAAAATTCATATTTTTATGTCCTTGCTAGTTCTATTTTATTAAAACAAATATGTGATTTTTTTCCCTGCAGTTGGTCACTGAAAGCTGCTTTGGTTGAGGGAAAGCTCATTTTAAAAGCAAGGTTGTATTCCGTTATGAAGGCAAGTGCAGCTTTGTGATAGGAGCTGAAAATGTGTTAATTAAAATGTTTCTTTTACTTTATCTTGAATGTCACATTAGCCTTATCTCCAGCTCATGCAGGCACTAGATGATTTCATTGGGCATTTGGCCATCTTTTTTATCCATATTGTCATTTCTACTTAGGTATTTATGGCTTGAGCCAAAGCCCACGAAACTCCATGGAAACACTCCTATGGACTCTCATGGACTTTCCAGCCTTGGAGTACAGCCTTGCTTTGAAAAACAATGACAAAAATGAGCTTGTGGGTTTGTATGTTTGTTATCTTCCAGATCTTTGTACAACACTACAAATAGGATTCCCTTAGCTGCCAGTTTGATAAATGCATGTCACTGAGGTTACATGGCATTCTACCCCCTCAGTCATCTTTAACAGTAATAAAGTGTCTGCAGGCCAAATATTGCCCTCTGACACCTGTGTAAGCTCTAGATAATGGATGGAAATCTAGTAAACAGTAACTGTTTGTTACTATAGTTTGCAAATGCAACCCAAGAAGCATATAAATGAGTAAGTTTTGAGCCTCTCTGAGTTCCTTTTAGATTCTTTAATGCCATTTGGGCAATATTTCTCTCTGGTATATTTCTACCACATGCTGGTAGCATCACTATCTGAGAAAATGTCTTTTTAGACTGGGGAAATGTAGAAGTGTGTTTTGTATCTTTGAGATTTTTCAGGGGAAGCACGATATTTTATCAAAATACAAAGAGAAATAAATGACCAAAAAGTAGGCAGCAGGCCAGACAAAAGCAGTAGATTCAGTATTTTTTCAAGGAAGGTAGGTATAAAAGTTAGCTGTTAAGCTACAAAACATAAATAGTATTTTTGCCTTTTAAACATAAATAGTTCAGAAAGGTTTTAAAACATAGGAAATTGGATCTTGGATCTTTCACCCCAGTTCTTCTACTCCCATCAATTAACAGAATGCTAACACTTTAGGCAAATGAATACATTTTGTACTTAAGGAGAGGTGCATTTTATTTATTTATTTTTACTTCTGTTGTATCAAGATGCAACACAAAATAGTACAGATAAAAGACTGAACTCTATTTCCTCTCCTTAGTCAGCAATCATGTGTCAAAATCACAAAGTTAATTTTCCATGAAAAAAGTTCCCACCCATTGACTCCAACTGTAAATCAAACATGAAATTGATACAGACATAAAAGCCTTAGATGTGTCAAATTAACTGTCCCTGTGCCAAACCAYGCCCCTGTCTCTGGAGGAGGGAGGCACAGTTCAACAGGAGGCTCAGCAGCAAGAGGGCTTTGTACAGCCACTGCAGCTGCCTCAAAATTGTTATGAGGGCCATGATAGACCATAGGGCTTTTGGGGAAGCTTCAGGCCACCAAAGCTATGCTGGAGGTCATGTGGGCAAGGACAGCAGAGGAGAGATGAAGACATTTGTCTATGTCCAATTTAAATCAGATACAGTCTTTGGAGCAGGAATCATCTTTCTGTTTGGTATTTTACGGTAAGGTCAATGTTCTTGCCGTTGCAGCTGGAGCCTTTGGATTGGTATCAGCATGCAAGTGATTAGCATAAAAATAATATAAATATATGAAATACAGTATGTATGTGATGTTTAATCAGGTGTGATGGCAGAAGATGGAAGGAATTTCATAGCATTACTCAGCCGAAGCAAGAATTCATCCTGTTAAAGGAGATGGTTGGTTGGATGTCATGTTGCTTAACCTCCTCCTCCCCCACTTCCAAATAGATGTCTTAGGTGGTTAGTTATTTGCTGGCTATTTTTAAGAAGAGCAGCTCTGGAGAAATCTGAACAAGCAGAAGGTAGAGGCAGGAGAAGCTGAGATGTTTCCCCTCACACTATCTAGCAGTAATAAGAGGCTAGGAGAGGTCAGAAGAATCAATAAATTACTTTCCTCCTTTTCTGTCTGGCATCCTCTCTTTGTGGATGCCACCTTCTAAGCTGCTCTCTGGGTAACAGTAATTGGAGCCAAAGGATTGTTTGGTTCAATGCCAAAAACAGTTTTTAGCAGCTATAAGTACTGATTAGTAGTTGACCCATTAAAAAAATCTAAGGGGCATGTTAGATTCTTTTTTTTTTTTTAAGAAATCTTAACTAATCTTTTAAAAATATATTGTTTTATGTTGAGTTTCTCATACTGTTAACCTATTTTAATGAGTATAACTGCTTTTGGTGAATGAAGCGTTCGCAGCATAGCGAGCTAGCTTGTTAGATAGTTGCACCATTTGGGCCTCAAAACTGTATTCACATTCTAAAAGAAACATCCCCTGAGAAAACTGGCTAAACGTATAACATCAAGCCACAGACACTATGTCCTAGAGGCTCTACTGCATGCATATCTCCTTTGGGGGAAAATGGAAGGAGGAACAACACATAAGAGATATTACGTCACATTATTTAACAGGTATTGGAAGGCACTCAAAGACTGCAGCAGTTATCATGCTAGAAGGACCAACATGAGGAATACGGGACAGAGTCAAACACCACACTCCTAGTGCAGACAAAGGGTTCTTCCAACATTAAAAAGATGTTTGCATGAGTTCAGTTACGAAGACCCAGTTGGAAAGGATTAAATAAAAAAAGCCCAACCCTATTTTAGAGTGCTCTTAAACCAACAGCCAGAGATGAATAAACACATCTTGCTGTTGAAAGCCTGAGCTAGATAATGTATTGGGATACGTGCAGACTTCAGACAGAGATCCCCAGGCAGCTGAGGCCTGATCACTCTGACATGTTCAGTCCACTAAGCAGGCGAATGAAATCAGTGACACCAGTCGTTGCTAATGGTAGCTCAGCACATTCCCTACTGATCTGACTGAAAGGGTGCTTTTATGAAATACAACTGATTAAAGAAACAAATGATGTAAAATGAAATGTCATCTTGGATACAGGATTTAGGACTATACAAACAACTGTGGATTGAAATCATTAGACCCTCTCTGCTCTGGAATACTTCAATATTTTTAGAGGATTAAAATGCCTTTTCTACCCTTTGGTCTCCTGTACTTATTTGTATGTCAACGTAAGTATTTGTCAGTGTTTTTCATGCTTTCCTAAGTCAGAAAATCTGTAAATTCATCTGAGCCTTAATTCCTGGGCCTGCTAGTCCTGGATCAAAGGTTTTGATGTATTATTCCTAACTTCTTTTATTTGGAAAAATGTAGCCAATACCTCTAGCAGACAGCATGGACCTGATCCAAAATCCACTGAAGTTATTTAAAATACTCTGATCAAGTTCCATGAGTTTTGGTTCAGGTCCTGTGGCTCCAATCCAACACAGCACTTGAGCTCATATGTAATTGCTCAGGAGCTTAACTTTACATACAAGTATTAATGCTTTACCAGATTGACACATTCATATCAGCTGGTACAAGCAGACTGGCTCTGCATAACTGCTCAAATGGTATTCACTGGATAATACATTCATTCACAAAGTCTGAAATAGGATTTTTCACTGGTGGGGTTAGTAAGCAGCCTGCCAGCTAGCAAATCCTAGCAGTTGTGGACCAGTCAATTCTACAATAAGTGATGTGGCATTGTCACAGAAATATACAGTATGCTTATAAAGAATGCTTCCCAGTGTGGGCTGAGACACTAGCAAAAACTGTGAAATTAAATAGAAAGTAATATAAGAAGGCAAAAAAGTGTTTGTAGTTAAACTGTTAAAAAGTAATATAACTTTCAGAAGTGAACATAGCGCTTCCGAACTTCTGTGTGGACAGCAGCAAGATTATATTGTGTCCATTGGCAACCCTGGCTGAATTTTTTCTCTCTTACTTTCCCCATAATACTTTGACCTTGGCTAAGAATGGACTGTATTTAAGAACAAAAGATCCCTTTGGGACTTCCAATAAAAATGACAATAGCTGCCTTTTTCACTGTAATGCTCCAGTGCAGTGCTCTGTGGGGTAAGAAGAAAGAAGATTACAAACTCATGTTGACCATAGCTTATCATCAAATAGCAATCAGAGATAATTACAATCTACCAGGTGAATAATCCACAGTCACTAATAAATCTATTACTTCATTATATTTTTCTGTAAGAGAGTGCCATCAGACTTCAGAAGGTCTTATTTACCTTCATATTTACCTAGGAAGTTCTTCTGCAGCATAATGCCTGGATTGAGTGCATGATGAGTGCATGAGGGATGAATTTGAAACTACTGAACTGTGATTCATTAGCCTCTCTGGGAGAGCTTTTCAAAACACAAGTTACTGGGAAACATTAGGCATCAGTTTCTCTTTAAAGCTACCTGGAAGTGTCATTTCTGTTTCCTGACCAGATGAGTTTATCCCAGAGAGCCTGATGAGGTCCTAACAGAAGTTGCTGACTTCAGCACATCTAGATCAGGTGCTAATCTCCAGGACACAATTGCAGCTATGAATCTTTCCACAGAATGTATCACTAGCTATTTGCTAGATGCGGATAAACAGGCCTATTTTATTATGAAGAGGTTTGTAAAATATTATGAGAATTTCAAGTTGAGGTGTTCTAGAAATACAAGTTAATACTGGTGGAAAGTGAAGAACATATTCTTATTCCTCTGTTTTTCCTAGTTCTCAGCATAATGACATAAAGGACCAACCACAATCTTTAGGCAATTTCACTGATTTTAATAAGGTTACTCAAGACAGGCATTTGCTGTGCTGTTGGCAATTTTTAGTTTTAAGAAACTATTTATGTATTGAGACAGAAGGCATAAAAAAAATGAATAGCAACATTTAATAGTATAATTACTTCACATTATTTTGCATTCCCTGACTTTGCTTAAATGAAATACATTGCATGCTGAAATAATCTTGTAGGGAGGATTATTCAAACAAGATAAAGTCCCTGCTGAATGTAATGTCAGTTCTTTTTATGCATGCTGAGTAACCTGCTGTGCTTTGGCAGCTTTAAGACTGAGCCACATCGTGCTCATATTGGAAGTATGCAAATGTCTGAGCTAGCAGTATGAAATGTGGCCGAGCAGTTATTACTTCAGGAATGTTAATTATTACTTTTATGTGGATCAGCTCTCTGGAGCTGCATCCATTTAAAATTCAACCACAGACACGATGTACAAGTTTGATTCAGTCTCAGTGTTATAATTTTTCTTTGTTTATATATTGGTAATGGTACCATGCTGGTGTCAACAGACTAAGACCTTATGAAGTGAATGTAGAAGTAAATATTATTGTTAAAGAAAGGATGAATCATTTGCAGTCAGGCAAAGTTGAAGATTCATCTAGTTGCAGAAAACTCTGACTTGAGGTGCTGAAGCACACAGAAATAACATCAAAATATTAAGTAAAAGAGAATTAACATTAATGCAAGTGTACAAATACAATATTGTTAATGAAAGGAAAGACATCACAGAGCCAGAGTGCAAAGCTTGAGAAGCAAAAGAACATGGGCCAGACCCCAAACCTGCATGTTTACTTGAAGACAAGTTGCAGTTTCAGCTCCCCCAGGCTTGATCTTGATAGGTGGTTAGCATTTCTGCAGCTCTTGTGGAGTCCACGAGAAGATTTTCATAACAGAAAGCACTAGTGCTAATGAATCATTATGCCCCATATTTTCAAACACAGATTTCATCTGGGTGGTTTAATGATTCAAGAGAGGCAGACAAAAAAGGAGGTCACTTTTTAATACTTGGATCCAAATCTGCTATCTCACTTTTATATGTTGTGTACCGTGTCTGGATGTGCTTTCAGCATGAGATGTTACTGTTTGCAGTTTACACAACGCTCTTTCACCAACTATGGTAAAGTTTTGGAAGGCATTAGTGATGACCCTACAGTAAGCAAGCAAACTGAATAGGAAAAGGAGAAAAGAGAAAAAGGAAGCAAAGGAGAAAGAAGAAAGGCAGTTTAACATACACTGGTGTGAGTCCATGGAAGAGCTTCTTAAGATTGTCTTCTCAGTTTTCGATTTCCACACAAAACTCCAGGTCAGCTGTATGTGTATGCTCCAGAGGAATTGCTTCTGACTTTGCACTGCCATTTATCTGGAAATAAAACCAGAACACTGAAGGAAAGAGTGAGAAGCACAGATTAGTTCTAATGCAACTGTATTAGAAAGGACCTTTCTGAACTTAATAAGTTTGAGTTATTGTGAACTGAGAATGCTACAGAAGCATAATGTTTTTATTAAATGGTGCCTAAAATAAAGGTAATTACAATACTGTGTATATCCAATGTATTTACTGTATGAAATTAATCCAAAATGGTTACCACAAGCCAAGTAAATGATTAACTTTTAAGGTTACTGTAATAGAAAATCAAGTCCAAGCTTTTTAACAGGCTTTTTGATAGCAAATCTATTTCACAGCTAGGTGAGCTGTGGATGTCTGACACATTCTGCAAAAATGCTGAAGGTGAAATGATAATTCTGTGATACTGCTTGAGCACAGGATTATTTGCAAGAGGCAGTAACACTGCACACCTGTGCCCAATTTCACTCCTAATTTAATTTGCACTTTCTGTATTAGACCCCAGTGAAGGGAAGCATCTCTCCTCAGGATAACCCTTATACCTGTTTGAAGTTCTGTGAAAATTTAAAGCATATGTGATTGTTGTCCAGAATAGATCTGGTATGATAGCCTGAGCTCAGGCCTTTTTCCATGTGGACTGTGTTTGGAAGACTTAAGGCAAGTCTGTTACACCCATGAGTATTTTTTTGCAAAATGCTGATTGCAAGATCATGACCCTGTTGGAGCATGGAAGACTGAGAGCTCAGGTAGGTCACTTAAAATACATGTAGAGTAAGACCTTACTTAATGTGCTAAAATCAGACCTTAAGCATGAATCTGTGATAGCCACATACTAAGGAATGATAATAAACACTTTGAATCTATGCATATACACACACACACATATACACATGCTTATATATATATAAACATAAATACATGTATATAAATATATATGTATTTATATACATATAAATATATATACTAATGCAATATATAACAATAAAGAAACTGGTCATTTTATTATTTTTTTTATTTTCAAAGTGATAATCACATATTAATCCATTGCTACTTTGCCATAGAACTAGAATAAGAGATATTAGTACTCCTTTAAGCTTCATCCTTAAAAAAAGAACCAACCCCTGGCTTAATGAAAGCTGTCTGGTATGATAATGGGCTCTCTGGGCTCCTAACGCTTTACTTTTTCTCGGAGATGCTGGAGTACCCTTTGGGGTATCCTTTGGGACTTGGATTCCCCTTGGTTGGGCTTCAACAGTTTCCTAGATTTCTTGAGCTTGTTTCCACCATCAGTTGCAGCAATAAGCTTCAGTCACTGCAGGGCAGTTGTATTACTCTTCTTTCTTCAATATTTTGATAAATAAATGAAGTATGTAACCACATTAACTTTCAGAAGAGCGTTAGCTTCAGTCAACAGAATAGTTGAAATGTCTTTGGGTTATTGTTTTCGGTTGTCTGCAGATTCAGAGAAATGTCTGTATTTTGCATTTCATGGTCCCAAAGCAGCATCTGTAAAAGTCTATGACAGACATCAGTGTAGTTTCTGTTTTTGCTTCTTTTAATGTAAGCTGAATTTCAGGAAAACAGGTGGAATTGGGGGGAAATCTGATATATCTTATGGTCTAATGTAATCCTGTTTTGAGTCCTGATCTGTACAGATCTGGTCCTGAACCAGTGGATGTGCTGAAGGACATTCAGCAAATCGGTGTCACAGCTTGTACCAGATCTTGGCAGTTTCTTGCTCAACTCTCCTTACGGTATTCAGACCATCCCTACACCAGTTCAGTGCCTGGGGTTAGGATCTGTTCCAGAGGTAAAAACATCCTTAACCTGTCCAGACTATGACTCAGCTCTAGTGTATTATCCTCAGGATGACAGCCCATTTTTGGCTTATTGAACTTAGAATACAACATATATCTTTAATGAATTTCTCTTAAGGATGTCTGAGTCCAAGAGCCTAGCTGGATCAGGTCTGAAATGTAAGTGGACAAACTAGGCTAGCCATTTGCTGATATTATTGCCTCTTATCTGTCAAATACAATTAGGCTACACGTGGTACATCATTGCATGAACCATCACTGCACTGTCTAGATATTTCTGCTAATTTCTATTAAATATTCTTAGAAGAAAACTAGATATATGAAGCAAATAAACAAAGGAGAAGAAGAAAGGGAAGAGTGTTATCTTCTCATTTGTAGCAACCTGTTTTCACAGTAACCTGTTTTAACTATTGCAGGGCAAAGGGGGGTTGTAAAACAAGCCTTTCGTTTGCCCTTTTGCATTATTATGTTAAAATATAAATTCCAGGAGAAGGAGGAAAGTGTTGTTTTAGCACAGTTTAAAAGGACAGTGGGGATTCTCAGACAGGCATATGCACATTCGCAGGTCAGGAATGCTCTTTTGGAGAGCAACAAGCTGTGAACGTGCAGCTGCAGGCTTCAGTGTCCTGAATAATCTACATTCAGAGACTGCAAAGTCATCAATATTTATGGACTGGCAGGATCATCCCTGGCATGCGCTACATCTGCCAGCTCTCCGCTTACTCCACATCCTCTTCTCTGCAAGTTTCAGGTTCTTATTTCCTGTGACTAGTAGGTTTGCACTTTGAAGCAGAACTCCTCCAGTGAAACACAGAACATGCTTCCTGAGTCACACTGAGCAAGCATGTTAGCCATCCGCGTCGCAAAATACCCACTGGAGCAGATGTTGTGTGAGAAACGGGAGCTGCCACTTTGTACACAGTTTCCCAGACTTAGCCCTGCTTTGGTGGGTGCGGTGTGCTTCTGCTTTGACTTACTTTCTCCGGATTGCTTTAAAGCAAAATAATCCCACACCCTGTTTCAGCAGGAAATGCCATTTTGTGTTCAGGTAGAGCCTGCCACAGAGGAGAAATGTCCACACAAATGTATTTTCTCTTAAAGGTAGTCTACTACACAGGCAGCATTTGAGTAGATCCTGCAGCACCAATGCAGCTCTTGAGCATGATCATGATGACCAGCAGGCCGGTACAGTTTTTTATGTTGAGTCAGTCTAACCAAAATACTTCTTAATTTTCCAAACAGAGAAAAGTGGGGGGGAAAAATCTTTTTGATGTGGCAGACTTTGCATAGCTTCAACAGAGAACACGCATTTAACCACCTTGTTTCTTAATCTTATTCTCAGGAGGCTTAATTAGCTGGTTAATAATAACTTCAGTTTTTATTGATTTATTTTAAAATAAAGATCCTCAAGAATGACAATGCATTACTGATCTTTGTAAGTGTAAAAATACAGCATTTGTGTTCTTGCTTCCCTATATTTTTATTTCAAAGCAATATAAATGTAATCACAGTCTATCCAAATACCACTGAATCAGTACTGGGCAACTTTTGCTGCACCAGTCACCTTAGATTTTGAAAACTTTTACTTCACCTGATTGTACTTTTCTCACATTTTCCCATGAATATTCAGATGACAGAGCTAGCAGAGATCCTATGTATAATGAAACCTGTGTATTAATCACTCACAAAAGTGCACTTTCAATTAGTTTTTGTAAGTGTTACTGTAAAAGATCTTATCTGCTAAGATTGTTCAGAAAATAAGAATTGTACCATTTGTCCAAACACAATTCACTAGCTCCGTATACTGTGCTACCGATTTTCTCTGTGTGAGAAATGTCACTGAGTGTAATGAACAAAAAAGATGCTAAACCTTTAACAGAAATTATTCTGTGCAAGTAATTGAAGTGGTTTCTAAAAGTCATTTAAATTTCATTATTCAGGAATTATTAATGAAATTTAAGAACAATGAGGCAGCAGAAGATAAATAATATACCTGAATTTCCACATTTTCACATGTTGCTTTTGATGTGATGTTTTTGTTTTGTTTTTATTTTCTGCATGATGCTAAGGAGGAACTTAGTTTATTATTCAGAGGCAGAAAGAATGAAGGAAAGGAGATATCACTGTCTTCCCATTGTCTGAATTTGGAACGACTGTGAGAGGGAAGCTTGGGAGGTGCAAGAAGATCATGAAATGCTTGAAGAGAAGGCAGAGAGTAGTTAGGCTCCCAAGTGAACAGATTGCTACTCAAGGTTAGGCTAAGATCATGTAGACAGGGGGCATTTTCACTAAACAGCTGGTGCAATGCACCACACTTTCCTTTAGTAAACGTGCCCTGCTCCTCTTTTCTTTTCTCTCTCTCTCTCTCTCTCTTTTTTAGAACAGAATTAGAACAGAATTCTGTCTAAACTTTGTTTAGGTTTCCACTTGTTCAAATCTCTCTGGTTGTACCTGAGACCCAGTACCATGAAGCAGATGTAGAAGTGCATTCTCTCAGCAGTCATCACTCCCCCTCCCTTGGCTGTTATCATCTCTCTGCCTTGAATACAAGCTCGTGATCTCTTTGCTTGTCTTCCTCCAGATCCTCAGCCAGACCCTCTAGAAACATCATGGTTAGGTGTGCATTGCCCCGGGCTTTCATCCACTTTCTTGTGGGAGCAGAGAGGGGGAGAATGCTAGTGTGACAGGTAGCTTCTGCATCTCACAGACAAGACTGCTGAGCTTTACTAACTCTGTGCTACAGCAGCTACCCTGAAGATATGGTTTATGCATCAGTGTCTTGGCAGATCCCTCCCCAGGAGCAGGAGGAAGTGGGTTGGAAGCATGACCCAGAGTAGGAGGCCTTCGACAGACAGCTCAAAAGGACATCAGGGTATTGGTGACTTTGCTGCAGTGGTGGCGAGCTCTACAGATAAAAATGACTTTTTCAGTGGATGCTCTGAAACAGAATCTCTCTTTAATATTTCAGTTTAAGCCTAACTGAGATGGTTCATTTTTCCCCCTACCAAACCAAACTGACTTTTACCTTCAGCGCAGTCAGCTCTCCCTCCTCTCTGGTGAATACCCCAGCAACAAGGTTATAGAGGAGCATTGTCAAAATCCCTTGCTGGCTCTGGGAACATTTAAGTGTCTTAGGCGAGGCTGAAAAACATCGAGACAAGCCAGTGAAAACACCTCTCAGAACAGGCTTTGGCCTGATGGCTAGGGCTCCTTTTGGTGAATGTGGATACTGTGGGGTCAGACCTTTCTGATAGAAAATGGAATGGGATTTTTCACAGCCTGAGGATATGCCCTAGCCTTAGCTGAAACTTCAGTGAATCTGGCTACAGTTCCTGACTAGCTTTGAAGTTACCAAAACTGCAATTTAAAAAAAAATTTAAAAAAGGTATTTGCCAAAAGTATAAATAAATCATTGGGCACTATGTGAGATGGGCAAAGCTGGAGTGGGACTGAATGCCTGCACAGGAGAGGAATTCTTATTTTAACTGAATCATCCTTTATTAGCTGGATATTTGTGGTATAAACAGTGTGGTTTGATGTCAAACTTATTTTCCTCTTCTGCAATTCTCTCAATATGCCAAGTTTTAGCAATTACTGTTTTAAATGTTCTTTCTGTCTTTAAATCGTGACTTAGAAGTGACACAGGCGTTCAGACAGAATTCTGTTCAAAATCTCATTGCAATATCCTTATGTTGTTCATCTTGTCTACTGTGTGAACTCACAGATGCCTAGAAGGTAGTGTTTGTAATTTGCAGGGCAACAGTACCTGAGAATGTTAGAAGCATTCACAGCAGCTGCAACAGAGAAGTCTTCCTTGCTCTGTTCCATTGGTTTTATTGTTAAAAACAAACAAACAAAAAAACTTATTGTAATGCAGTATTCTGCAGTTAGGATTCATTTGCTTCTTTACAGCAGCATTAAAAGGCTTATTCAACTACACTTTACATGTAGCTATTGGAAGGCTATGTTTTTGTAGCTATATCAGTGGTATAAGAGTTGGGATTCCTGGGACCCTGATTCCATGTAGTGGAGTTGTGAGATGAAATTTACAAGGAAAGAAATGTGTTTCTGACGATATAAGAACTCATTCGGCCTATCCCCAAAGTGTGTGGAAATACAATTGCATTTCCTCCCTACATTGAAGAAGCTATGACAGCACAGGATTTACCCAGAAGTTAGTTCTACTACAAAAGAATAACTTCTAATATTCCTTTCTAGGGTCAGTAGGAGATTCAGCAAAGGAAGCTGAAGACATATGTGTTGAATCAAAGCCTATCCTAACTGCTGTGCTTCTGCCCAGTTGCTGGCTAATTTTACAGAATTTCTGGGCTGTCCAGGCATTTTTAGGGCTCAGAAATAGCAAGAGACACAGCAATGTGCCATTACTGCTTTTGGCTACACTCAGATCAATGTTGGAAAGGTTTGTTTGTTATCATCTCTCTGAGAACATTTCATTTTCCCATGGGAGGGATAATTTTTTCAGTATTCTTCCTACTCATTCTGTCTTGTGGTTTGGTGCCACAGTCAGTGGTTTCTCCATTAAATTCTAAATGCATTAGAGTGTTTCTGGTTATAAAACCCAAGTCTAGAGCCATCAGTTTCTTATTCTTTCTTCATGAGTCTGCAACCCTTGGTTTTCATCAGTCTTTCCTGCTTCACTTCTATTTCATCCCCTTTTTACTCAAATCTCACAGCAAGCACTGATTTTCATCAGCCCCTCTCTTTACTTGAACGCTTTTCATCAGTTTTGCTCTTTGGTTTTGTTCCAGTAACCTTGTCTCTTTGTTTTCATGGTGTCAACTGTCATGCTTTGATCTGCAGCTTTTTTTTGTTAGTAAAGTGTGCTGCTCCAAAGAGGTTATAACTGGAAGAGGAAAGATATGTAGAGAACCATATCTCACAAGTGGTCCTCATGCGTATTTTTGACATGTTGGAAAGAAAGGGAGAGGAGTTATTCCTAGCATTATCTTTTTCTTTTTCACACACATCTCATTCAAGATATGAGGTCAGAATTAGATTGTTTTTCCATATATAAATACTTAATTGAGACATACAGATTGTCCACTTGGCTTAAGATGCACATCTTAAGGCAGTGGGGCAAAACTCTTATTTGTATAAGGATTTTCTGTTGCCTGCCACTGTAGGATATGATTCAATTGTCAACTCTTTTGTATAGATTTTATACAACCTAGGTAATTGGTCAAGTTAGTTTTGTGACTGTTGTATGTTAAAAAAGCAGTCATACCTAATAATTTTTAGGAAAAGCATTAAGCAGTCAATGGCAATGCTTTTTCAATAGCTGGAGAGAGTTAATTGGATGGTTTCCAAAGGAGACCATGGAAAAATGCAGATCATATCAAGCAAGCATTAGCTGTGAGAGTATCCAAGGTTAGCGGGAGACTCATGCTTCATTTATCAGCCAGGATTAAAGGCAGTGGAGAATGTTCGTTGCAACTGTGCAAATATAAAACATATTAAAGAGCCAAGACTTAGAGAATGTCAACCACTGCTGTTCTGAGCCTATCCATCACAGTGAGCTGGGAGTCATCGCTGAATCCTGCAGCGAGTCATGAGTGAAGCAAATGTTACATAAGCTTTTTTTACTTGTGGGGATTTCAATTAACTTTTGAAATAGAGATGTATTGTGTTGAATGTCATGCTGATACCGAAGAGATCCACGATGCTGTCATGCCCATAGACATTTTAAGATTATTTAATCACCCTTATCTGGAAAGAGTAAGGCGAGGGGACTCTCAGATAAGGACAACTTTGCCAAAGATTATGGGCAACCCACCACAAATAGCCTGATATTCACCGATTATAATCCAGTATAGCATGATGTGGAGAATGAACTCACACAGAGTTTTCTGGTGATGATAACTTTATCCCTTCTGGAATCAATGTCTCAGCCAGGAGAATGGCCCTTACTGGGGGGGCCCAGCTTACGTCATTGGTAACTTGAAATCTCGCTCTGTAGTTTTCCCCAAAAGGCTGTATCACTGCACACCAAGGGTTGCATAGGTTAGAAGGTATTAGTCATTCTTCTCTTACATTCCCCTAAATTATCAGGGGAGGGGTTGCTTGAGGAGGGCTCAGGAAGGAAACTCTGAGCTGAAAATCATGTAGTGAACATGAGGGGCCTTATTTAAAGCAAACACTGAAAGCAGCGCTGAGAGGGCTGAGATAATTGTTTGGCAGGATACTCATCTACCTTTTTATAGAAAACCTCTGATGAGAAGCTTAAGCTTTGACAAGAGTGCCACTTGATAGACAGGAGGAATTTCCCTGATTGATACATTACTTTTATATGAAGCAACCAAGATGGATTACATGTCTTCACCTAACAGGAAGTTCAAGCTCTGCTGCGCTGAAGAAAAATTCCTTACACAGTTTTTGGGGTAGTGTTGCTTTTACTGTATCAAACCTTAAAAGAAGTCTCTTAACAGCACTCTCGGCCAAAAATAGTGATGTGGCAGTGTGTTTTCCTTTGTACTGGAGAAAATGGGGGTTTTGCTCTGCAAGTTCTAAATACATCATGAGGAGGATCCCCTCTGCATACCAACTGAAGGCATACAGAAGTCAGGAAAAGAAGAGGCAGTTTTAACCCACCTCAGTCACTCTTATATGGTCCCTGAGTCTTGTCTTGTATGCTTCCTATATGCTTCTTACCTCTCTTCGTTCAGCTGTTGTCCTTCTCATTCTTTCAGTTTGTCCTTCAATCAGCTATCTTCTTTCTCCTCCTTCTCCACCTGAGGCTGGGGAATGGAGGGAAAGGAGAGGCAAAATTCAGCTGCCAGTGCTGTAAACCATCAGCTTTCTTGAATGTAAAAGATAGCTATAGCAGCACCATGAGGAGTAGTGAAGAAGAGATGAAACAAAGGGGATTTTTTTAGTCTAACAGGCATACAAAGGTGAAAAAGGTATGTTTTAAAATGGTTATGAGTGGAACTCTTTGCAGTGCATAATCCGATCCCTTCTAGAGGTTCGTAAAGAAAGCTCTGCTGTGACATAGATATTGTAAATGAGGTCTGCACAGTTACAAGGAAGTTGTAAACTATTTCTTTGCACTGTTAACTGCAAGAAGTGATTCCTTTTCATCCCAGCCCATCTAATATTTTCCAATTAATTAATGTGAAATATCAGAGTGATCCCATTAATTTGAACTTTGAAGATCAGGGCCAGATTTGGTATAACCATACTATTTCCTTATAAACACCAATGTTGCTGAAAATTCCAATCTCTTGATTTTAAAATAGATTTTTGACTKCTGGTCTTGCAGGCAAGTTCTCTTTGTTGTCTTATTCTCACAAATAGACCACTGATGTTTTGCACAGAATGGTTTTGTGGGTCAACAGGTAGTTTAAGATGTTTAGATGTATAGCAATTTGTTACTGAGCATTTTCTCTGTCCAATGGTGCAAGTTTCTCTGCCCTTCAGAAGCATGAGGATAGATAGAAAACACTCATTCCCCATTACGGGGAAAAAAACTTTTAAAAAAATCTATCCTCTAGCACAGTGAAGTATACAGGAAATCTTGTAGATTTGAACTCACTGTCCTAGCTCTCTGAGAAAACTGCCTACTGCAGAAAGGGTGGCAAGAAATTTATCTTTTGGCTTCCTAGAGAACATGTTAAATTGTCTGGACTGCTGAAGTCCATACAATTGCAACAAGGGTGGATTTCTAGGCTTAGTAACGGTACTTTTCATATGGATTTGAACTCCACAAAGCAAAGAGTAAAACAGTTTATCAGACAGCAAGACAGCAAATCACAACTGGAAAGCAGAGCTAAGCCACATCATCCTTCCCCTACAAACCCACCCTTACAGCTGGATAGGGCTGTTGCCTAAAGGGGACTGTGCAGATGTCAACACCTTTTAGATATAGAGCTTGCTTTCCTTTCCAATCTTTCCTTCTTCCAGGTTTTTCTGTGGTTTATGAGGTCTCTCATTTTTCCTGACCAGAAGCTGCATGAGCCAGGGAAGTTTTTACATGTTTTTCTGTCCCTGGAGAAGGTGTCCCTGGAGAAGGTGTAAGCAGCTTAGCATGCCCAACAGGAAAGGTCTAAACGGTGATGTTATAAAATGCGATTATACTGTGCTGTGAAAGCGGTCAGCAGGTCTAGGGGTAAGACTCGGTCCTGCTGTCCTAGGGGTCTTCCCGTTGACCTCTCCTTCCATAGCGCTGCACTGCTTGTAGTGCCATTCAGCGGGATGAATGCCATACAGATGTTAGCTTATACCAGTCTGTGTGTGAAGACTACAGAGGAAAGACAGAGAATCAAAGGATTATTCTTGTCAGAACAAAGAGAGACAGCATGCCTCAAAAAGCTAGAGATAAATGCACAAGCTGGAAGAGAAGCAAGGTAAAGCAAAACAGCTCTGCCAACAGTCTGCTTTAATAGCAGATATAAGGAATTCCGTTATTTTTTCTTTGAAATAAATTTAAAAAAAAATTGAATACAAAATTGAGTGTAGGGATAGGTAAAGTGGTGGTTGAATTGTCTGTCTTTAGGCAAAATTCTGCGCTTTAACTCAGAGTTACATCAAGTAAGTCTTCCTGCTGATCACCATTTCTGATCATATAAGTAAGGGCCCATTACAAGAAATCATTTCCAATGTGTTTAAAGAAAGTCCTCACCAAACCTTTCAGCATATTCCTTCACGGTGTTAATTGGGGTTTTGCTCAATTAAATGAAATATTAGAGCTCAGCTCCTTTGCAAGGCATTTACACTTTCAACTAAAAACCAGAGAGGAAAGTAAAATAAAACTCCCAGTTATTTACTCCCAAATTCAATTTTGAATTAATATACTATGACTACTTTATTTTTACTTTATTTTCAAGGGGTTTTGTGGTTTTTATCACATATGTATGACACATATAGCACACATCAAGGCACATCTCACTCCTGTGAGAAGGAAAGCAGCACTAACCTTAAGGGGACAGATATGAGGACCTAAAACTAGGAGAAACTTACTCAGCATTTTGCAAGTGCCCTCTGAGCTATGGTGCCAGCTCTGAATGAACTTGCATGTACTCAAACATGGAGGCTCAGGACATCTTGGAGAATCCAAATGCCACTGCAAGAGGAACACGTGAGCAGCCCATTAGGTGCTGAATGCCTGAGTCCTCATCACTCCTTTATCACGAGTTCGCCCTTGATCAATAATTGCCTGAAATAAAACCCAGAGCCATGTAAGCCTGATGTATTATATGCAATCCAGATTTTGTGGGTTTTATGCCTGTACTTCAAATAACAGGAGTTCTTAATGTCTTTCTTCTAAAGCAATATTTCCTTTCAAGAACTCTATAAACTGCTCTCTGCTGCAATGATCCCCAGATATCTTTACGTGCAACTCATCTTATTGTGTAAATTGATTGAAATGGTAGCACACTTTTCATGTCATTGAGATACTACCTTTTAATCTTAATCCCAATTTAAATGAAAAATTCCAGTGGTCTATAATTATGGTAAAATATGCTAAGAAGGATATAGCTTATGTGTCCGATAATGAGGTAAAGACTCAGAATCGGACTTAATTCTTCTCCATAGAAATATATTGGAAAACACCTTTCACCTGCAAGTTTCAATAACAGGAAAAAAAATCTTTAAAACCATTTATAGAGAAACAAACCATCCCTTGAGGGTCTATCTACAATGCAAGTCCATATAGTTGAATTCATCTCTGTGCCACTTTTGTTCATTTCTGTTGTAACCACTGGTGTCAGTGGTTAGACTAATGGAAAACTGGATTTTTCAGTGTGCAAAAAAGGGAGGGGAGTGATTATCCTCAAGGGCAGGGAAATTATACCACCCACTTAATTCTAAGGCAAAATAGAGAGTTGGACTCCTCCAATTCATCACTGGAGTGTAAGAATACAAAATTTATATGACTCCCTCTATAGCAGCTACTTAACTCACTTGCTAGCGGATAATCAAGACCAAATAATGAAACCAGTCAAGGATGTACAAACTAGAGCTATTACAATATAAACATTTTCATTTTTTCCAGAAGACCATCTCATCCTTGTGTGATATGTGACTGTCAGACAGAGACAGGCGACGTGTATGTCTCCCACTGTGATGGGCAGAACTCTTTGTTTTACAGGATAAAAAGAGATTTAAAAGATGTTATCCCTTTTGAGAATATTTTATTGAAGTGTCACTTTAAAGGATTGGGTTGGATTGCTTAAAGAAAACAAAATAGAAAAACCCTTTTAAAGAATTGTATTTTCCCTGAACAAAATGTGGTTGTTTGAGAGTTCTGTCTTCCCAGGACCTTTGTTTAGTAGCTGCAAGAAAACTCTGTGTGGGCAGGGGCTCAGAAAACAAATGCTGTATATCCAATGTCTGATCTGTCTAGGTTTCCACAGCATGCCCAGCATTGTATTATCTCAGCACTTGTGTGTTATTAAAAAAAGATTTTTTTTAATCTTTTTCTTTGCTTATATGATCCTGAGGCATTTTATAAGACAATCGGTTAGAAATACATTTTTATTTTCCTTTTTTGTTTCAAATGTTTCAAAGAAGAAAGCTTTTTCCCCTCCTGCTGAACAGAAGCCTGCACAAAGCACAGCCTGTTAATGATACAGAAAGCCAAAATTCAGATCAGGTGAGCTCCTCCCATCTGCACACTGGATGACTTGTTTTGCTCTCCAAGAGAGGAAAACTGTCGTGTAAGGCAGTGAGAACTGGCTGGTTGCTTGTCTTTAAAACCAGCTGTGAGTTCAGTAGGTTGCCCTTCTTATATTGTCATAACAGCATTGGTTTTTAGCATAAAGGAAAGGTTAAATATTAAATGCATTTGCCCTCCATTTATAGAGGTAACAAAACCTGCAGACACAGAAATTTATCTGCAGTCCATGTCCTTCTTTTTGCAGGGTGCCCAAAGGGCGTTCTCAGGGCACAGACAGGCTGCGGAGTGGCTCGTAGGGGKTGCACATGAGGCAGCTTTGTGGAGGGGGACAGGCAGAACAGGAAACACGCCTTCTTCATAGCTACTGCCCAGACTGTTTTTGAGAATAGCGTGGATATAGCTGCTGAGTCCTTTAACAAACACAAACAAAAACAAAAAACAAAAAGAAACACCCCAAACCTTTTAAAAAATCCAAATATATCTTCGTCATGAGAGGAACTCTTACTGATCTATTTGGTTACCCAGAAGCAAGGTGAAATGCTATGTTGTCTTGTATATCCTGTATGCCTACCATGTGAATCCAAACAGCTTGAAGGCTTGCAGGTCTATCCTTTTGAAGGTTTTGACTAATGGTTTACAAAGAGCAGACAGCCTAGTACACTCAAATAGCTGCTTCTTTTATCAATAGGTACAAAGCATTTGGAAAAAAAAATATTTTTAGAGTCTGTACAGAAGTGTATTGGCTTCTTAAAGTTGTGCTATCTTCTGTCAATGATTTGTGCAGCCTGACTTCTCTTGACACCCCCAAGAGGCCTCTCCTGAGCCTCTTCTTTTTCCTTATAGAACTCTTAGCCAAAACGATATATTCAGACAGCAAACATTCCAATAACCAGATTAGCAAATAAAATCAAGAAACGATTATGGATGTAAGACTTGTGTTTCATTGCAAGTGTTACAACAATAGTCTGACATCCTGCAACTCTGTGGAACTTTGTCAGGTGTCCAGCAAAGCACATAAAACTCAAATCTAACTGCAGAAAAGACTGTAATAGCTAACGTTTAGGTTCTGACATTTTTATGTACATTAAAATCTGTTCTAGATCATTGGTAGAAGCTTTTATGTTTTCTTCGGATCTCATACAGTTAGTTAGGTTCTTGATATTAAAGACTTTACAGAAAGAAACATAAACAACTAAAATCAATTTTCTCTTTTCCTTATAGTATTACAAATAATTTTTCCACTGCTTATGTGAAAAATATTCCACAGCACTTACTGCTGTGCTGTAAAGAAGTTGCCTCATCCATTTGGAAGGGCCATCACATCATTTTTTGCTCATTCATAGCAGTGGCCAATTTTAGTATAGGATTTAGTTTATCAAACTAGTTTATCCCATCACACCATCTTAGAATTCTCTCTTATGTCTGCACATTTGGTATATATGCAGGTAGATGAACACGCACATATATGTATATATACATGTATGCGTGTGTATGTGTTTGTCTATACACCTTTAAATAGATATATGTGTAAGTTGTGTGGATTACAAAATGACCGTCTTGTCCAGCTTCAGTTGGTCACACGAAATTTATAGTGCCTGTGGGAAAAGGGCTGCCACGTACAATGCTAGCAAAATCTTTTTTATGATTTCTTTCCCCTGGCTCCCAAACTTCACTTCTTGTCATGTGCAAGCTTTGTTCTAGATTAGTAGCCTACAGCCATGAGTAGGATGAGTGAGAATTCAGGAGAACGCAGGACTTAACAAAGTGTAGCAAACTGCCATGTCAGGGATGTGTTGGCAGCCTGTGATATAAGCCAAATGAAATCCTCAGCTAGACAGCACATTTTGTAAGCATCCACTGTTAAGTCCAAAAAACGGGAATCGCCAAAATGTTACTACTGATATCCACACTTGCTCTCTGAAAACCCAAGTGCACTAATACACACAAAATACTGTAAGTCATGGAGGGCTCTAAAGGAAAAAGTTATTTATTTTATTGGCACTGCTACACCTTGGGATAGAAATGAGCATGGGTGTTACTCAGACAGAAAATAGATGTCAAGAAAAGATACACCACTTTTATGCTGCGGAATATGCCACAAGAATAACCTGTACCAAGAGGCACACAAAGAGCTACTAGTAACAACTTACCAGTATGAGAATGTGCACTTAATCAATATAAGTGTATTTTGCGGAAGTCCCTTCCCGCCAGGCAGCAGGGGACAGCAGCCTCATGGTGTCACCTGCGGGAAGCACAGCTGAGCTGCTGCGGTGGCCTCTCTGGCGGCAGCCAGCCTGCTGCACCAGCCCTTGGGAGCCAGCTATTACGTTGGGTTACACAACTATCCTGACATCAAACTGTAAAATTTACTATCCACAAAGTAAAAGCAGAAAAACAGCCAATCTAAGGGGCACTGGGATCACATGAGGTACATGGAAATCTGCACCAGTGAGTTACAACAATTCACACCTGTGGTTTTACAGCCTTATGACAAAGGGGGACTTAGTCCTAACTCTTTGGCAAGTTTGTTAATTTAGTTTGGTAGGGTGATGAGAAAATGTAGTGGGTGACTGCAGCAGACTCCACTTAGTGCACCTCCTGATAACTCAGGTCAGCAAGAATGCTTTTATTTGTCAAAGAACTTACTCAGCACACTTAAGCAATGGGTAAACAGTGCACCTACTGTATTTGTGAAGAGAGTGTTTAAATGGGACCCCCAGGGTGTCAGCAGGCTTATTCACAGAACTTAATGAGTGTAAATTGGTATTTGCTAGTGTAAAAAATACTTTACCATATACACAGAGAAAGAACTGATCTCTTATTTGATCTTTGAGCTACATGATAATTGACAGTCTTGAGATGCCAGTATGCAAAGTTAATTAAGTTGTCAAATATATTTTAAGAAACTGAGCCTGGTTTTGTTTGAAGATTCTTGTCATTTACAAGTTTGAGAGAGGCACTGCAAAGTCATGGATGATGCTAGTGTAAACACGGGATGAAAAAGAAGCTTAACAAAAGTTACCTTTGTCAGAATTTTCTCTCTTGAGGGTGAAGATCATCTTATTCTGACTCTCACCAAACTTCTGTGCAATGCCAGAACCAAAAGCCCGTCTGAAATCTGTAATAAAACTGCTAGACAGTGCAGGTGAGGGGACAAAATGGATGGAAAAATTTTGTATAATATTGCCATTTCCCACATATGTTTAGCAGAGGAAAGAAAAATTGGAAACTAAAGGAATTAAAAACAAAAAAGAATACAACTTACATTTATACCCCTACCTAGTTTTTTGGCACTAGTCCCTAAACATGTATTTTTGGAGCATTTTCAACCTCTGCTTCCCTCTGCTACACGTAAATTTAAGAGAATGAAATTTGATTGACTTTATTTAATGACAACAATTATTTGAAGAACTCCTTCCAAAATAGTCCTAGTACTTAGAGTCTGTATCAGTTTAAATTCTATGTGTGTGTGAGACAGTGTGAATATAAGGGTGTGCCATGTGTGAACAGCATCTTTCACTTTGTGTAAGAATAGTTGGATACAGTTTTCTTCAAGGGAGAGTCTCTTCTCTTTGATGGGTACAATAACTATTCTCATTAGTTTTATTGTCTTCTCTATAAAAAGATCATTTGGGCTGAATGAATGAGAAAAATACTCTTCCTTGGAAAAACAGAATAGCTGGAACAATGTGTCAGTCCTGCAAATACTTCCTTATGTACAAACTCCTTCCAGCTAACAGGAGTCTAATGAAGAGTGGACTTACAGGATTTCTAAAAAGATAGTACAAGTAAATCAGCAAAACTGGAAGTAATGTAATTTATTTACAAAACTTTTTGCAGAGAAAGTAAAATGCCAGCAAAATGTATGGAATATTACAGAACCCATTGTTTTACAAGTCAGAGATGTAAGTACTGTACAATGGCAGTATAAAAATGGAAAATGAATGCTCTGCATAGTTATTTTCCAGTGGCGCGAATAACGAATGACAATTTCATTCCCAAAATTTCTCATCAAATGTTACATCTTTGAGATGGGGATATGTTTTGCTTTTTTTGTTAGTTTTATAGACCTAACAGTGCTGGAAAGATGTCAATTCTGGTCCCAAAGTTCTAGAATGTCTGATGGTAGAAAAGGACTGAGGTAATTCCTACAGAAAAAGTCAAAAGATTGGGGGAATATGTTTTGTCTTCCTGCTTAACGAAGAGCCACCCCATCACGACAACAAAAGAGAGAAATCTGTAGCATTTTATTTCATGCACATTAACAGGTCTATGCAGTTACATGTCTCAGTGAATACAAATTTTGAAGGATGATTGAAACACAATCTTTGCACAACTTTCCTTAGAGATGATTTTAACACATTCACAGATAACACAAGTCCCTTGAGCTCCGGGAGTTCAGTAAATTCTTGTAGGTGGAGACTGCTGGTGATGCACAGCAGGAGCTGTTTCCCAGCTGTACTACTGATTAGCAGGAATCTCACCTTGCCAAGCCTTTAAAGCCTTGCAGAAAATGCACCAATTAAGTGTTCAAATCCTTCAGCCTTAAGCCATATGTCGGGGAAAATAATTCACTGGCACAGGGCTTTGGGTCAAGCTTCTTAGCCCAGCAGTTGATGTGGTAATGCTCTAGCATTGTACTGCTTGCCCACCCAGGAGGAAGGAGAAAGAGACCTGGCTATTGTTTCTCTCTAAAGCAGAGCTCTGAGGAATATGAATGTAAGTGTGATTTATTAATAATCTCAGTTTTGAGGAAGGAGAGATGATGGAGGAGGAGGAGGATTTGAAGTATTCTTGGCTCAGTGAGTATTCCTCAAAAGAGTGTTGCTTTGCTGTGCCTCACAGCTGTGCCTGCAGTTCAGGGTTCTTGCTGCCATCACCCTCCTCTGGTACCAGACAAGCAGTGAGTTTTGTGGGCAGACTTTGGGGAACAAGCAAGGAAATCAGATTTATTTATGGAAGGGAAGGGTTGATTTCTTAAGGGTTGGCAGAGAGCACATAATAACGGTCTACTGACAATAGCCACATATTTAGCCCAAGGCAGATTTAAGACACAGTCATTAAAAGCCCATGAAAAGCTCCTCAGATGCTGGAATTGCAGGGTGAGACTAGCCCCCTATCCCCTAATCACACTGTCTTTAGAACAAGGTCACCAGCCTTCAAGGATGTTAAGAAAAGCCTGATAACATGCCTGAAAACTCCCGCCGACTAAAAGGGATTTCCTGCCGTATCTCAAAGGCGTGAGAAGGGCCCCGCTCTTCTGAACCGTAAAACTTGTTGCTCTTCCCAGCGGAGAAAGGGCTAGGGCCCGGCTGCACACTGTTGTGTGGAGCATCGCCACCCAGAGCCTCCCCAGCGAGCCCCAGGATCCGGGTTGTCTTAGACCCCTCCTGCAGTGAGGATGCCGCAGCCTCAACTCCCAGGAGCAAGAGGAACCTTGAAGACTCCATTAAAAAGGGAATGCTGGAAATATGTCACAGCTTCCCACAGAAAGACGGCTGCTTCTGCACTGAGGTGAATACTGGATGTTCAAATGTCATGGGCCACCTCTTCCCCTCCCGGACCCAACCTTCCTGTGAGCTAACTTGCTGGCAGAGTTTAAGTAAGGTGAGATGCATAGTTTGCAGCTGCTTAGCTGAAGTTTTGATACCTGATTCTCCTGGTTGCGGACTCACATACCCCCACCTTTGTGTCACAGCTCAGGTGTCGCCAGAGTGACATGGTTCAGCTTAGGAATGAGGCTGTAGCAGGGCAGGGAATGAAAGGTGGGAGATCCTGGGGTTTAGGCCTACAACCTAATTGAGAAAAAAACCTCTCCCAGACCTCAGATTTGTCCCAGGAAGAAATTTTTGTAAAGCATGTAGCAGCCCTAAGTCCAAGCAGAGACGATTCTGAAATCTGTAAGTGGGGAGGGGAAAAAAGAAAAGAAAATGTAAATTAGGCACAGAGACAGAATACAGAGATTAGATAGCGTGAACAAACACTGGACATGAGTTTGGTCTAAAGTGAGTTTCCCCACCTGCCTATAGTTGTCTCAAATAAGCCCATAATACTGGGCACGGTTTTGCTTTTACAAGGTTTCTGCATAAATGTTTATGTGCTGTGAATTAAATCATGCACTTAAACAGGGAAGAGGATGAAATGGAAAACTTACTAACCATAATGATGAATGAATTGCTCATTACTCATACTAACGGATGGCAAGCCCAGGCAGGAAGTTTCCATCCAGTAAATGTCTCTCTCTGAAAATTTGCCAGGTAGAGGTAAAGAAAAATGTTACTTTTGCCATTTTGAATTACTTCTTGAAGGGTTCTGGACTCTCTCTGCAGAGGGAATAAATAAGAACCTATGAGACTAATAAATATTGAACAACCTACATAACTTAGTTTATTGATCTCAAATTTTGCTATTTGCCTTTCTCTCTAGCCTGTTTTGTCTCCTGTTCTATCTGCGAGAAGTATTATATAATATGTACGCCTATCTTTCTTCCTTAAATCAAACATTATCAATTAGCAGCTAAGGCAAAAGCTTTACAAACCTCTCAGCTGAAAATGGGAATAAAGCAAGATGGCCAGTTTTGCAGTCCTCTCTGTCAAATACTCAATTTATTTCAATATTTTGGAAGATGAATGAGAGCTGTATCTCCAGCCAGCCCCTTTGTTAAGCTACCCTCAGTGCTGCTAAACAGCTGCATTAAAATAATGATTTAGATCTTGGAAGTTAAACCAGCATTTTATCTGCTGAAGTGAATCTTCTGAAACACATCATTTAGATATTTTTAAAAGCAGTGTGAAATGACCCACAAACCGTAAATATATTTTGTCTTTATTCTTTTTAAAGAAACCCATAACAATTTTCATTTATGTTTCAATGTGTATTTATACATCATCTACAGATCAAGTACTCAGGGGTACAAATAAATGTACCCTACTCTTTCTTATATTAGACATCTTTTTGTTATACACTTGTACAGGGGGAGTCTGTTCTGTGAATGGCTTTTTAGGCGAGAAGGACTTGGTGGGACAGGTCTAGGTTTCACACATCATTAAATTCTTTTAATAAATTGATAAAACTCCACCCTACAAGAAGCTGACCCAGACTACTTCTACTGGAAGATTATGGCAGAACTAGAGTTCCCATATGTCTGTTTTTCCACAGACATTTCCTGTTTTTCTACCTGAACTTTTTTCTGGGACAAATTTGCAGATTTCTTTTTGATGTTTGTTCAGGATTCGGGGATCTGGCATCAGACTGGCTCTGGCAGTCTGAACAGAGTACTGCTCATTTCTACACGTTTTCAGGTATTTCTGCAAAACCTGCGTCAGTCAACTACACAGCCTTGGTACCATAAGTAATTTAACAATGATAAAAATAACCATCATCCTGAAATTCCTTTTAACTACAGACCTCAAATGCTTGATTTATACAGGACCTTGAACCACAGTGCTGCAGAAGGGTTATCAAGGAAAGGGTTATATGGCAATCACATCAACTGCTAAGTGATGGGCAATCTTAGGAGATGTCCCATGCTGTTTCTGTGAAATTTGAATCGAGAGGGAAGCATACTGCCATGTTTCTCCAGCTTTACTCTTTCCTTTGAAGACTTAAACTTAGAGGCTGTGTTGTCCCAAATGTTTAGGGTTAGTACAGGAGACTTGCAAAATCTAGCCTTTGCGGTTTCCCTCTGCTGCGCAGGCTTGGCAAAGGGCCTGCAAAGCACCACCTCCTCGGCTAAGGACGCGAGGGTGCGCAGCGTGTATGGGGGACTGACCCCACAAAACTGTCTGGAGGGCGTTTGCCCAGATCTGATCATGTTAAAGAGGAAGACTGCCATCAGCCCCCCAGTGATGGGGTTAAAACGCAAGATGACCATCTGCCAGATTAAATAGTAAATGGGGAGCTACACAAAGACTTTGGAAACAAAGGAGTCAGCATGAAAAGCTCTTTTTAGACAAAGGAAGCAGAAACGTTTTTACCTGTTAAGCAAGACCCTGGGGCGGAAAGAGCAGTGGCCAGGCACTGTCCTGTGGGGTGCAGCCCCAGGCCCCCGGCATGCACAGGGGTTTCCTCGCCAGCTGAGAAGCTGGCAAGCGGCAGGGTGCCCACAGCTGGAGCACATCTGCCCAGGATAGGGGTGCAAGTGGGGAAGCCACAGGGCCAGGGAGGGGGTGAGCACACGTGTCCCCACGGCCTGCGAGAGGGGCTGTATGGAGCTGTGTGTGTCAGCGGGGAGGTGATTAGACTTCCTGAGATTAGTTACAGAAAGGTGGTTAGAAATTTGCAGATATTTATTAACATTTCGCCAGTGTCTTGTACTGGGGCCTATTTGTCGCGTTACCAATATTGACCCTGAATGTACAGTTCACTGTTTGCTGGTCAGTTATGTGTCATTAAAAACTCTATAAAACACTTAGATACTGATTTTGTTTAAACCACATGAGCTGACTAGTTTTTCCCTGGGACAACACTGTATACTGAAATACGACGTAACAGGTATCGGTTTGATTCTGAAATGCCGGCAAGACGTCAGTGCAGATCTACAGACTCTCCCACTCAGCTGAGTGAATGGCTTGCACTCATTCTCTTATCTGGACATTTTACCTCTTTCTCTGCCTCTGACAAAATGCAGAACATTTATAAACATACTCAGGAGTGCCTCTTAATTATGTTTGATCAGCTACTTTGTTAATGAGATGGCATGTTTGGTTTGATCTGTGACTTGATCGCAAAAAGTTTTAGGCATGTATTAAGTGAAATACATGCTGGCCTTTTAGCTGGTCTTTTCTTGATCATACAAAAACTTTGTTTTCCAATTGACAGAGTCCAACATATACATATACATACACATATATATGTTTGTATAGATCCAAAACAAGGTTGGGGAAGCCTTTCTTACATGATATGTAAGATATGATATGTTCTTACATGGGCCAAATGATTAGGCAGTGGCATCAGCAAAATAATAGCTAGGCAATTTTTAAAATATGATGAAAAATTGTGTTGTGGTAAGGTAGGCTTTAGTTCCACAGTCATTAATGCTGAATTTGCGCACTGTGTTGTTATCTAGCAGTGAAATTTGGATCTAAGTCAGGCATGGGCTCAGGGACACTTTTTTGTCAAATTTGCCAGAATACATGATGTTTTCCTGACAGTTTTATGCTGGCAGTGGGGCTAAAGCTGGTGCCTGATTAAGCAAGATGCCTGTTGTTGCAAAGTTAGCCCATCAGGAACAGCATCCATCAGGTGAGTTTTCACCAGAGCTGTGTCAGAAGTCTAAGGCTGGACTTCTGGTATCACTGAACCATGGCCTGAAGCTGGTAAGGTCTTGCTTTCACCATCTTATCTGCATGCGGATCAACAGCACTAGTGAAATAGCGACTGCCTCTGTGGAGGATCTAGCACTTTTTCCTTGTTTGAGTCACAACTCGATCTATGCTTGGAGGCTTTCTGAAAAGGCAAATGAAAGAGTTTGAAACTTGAAGCAAGCAGTGCTTCTGATGGAAAAAGCATTTTCCAGGAGGCAGGTGTCCTTTTGTTTTCTGAAGATGGTCAGATGCTGTATTCACCTGATGTTTGCTGAAAGATTTGTCCACTGCTGGATTGCCTCAAACAAAAATGTTTTGTCCTTAGGTTTCACAAGCTTTGTTCTGGGCCTTGGTGCTTTGCAGCTGTGGCAGGGCTTCATACAGCAGAGGCCTTAAACTGGCATCAGGAATTATCTGGAGCTGCAAGAAGGACTTGAGCACTGGCCTGAGGTGATTGCAGTGATTTAAGACAGGCATAAGCATTAGGCAGACAGCGTCCCTCTATAGCATCTGGAGCCAGCACATTGTTTTACATTCAGCTTTAGAAACAGGAGGCTGTAATAATACAGCCGTCGGGCAACGAATGCATAGGATATTGTGGCCTCAGTGGGAGAAAGGGATGAAACTTCCCATAAAGCTAAAGATGTGAGAAGGTATTTTTGGGATACTGCCCAGCCATCCAGACTCAGTGAGGAGTCAGATAAGAATTCAAGTCTTCACACAACCTTAACAAAAAAAATGTTGTAGGCCTTTAATGGGAGACAGCCAGCTTTACTTCCAACAGCAGCATTTCAGCCTTGCGTAGGTTCAGACTGAACTCTATATTTGATTAAAACTGGCAGGCAGGGGGAATTTCATGTTTCATTTTTGTAGCCAAAATTTCTGTTGCACTTTCAGAAAATCTTAAGTAGTGGTATTAGAAACAGCTTAGGGAATGCTTTTTTTAAAAAAGTAATCCTTTTCTTTCTAAGACATTCATTGCCTGAGGCTTCCTTTGCCATCAAAATCCACTTTTTTGATGCATAGCTTCAGTTTAATTTTCCTCCTCACAAATGCATGTGTGATCATTATGACTGTGTAGCCACAGCTGCAAATGAGGTAGTCAAAGGTTTGCTGAGGCATTCATTTAACTTCTTTATATAAAGATTTTGGTCCTCATTCCCTCACTGTCTTGAGGAATATCCCATCCCATACAAAGTATTCCAAATGAATTATATGTACTGGCTTCAAAGCATCAGTCAGATATGTCTTAAAGGGTATTGATCCTGGATTCCTACATTTTTCAGAACTTAATCCCTGCTTTCTCTCTGCTGCTAACTCCCAGCACTTCTAAGTGAACAATTTATAATCCTAATTGCAAAATACATTGTCCAGATTACAGTGCATAGCTATTAAGATAAACAGATTGTATATATATGCCAACACAGGTAAGCACATTCATTTTAAAACCAATTTTTATGCTTTTTTACAAATCCCAGTTGTGATGTTGATTTCAGTTGCTAAGGTATACAACTTAGTGCACTGTGTACGATAAAATTTAAGTTCTTGTATCCTTTCTGTGTAACAAAATCAGGATTAGTCTTTTGCAATCTCTGCTGTTTCTTGTGCCCCTCAGTTCAGGTTGCCGTCGAATATCTCATACTCCTGTTCCTCAGTTATTCTTCTTCTTTCTTAGCGCGAGGAAAACAGACTTGCTCCACTTGAGCAATTAAAAACCAAATTCAGGTCTTGGAGAGTAAAACATTACAGAAATTTGAAAAATGTAGCTGATCTAAGTCCTGTAGTATTTACAGTGGCCATGAAAACATCTGTAGTCTTGTCTCAGAATATGAACTTGAATTAAAAAAAACAAAACAACCCCCACCAGCACCGCGGTGGATGACTGCTGATCAGTTCATTCCTCCTCTTTCTAGAGGCGTAGGGAACATGACTGCAGGCTTTGCCCAGGCGCGAGCTGGATGTCGAGGTCCCACTGGGAAAGCAAAGTCGTGGGGATGCCCCGGGAGGGGGCACCTGACCGCTGCCCCGAAGCTCTCCCCGGCATGGGGAGATGGGGTCCCCAGAGGTGTCCGCTGCCCTGCACGCAGGGCTTTGCCCCTGCCCGTGGCCAGGCTGGAGCCGGCACCACTGCGGCGTCATCGTGGGGCAGCAGCCGGCAGCCCCGGGCCGGGCTGAGACGGGGCTGGGGCTGGGGCTGGGGGAGGACCCGGGGGAGGCCGGTMAAGCTGGCAGTGCCCTTGGGGCCCCAGGACCAGGAAGTAAAACTGGATCTTTAGAAAGTTGTGCTTAAAAATCCGTTGTGTTTCTGAAGTGGTTCACATACGCAGCTCCACTCTTTCCCATTTCACAGTTACTTTTATAGTAACATAAATGTGCACAGCACATTATATGTAAATACAGTCAAATACTTATGGCCTGTAGTAAAACAGTTCTGCGCTAGCTCCTTGTGATAATGATGAAGAGGACTGGACTATAAAAATGCACTGATAAAAAGCATAATATTTTCAGCTAGTAAACTTTTCCTTGGAATTCAGGAAGTCTTCATAGAAGTGAAATTACAGCATTTCATATTCACTTTCACTTTAAACAATTATACAAATTTCTCTGGGTTTTGTTTATACCTGATCTTATTGAATAGCTAGTTGTTCTGATAAATAGTGAGGTTGTGCTTGAATAACATCAGAAATATTTTTGTAAAGTCTGAAATCTTGATAACCAGCACAGTAATCTTATATTAAGTATACTTTCCAAATGTGGAAAATTTTCTTCAAAAACTGGGTGGCTTGTGGCTTTGAATTTATAAATGAAGCTGTTTATGCAGCCCTATGCGTAGGTTTTGGTAGCTGTAGCGAACACTACCTGGGAGAGCAATTCTAATAACTGCTCTATCAAAAGCTATATTTACTGTTTCCCACTGAATAGCTGTTACATTTACTTACTTTTCAGGTGAGAGATATGTTTTACAACCTGCAAACTCCCCAAGCTCTCTCTATGAGCTCTTTTTATTTCATGCATCGTCACTGATAATAAAGATAATTCAGGCCAAATTATGCCATTAGCTCTCTCTCTGTAGCATCAGCTGCAGTTAAGACATGCCTTCAGCAACATCTGAAAAACCACACTGGTTTGCAGTGTGCTTGTTTGGCACATGAGACGGGAAGAACTGCCTGGACTGCCAGATCTCTGTGGATTTGCAACTAAAAAATGCCTCTGTTTGCCAGCTGAGCAATATACATAGTTAAAGGGATGAGACTTAATGAACCTGCACCATGAATTCTGTACCCGCTCAGGAAATTTTGGCAGTTAAACTTCACTCCAAGTTTGGGTTTCATAGCAGATGATATTAAATGCATGACATGTACTTTGGTCCTTTTTTTTAGGGTTAAAAGCAAGTAGCTTAGAGATTTTCATAACATTTTAATACAGGAGTATAACAAAAATATTCTAACAAATATTTTCAGCATGTTTATTTTCACCTTCTCTCTCTCTTATTTCTCTTATGAGTTTTCTTTAAAAGCCACCACATTTTGCTTTTTAGGTTATTTTTATATGCCATTCAATCAATGAATAGTCCATTCAACTCACGTGAGAATTAGTTCAAATTTCAAGTCAGGTAATATCAGTCCAGTCAGCCAGTGCTGCACATCATGATCTCAAAGGCCCTAAAGGATTTTCTTTTTGTGAGTTTCTGCTTCTTTAAAACGTTTGGCAGGACATTAAACCAAAGATTTTCACTTTTGGTCCAGCACAGTCTTTGGATGTTATTCCCGGATTTCCTGCGTGCACTGCATGGCAAGAGATCAAGTCTATAGATTGCATTCAATTAAACAGATCATCTAAATCAGATCATGAAAATAAGTGTGTGGGATATATTTGTACAGCAATCACTGTAGCCTAGTCAATATTAAAATTTCACTGTTCATCTAGGAATAAACTGACAAGAAACCAGGATCATGATTTATTTAGCATACCAAAAATCCAGAAAGAAAGTACCAATCAGGAGAATATTAGTGAATTTGACTTCTAGAGATGACAGTCTTTGCCATCAAAGGTGCAACCATTACTCTGGAATCTAGTGTGGAAACACTGTCAGGGTCAAGCTTAAACAATGGGAAACCTGGTTATGAAGACTGACCATCATGATATTTTCCTTTAAAGCAAAAAGTGAACAACTGCAAATGGGTGACTTGTAAGCTGCTTGTCAGGGCAATAACTCTCGCTGACAAACAAGCCTAAAGTTGGATGGGGAGAAAAGAAGAGGAAGTTCCCTTATCTCTTTTGTCTCAACTTAATGTGCTGGATTTAATACAGTAGAAAGGTTGAGCAGAATGCTGCTGGTATTTTGAAAAAAAAAAAAATTATTTCCGACAGGGTTAAGCCAAAATAAGTTATAGTGTTTCTCCATTTTTTTTTTTTTTTTCCCAGAGCAACATTAAAGTTTGGACCACAGGACCGATAGCCATCAGTACAGAGATTTTTATCATTTTCCACCTGCATTGATGCACTCTATTCACTGTCCTTTTGGAATTTTACCTCTTGTCTGCTGAGTGGAACTAAGTTAAAATACTTTTCTGCTGATTTGGCAGGATTAAGAAATAAATTAAAATACCCTGACTGCCTAGAAGTCTTGTTTTACCAGCTGCTTGCAAAAATCTACTAATGATTACATTTTAAGTCCTTTTAGCACTTTGGGTTCAGCAGGTTAAGCCTGCTGGACCTAGTGGCATGGGAGTCATGTGTCTCCTGTATCTGAGAGATCAATGTTTTATAGCAGGTTGGCTTAGCAATAAACAGTGAAAAAAGAACCATCACTTTACACCTAGTTCTATTAAACATACAGTACTACCTAGCCAATGTATCTAAAGGCTAAGTAGTCTCTCTGGAAGGCATGGTCACTTCTCACTGAGCTAGAGCTGTCATGTGAACTCATATAAATCTGTTCCATTTATGGAAAATGAAAAACTCAAGAACCATGAGAACATAAAATATAATTAGGAAGTCATTTCACCATCCATAAGGGGTTACTTCATTAAATTTAAACATATCTCTGCACACATTTCATTTTAAATCAACTAAAGGATATGATGGTTTAAAAAGGTAGTAAAGAAAATAAAGCAAATATGCTGACCAGAGATTCTTAAAAGTATTTCTCTCCGTTATTTTGCCATGGACTCCATTTTGGTTGGATCATTACCTCACATGTATGCAACACCACAGATGGGCTGCAGTATTTAAGTACAGTAGAGGTACTAGGTGTTTTGTTCACAGAGAATCGAATTTAAAAACAAGACAGTCAGTTTCACTGGAATTTGCAAAATTATATGGAAAAAAATATTCTCTGTAACTAAGCAAGTTTGTTGTGAGTTTACTCACTTCTAGCCTTCTTAGTCACCTTTCTCCAAGTTCAAAGTCTATGGCTTCGATGATTCAATGCTTAAGTTTTTCAAATTCTTAAATTCTTATAACGGATTATGACTGAGCAATTTGCAAGTAGTTTGCACTAGAAAATCTATTTTATTTCATAGCAGTTTTATCAAAATTAATCAGGAAACCACAGTATATTTCCCTCTGAAACCTAACTCTGAAAAGGATATGTGTGATTTGTTTGGACCTCTTAAATATCTGATTTTTCAGAAACGGGATCACTTTGGATAATTTGGGAAAATTGAGTGACATTTTCCAAAAACATTTCCTGATGGCTTAACCTTTCAAAAAATGTTAAGCATCCCTTTAGGTTTTAAGATACTCCATGGCTTACTGAGGCCTGCACTGATGATTATCAGTTGAATGGGCCCTGTCATGAGAGATTTTGACCCACGAAAACAAGGACTTCCCAGCAAAGAGATAACAAAAATCAAAGATTCATCCCATCACCTCTGTCCCTGCAGCTTACAGTAAACAAAGGAGTAATGTAGGCTGGTTGCTTAGTACCTCTTTCCTCCCTTGTTCCCCCTTTGAACTCTGGAGAGCTGGRCTGGCGGGCTGGTGGGCCTTCTGCATGGACATGGAGTGGGTATTTGGATGCATTAGTCTAGATCAGCCGTTAGAGGTCTTAACTGTGCCTGCCGTGATTATGTGATGGCCATTCCTGCTGGTAACTTTCTACAAGTGCGGTGAAGGTTCATTGTGCGTGATTTACTGACATGGGACTTGGTAAAGCGAAGGATGTACCTTCACTTTACCTTCACTTCACGCTTCACTTTTGATCAAAATACACAGGGCCTAAAATAGGTCATATGTGAAGACTAAAAATACCATGCTTCTTCAGATTTTATATGTAACTTCATCATTGATTTAAGAGCATTCCCTACAAAATACTGGGCTAGCTGATTACCACTGTGGTTTTCTATAACAACCTTCAATTACGGCAGCCCCATACTTCAGTAGTCCAGCACACTTCAAGTAATGATGGTTGCCTGGTAATACTTTCTCAAAACCTCATTATTAATAACAGTAAACTTGGGTTTCTTACAGATGACTTGTAAGAAACCCAACAGGGATGATATATCAAAAGAAACCCAAACCATTCACTGTAGATCTCAGCTAGAAAGTTTATATCTGCAGAAAAGGGATGTCTGGATCTGAACTTGGCCCAATATAAGAAGCAAAAGATATTAAATTACTCAGACCTGAATATTGTCAGTGTGTGGTTCCAATTCTCAAGCTTGCTGGAATTGCCTTATATAGTGTTAATAATAAGTTTCTCTACTAGAAAATGAAGTTCTCTGTGTAATCCAGTATAAAATAAACCAATCCCAGTATACACTCTGGCGTATGGTCTTCCTCCAAATGTGAATAAAGCTAATAGTTTCATATCCTACTGCATTCAATACTTGGACTTCTTTAAATCCATTTTACATTTTCACATCATTTCCAAATGTGTTAATCCTGTGAGCTTTTCTCCTGTAAATAGGCAAAATGAACTCTTTTTGATTATGCCTAAGAGTACTGTTGGGATTTCTATAAGATTCTTTTTTAAATATGATTAAAATAAATACGGTGGTGTTGAGAAAAATATTTCCTGTAGCAGCAGGATATGCTTTTTTTTGAACACAAGTCCCAAGCTGGGCTGGAGTCTGTGAAAATCAAAGGCATTTTTTTAGAAGATAGAAGACCATATAGATTTGGCATGCTGACAAAATCTCACTTATGGAATCCATTCAGTGTCTTAGCCACAAAAATTGCAAAAAGAATACCAACAAGCTTTTTAGCTTTCAGAATACTGTATTTCTTCCTCTCTTCTCCCTTCTCTGTACTCATTTCCTAAATATTTGCTCATTAAGGAAAGGCAATTTTTTTTTAAAGAGCAAATAATTACACCTGAAGATGTATCTAATTCTGTAAGTTTGATTTTGTTACATAAAGTATGTGTCCGAAACACAACCCTCTCTTTCTTCACATAACAGATTAATTTTTACCTTGTCATTTTAAAACACATATTTTAGGTAGCTTAATCTTTTTTAAAAAATTGGATTTATAGAGTCAACCTGGGATTACGCTGAATGATGAATAAACAAACGGAAAGAAAGTCTCCAAATGCTCTCATTTTGCTACATTTTAGAGAGGTTTTAGTGGATGAAGCAGACCACAGAAACATTCAAAGGATAAGAAAATGAAAACAAAGACCTGAAGACCCTCTTTAGTCAGTATATTTTGCTTATTTATCAACTTACTCCTTTAGATTTTGTGTTTATAGCCAGGCAGCTCCAAATCACGTGATTTTTCTGTTCTCAGCTGAAACCACCAAGGAATCTATAAATATTATTAGCCTCCAGTTCCACATACTTTCAAAGCCAGAGCAAAGTGGGGCTGCCAGGCTTTCCCCGTCCCTCCACTGTCCCCCCAGCTGTCCCTGTGCCACTTCCTCTCTTCTCTTGATGGGCACTGACAACGCTGCTTCCCTTTGTGGCAGGGCGACCTCTCGCCAGCTTAAAATGCCTGTGCAGTAATGGTATTAATCTGAGGTGGCCCATGTTATTGTGTCTTTGTCCTAGGTGCCTTACAGAAATAGGCATGGACATACACAAACATCGCACAATTTGCTTTCACTTGTAGTGCAGCAGTTGAGTGCAATAAAGCAGAAACCTGAAGGGGCCGGGGGGTTGGTGGGGGAGGATAACTGTAATCAGATCTCAGCAGCGGTTGCTCCAAATTATGCAAGAAGCTGTTCTTAAACCTAACAAATGTCAATTGTTTTCCACTGTCAGCTTATTCCTTTCCCTCTCAGCCTGGCTGATGGATAACTCTAGATAGCTAATGAGACTAATCAAATCAAAACTATTCTGAAGGGGTCACAAGAACCTGTGTGGGAGGCAATTGTTAAGCACATTGATGGCTTAAAGTTTCTTTTAAATTGTGTAGGTTTTCATCTTCAGAACTTGATTTCCAAAGTATTACAGTGGGCAGTGGACTACAGTGACAAAGGGCAATGCTGCCGAGAACCACTGTGCAGAAGGGCTTGGGGTCCTCCGATGTCCTTGACTGTAGAATGATATTATTTTGGCTATTGCTATTGAAGGTCTACACAGAAAACTGAGCCTATAAATAGGTAGCTCTGAGAGCACTGGGACCAAAGAAGCCTGATTTCCCATAAGTTCTCGTGTTAAGTTTTATAGACCTTTGTCCTCTAGTTTTTCAGGTGGCTGGAGCATGTATCCAGGCTCTCTTCCATGTGGACTCTCTGGTGTCTAACAACATGTGAGCTCACATTACCTTCTTTCCCTCACCTGTGGCGTTAATAGGGTTTCCTCTCCTCTGCCCACTGCACATTTTCAAAAACTGAATGGAATCTGAGACTCTGAAACCTCTGTAAGTGTGGTTGAAACTGTGCTTGCTAACACAAGGTTTGAATTTGTCCACGAATATGTAGCAGCTTTAACTGGGCGAGGGACCTATAATTCCACTGGCTTCAATGAGGTTGCTGAATTGGGCAGGAGGCAAAATTTTTCACACAGGAAAAAATCTCTGGATTTTAGAAAATGTTCCTCCTGAATTTCAATGATAGGCAAAAACATCAGAACTATTTCATAGAAGTGAAAATCTGTAATATTTCATTTCAAAACACAAATATCAAAAAAGAAAAGAAAAGAAAAGAGAAGAAAAGAGAAGAGAAGAGAAGAGAAGAGAAGAGAAGAGAAAAGAAAAGAAAAGAAAAGAAAAGAAAAGAAAAGAAAAGAAAAGAAAAGAAAAAAGGATCAGCTCCCCAGGTGCCTTGAAGGCCAAGACCCTGCCCCTGAAGCTCTTCAGTGGGAGAACTGGGATCAAACTGGGCATCCGAAGGCTCTGAAAATCCTGGATCCTACTCTGCTGACCAGGGAAGCTGACAGAAATAAAGTAGATACGTGAGTCACAAGTCCATAGAGTTTACATTTTTCAGCAGAGAAGTGTTTCACCAGAAAATAAGTTTCTAGGTCCAGCAGTTGCTCCCAATTCACACTTGAGTTATGAGTAATATCAGGCCCCAAACAGTGCCAGACCCCATTGGCATCTCACATGATAACATAGCAAACAGGAAAAAGATGATGATAACAGAATACTAATATTAACTTTGTAGGAGAGAAAAAAGATCTACTGCACATTGATCTCATTAAGTAAATGATGTACTGGAATTTCCTCTTGCTTTGCAACTTGCTTAAGAACATATTCAATCTCAGCTATCTAAGGCCTGGATAATTTCATCTGGTTCACTGCCAGCTATGACACAATCATTTAACACTGTCACTTTTCTTGGCCACCTCCATTCAGTGTTTGTTGTTGGCTTCTGTTTCTAAAGTAACCGGACAGTATTTTCCTAAGATACCAAGGACATGTCCTACAGACACCAGGAAGCTCTCATCTGGCTGTGTTAATGTGCTTAAAGCTGGCTAATCATTGAAAATTTGGTCTGAGGTTGTCAAGGATAGTGCTAGCTTTCTATTCTCCTTATAAGAAAATATTTACTTTTATATCCCAGGAATTAGGAAAAAAGATATTAGGAGAAGTAACAGAAAATGCATAATTGTGGATGGATCAGACCTGATTAAGTTTCTTTGGTTATCCTAATCCCTCTCTCCAACTGGTCAGACACAAGAAGTAAAGATCTGTTAGCAGTTTGCAATTTGGAGCTATTTGCAATAAAATGGAGTAAAAAAGTAGGATGAAAGAAAATTCTCAGGAAACTGATTTAGCACAAAAAATAATTAACTAGTTTAATGATAAATTTGAGACTCTGCTGACTAACACTTCATATTCCCATGTCTGATTCCCATGAATATATATTAATGGGCATTTAACATTGTTAATGGTATAGTAAGGATCACAGGTCTGTGGGGAGGAAGATGCACAAGGTGTGTATGTGATTTTGATGTTGTGACTTCAATTTCAGTCCAGTTCATTAATTACTATGATTCAAGATAAAATGAAGGCATAGTCAACATCCATAAGAGCCATTTCTGCATGTCAGACCATGAAGCTGTTGGACACCAAGAATTAAACAAATTGCCTGACATCTATAAACTTATCACTTACACGTTATTGGATTAAAAATAGAAACAGACCTGATTACTGATTTAAGAATCAATAATTGTTTCTAAAATATCTGAGAAATTACATTAGTACCTCCCTGCTTATCTTGTTTATGACACTGGCTAAAATTAGTTGCTGATAATGGAGGGAGCCTGGCAATCCAGTGTTTGTGAAGACTTCTCTGTCTGCTTTTGCTAGTTAAAAAATAAGAGTGCTATGTGAAACAACATTTTTATCACCAAAAAGAGATTTTTATTACTTGCAAATATTGTATGTTGGACAGAGGGCACATCTTAACTGACAAATGTATTTAAACAGTAAAAACACCTAATTAGGTTTTATAATACTTATATTTGTCTAACAGAGAGAGTTGATTACAGGGAGATCAATATGCAGGACCAATAGGTGCAGCAACACAAATGCAGTTGGGTCAATGGGGGGTTGGAATTAGTAAGGAATGCACCTCAAAGCCAACTCCCTTGCCGGTGGAGCTTGTTATCTCACATCTAGCATTAACTGAAGATCTGTCTAGATATTAGCTATCACATTATTTATTACAAGCCAGCAACTCAGGTAAACCCAGTGTTTAAAATGATCACCATTATGGGTGACTAGTTATGGCTGCAGTTGTAACGAGGTTGCAATAGTACAGGCAAGTCAACCAGCCCCGTAAATGGAGGTTCAGAAAACGAACATGCGAGGAGATTTGACCAAGACTGCACTGGCATGCTGGGGAGAGATGATCTCTTGCTCCGTCCTTTGAAGAGGTGCAGCATGCATCTCTTGACCCCTGTTCTCCCTGCACTTTGGGCTTGCTATGCTTGTCAACAACCCTACAGACCCCAGGCCTTTCTGCTGAAAGAGCGTGAAGTCTTTCCTTCTGTCCTTATTTAGCACCTTATAAACCAGGCTTAATTAATTAACCTGAGCATGTTGTTTCCAGAAATTAAAAGCTATGATATGTATGTTTCAAAGTAAAAGGATATTTTCTTTTTATAGCCTTTACTGTTGCTACATTGGGTGGCTTAACCTTGGGCTGGGTATCCCCCAGACACACACACTGTCTTCACTGTGTCACTCCAGCCTAAAACATTAAAGAGATCCACTTATAACTTCTTATCAGCACAGCATGAAGACAGGAAGAAAGTCACTTTTAAGAAACAGCATGTCTTTTAAAATAATCAGTTCAGACTTCTGGTTCAGATTAAGCACAATAAAGCTTGAGTTGCACCCGTAGTATATCCTTTGGGGAAGAAAACACCACGGAGGCGTTGTTCATAAGAATGGATTAGGCTTGCAAAGATCAGTAACAAATATAATCTGGAACCTCAATTCAAATGCTTTGTTTTTTAAAAACAGGGCTCACTGGGGCCAATTTATGCCAGATGTAACAACCATGGCTAGCAAAACTACTTATTTCTATATAGAAATTCCATTGCTAACACAAACGCTGCCTGAAATGGTGTGAGTTCATATTTTGAGCATATGAAAGGTCTCTGCAAATGCTGACATCCCTGGGAGCAGTTTGACCAGTAGAGCCAAAACTCCTTTGTGAATAAGCAGGAGCCCTGTGACTCTTTTATTAGCTGGATCATGTTTTTCTCTGTGCATGGTCAACAGGGCTAGGAGCCATGAAGGTGGGAGGGCAAGAGAAGTTCATCATCAACTCATTAAGCTACACATAGTACGTAAAAAGGCATTCTTCCCATAAAAATGTAAATTACAGTGCAGATAAAGTATCTCTTTCTCCATAAACCTTTTCAAATGTTCCAGTTAGTTGTGCATATCAGCACATGCATGCATGCACACACAGCACATGCAAGTATAGACCTACTGGGGGAAGAACAACTGTGGAGTTTTATACTCTTTCATTAACTCTGGTTCCCATTCCCATGCCATACAATAGGACTGTAGGTAATAAAATTCCTTCTTCCTTCTCTCCTCCTTTATATCATGACTATTCCTGAATGCAGAAGTAGATAACTTTTTCTTCTTGACTTTTGACCATGCACACTACAGTATTTCTGTGCATAGTTCACTTTCAGAACAAGTATTAATATGAGCTTTAAAAAGTTAGACTAAAATTGCATTTGGAATCCAAATCCTTTATGTTACTGAGTGCTTATGATTTGAAACTCTGATTGAACTTTACTAATGGAGATCTGGATATATGAGTTGAAGTTAGCAGCACATAGAGTTAGGACCTTGGACCCATTCTAGCCCAACAACTTAGCCTTGGTTCAGGACACTTGAACTTGTTATGGTCAGTTGGGTGCCAGATTTTTCCTAAATTGTTTTCTGAGCTGTATTTTTCACTGAGATGGGGCTCTAAAACCATCAGGAACAGGAATGTGTGTGGTTTGCTCTTACGTGCTCGTTATCAAGGGTACATAAAAGTTATAAAGAACATTAGAAAATAGGGTCCAGAATTTGTTCTTTTTTTAATTCTTTGATAAAATCCATAGTTTTGTAATACTGCAGCACCAAAGAGAGAATCCAAGATCCACCAGTGTGCAGCTGTGTAAGCCATTTTCTTTACATTACCTCCCATAATGTTTTACAATTGAGAGCTTCTGTTTAGCCCTGTTGACAGACATCCACAATGGAAGAGATGCTATGTACGTGGCCAGAATATAAATAAGAAAAACAGATTCCTGCTCTATTGTCACTTCCCTCAAATACATTTGGACAGTCACTAAAAATGTTCTTATCTGATTTATGGGATATTTCCTCTCAAAGCAATGAAATGATGTTACAATATTAAGAAAGCCTGTACTGATCTGCGAACAAAATTATTAATGCCCCATGAATTCTTACTCAGACCTTGAATGGAAGTTTCATTTCTATTTACTACCATTTAGTTTAACATCTTACCAGACTGGTAACTTTTTATCTTCATCAGGTCTGCTAAGTCAGTACATGCCTTGCAGAGCATATTGCTAGTCCCACAAGGAATGGCCTGTCACTGTTGACCTGAAAGCAACACTGCAAGTTGTACTGATATACCTTTGCTGGTAGCAAATCATAAACTAACTAAAGTGGTTACACCAACAGAAGAATGATGAATAGCTCTCAGAATAACCCTGTTACCTCCCTTTGGAAAAGATGATGAGAGATCAAGGCAAGGAGTATTTTGTTTGCGTTCTTCTCTTGACCTACCATGACCCAACTGAGACAGTAACAGAAATTTCATAGAAAGACTGAAGTTACCTGAGAACAAGCAATAATAATCAGAAACCTTATAATATGGCTTGAACACGAAAGAATATTCTGAAATCCAACTCAAAGTTGCAGACAGGAAAAATAGCACCACTCAACATCTGACCTGTTGCCCAAACTAGAGAGGGTTTAATTAAGGAATCTAGTTCAGCCAACTGTAAAACTTTTGGCACTTTTAGACTAGTAAATTTGATTTTTCCTGTTAGTTGCTTACAGTAAAGTTGAGAGAAACTCCCCAATACCCATCTGGAGTTGAATTCCCACAAACGTGAGTATATTTGGAGTTGAGGTTTAAGTTCATGTCCAGAAAAGAAAATAAACAGATTTGAGTAGCAGTAAAAAAAATGACTGGTCATAGTTTCTCTCAAGGAATACCTTTCCACATGTTCACATTCCCTGGGGTATAAAGAACATTCTGCAGTTTTGTGATTTTTATAAAATAAGGTTGCTTTGCACATTGCACCATACCTTTCTAAATTTTGTCAGACAGAGAGAAGGACAAATACGCTGGGCACTGAACAGATTGCCCCTAAGAATACAGAGAGGGCATCCTCCTGTAATGACTCTTTTACCTTCCTGGTTTGTGTTCTTTTTCCTCTTCTTTCCTGGAATGCCTCTCAAAAACTTTCTGGCTCCTCCTGGGAGAGTATGAAAAAAATGGAGCTCCTATTTTCATTAGAGTGAGTGTGCTGACAGGGAACAAGTGTACAAAAACTATCGTGAAGTTATAGCAGATTTTTTCTGGATTAAGTGTATAATTTTGCAAAGTAGTCCAGTTATATATGCTTTGCCTCAGACTGAATAACCCAGCTGAAGGATTTCAGGCCATGTAGAGCTAATTAATTTGGAAAAATTTAGGAGTTGTTTTAATTCAACCATATTAAATAGCTAAAGATTGAAAAGGAATTCTCTTCACATCCCCCTTCTTTCCATTTAGACCTTTATTTTACTCCTGCTGATGATATATTTATTCCTGAAGAATATGCATGCATAGCTTTCACATGCTGATAGACGTCTCCATCCATGGCCTTTCAGAGCAACACCTTGTAATTCCACAGATGCTACAGTCCAAAACTCTTCAAAGCATTTCATATGTGGAATAATGGGCTAGTTAATCTTTGTTAGAATAACAGTAGAATATGATAAAACTATTGGATGCACTAAGTTAATCAAAACAGTTTTTAAAGCTGACTTTTAATAGGTTCTCTTGTTTCAGAGAGGAAAGATTTATACCAGTACCTAATAGCAAGCATTTCTTCTGTAGCACACTTTCAGATATCAAACATTCTGCATGTTTTCATCGAAAAGGCTGAATCTAGTTCTCTTCTCACTTTTACCATCTTTCTCCAAGTTGAACATGCTTCTTTTGCAGTACAAGTTCTGGTTAAATTGATGCAACTGATAGGAAAATCAGGTCCTCAGTCTTAACTTTTCTGTTTCTCAMGCAGAAGGAGGCCAATGAAAGGTTGAAATCTGCACTTCTCAGATTAAAAACCTATAGGCATTTCCATCAGAAGCTTGGGGAAAACAGTCCTTTCCTAACTAAGAGGTAACAGCCAAGCCTAAACCTGTTAAAATCCCTCTTTTACAGGGATGAAGTTCTGTCCACTAACACTCTCAAAGAAGTCTCTATTCTTCGTTCTTATCTCAGCACATCCATCCCCTCTGGGCTGCTGCCTTCAAAGCCCAGAAGACTTCCCTGCCAAATGTGCTTAGGCTCTCCTGAGCAGCATGCTCCAAAATGTGGTCTCTCTTAATAAATCTTTAGAAATACTTCAGTAGTTGGAGAGGTCTAGCGAGTATTTTTCCAAGCACTCACTGCATGTCTTCAGGCACAGCAGTGGAGTCTAGGGAAGCACAACTTGGCAGATGTGTTCTCCGAAGACATCTATTGCTATAGCTCAGGTGACCTGAAAACTGTTTTTAATGGGACACTCAGTTAAAGCTGTGATAACTTTGTAAGTGTTACAGACTAGAAAAGTGTGAGCCTTTATTTGTAAGAACAGTGGTTACTGAAAGAAACCAGAAGGTACCACCCCTGTTAAATTTCTAATTGGCAGATTCAAAAGGTTTGCCTAAACTAGAGAAAGTGCATCGCCTGGTTTAGTCATTAATAAATAATTCAAGGCCAGATCCAAAGTCTGTTAAAATTTATGGAAAAACCTCCCACTGATTTCAGTAAGCTTTGGATAAAGGCCTATGTAACTGTATTTCTTACTCAAGGCATTTTTAGTCTGGGGGGTATTGTATCATTGTCATTATTTTAGTGCATCATAAAAGTATATCATTGTCACAGGAATTTTTAGCAGCTGAAGGTAAGAATAGGAGAGCTCCTTTGTGCAGTATAAGGGCAGAAAAAAGGAAAATGATCCAAGACTCACTGTAAAGCCCAAACATGCTCTCTTACTACTGGAATGATACTGTCAAGTTAACATTATAATTGCTGATGGGATTTACGCCAGCGGTTGACCCAGCTAGCAAGTTGGTCATCAGCTTAAATGGGGATGTAAATCCTAATAAGAATTGAAAGAACAGAACTGTTATGGAGAATTCCCCATGGAGCCCTTGAACAGTAGACAGTGTTATCTTTGCAGCTGTGCGTAGGAAGAAGGCGTAGACATCCAAAGTCCTTCAGGCTTCAGCATGCACACAATGGTGTGTTTCAGATGAATGAGTTTTTCTGTTATGGGCTGCCACTAACATGGATACATCCTTACATCTGGTGCATCTGTCCTTTTTATTTTTTATAGCTGATGGGAAGCCTATTCAGTAAGGAAGATGTTATCTTTGAATTTTTTTTTTCTTTTCAAGGAGCAGTACAGTCATGCCTTCATACACACACAAAGAGCAAATGCTTAGTGGGTGGTTTTCTACACTTGTCTTCTGAAACGGCTGTTAAATATGCTATTTCAATGAGCAGTGCCATCTAAAAGGCTTTCTCAGACATAGGCTGTATTCTCTTTCTCCAGTACCTACACTGGTACACAAATTGATAGTCTCCAGCACTTTGTAAAATTTTAAAGGTTGAAGCTCACAATAAACTAAAATTTTTAGATATCAAAATATAAGTGACAAAGATGATGATTACAGTGTATTATAGCGCACATAAAATGCCTTAGTGAGAGCCAATTGGATACCTTGATTAACAAGAGACTGAGAACCAGATACAGCCTGGCTGTTTTCCACTGCAGCAGCAGCACAAAGAAGTCATAAACTGAGGTTAACCAACCAATTAAAAAGGTTTGTAGCTGTTTTGTATCACTAGAGCTGCATGAAGAAGCCAAAATACATTAGTGAATACTGTCCAAAATCTTTACATAATATTTTTTTAAAATAGTTTAAAAACTGATAACAATGTATTCTCACTAATACGCAGCTTTCCTAACACAAGTACTGATTTTACTTCATTCATAAATTTGCTGTTACTGAGTTTAAAATTTGTCAAGTTTGAAGTCTTTTGACACTAGTCTCAATTTGGCTTTGCCTTTAGTGGTATATAAAAGGTAATTTCGATATTGCTATTTTTCTTTAAAAAATATGCATTACCTTATAGATACAACAGCAAATATAATGAAATAGCTGAATATTCTGCAAAAAAAAAGTGAAATATATCAGCCAGGTTGACATCCCACAGCTGAAGTCCTTGGACATCATGGATACTTTTTTGGGCAGTGTATGTCAAATCACCACTTTACCATCGGTAAATACTATGGACTGTCTGCGCTGCGTCCAGCACAACTCAGAGGCATAGGAGGAACAGCCCAGCTATCTTTATATGTCCCCCTTTCTGATTAGGACTACTATTCAGTTCTACCCTAAAGATAAATTAGAACAGTTTCAGAGCTGCTTTATCTCATAAAGTCCCTCAAGGGGCTGTTGCACTAGCCAAAATTCACCAGAGCTCCGAATCCTACTTATCTCCATGAAGACGAGGCTGGGCTGATAGGAAGCCAGCTACACCATCTTCCTGTTAACTGAAGATTTCCTCCGTCTGTTAGTACAGGGAAGAAAAGACTGAGTTGAGATGCAATAAACAGCATTCACGGATATGAAAGTTTGTTGCAAAGAGGAAGGGAACAAGCTAATCCCCACGTGCAAGGCAGATAGGACAAAAAATGATGTGTTCAAGTAGTAGAAAGAAAGGCTGCAGTAAGAAAGATTAAAGAAATATTTTCTGAGCAACATTTTCACTGAAAAAAGTCAAGTGCAAGAAGAGATTGCCTGAAGCGAGTGTGGGGTCCTTTCATGGAATTCTTTAAAAACAGGGAAGTAAAACATTTGTCAGGAGTGAGATGAGCATGGTTTACCCCACCTCAGTGTTCCTCTCAGGACTATTTTGTGAAAATCCCGTCACGCTAGAGGAGCTGTGTATACTTCCTGCTAGAGACCAATGACCCTATCTACTGGCATTTCAAAGAGTAAATCACTGGAATTAATTTACCTAAGCCTTAATCTGAAATTACATGGGGCTGCAAGAAGATGGATAACAGTCTGTGAACAAAAGAACTTATTTCTGTTAACAAATTCAACCATTACTTGTTCCCATTTTGATAGGAGATGTACTACATCAACAATTTAGTCTGTCCTCCATGAACAACTTTACAACAAAACCATATTTAAAAAAAGCAACATACAGATGATTCCATTAGAAATATAATCATATTTGTTGAAATATTTTCACATAGATGACAAAAATGACTGTCAGAGAGAGATGTGGGGGGAGGTGGGGGCAGGGGATCGGTCTCTGAGGCTAGGGTCTGCATGGAAAGGCTTAATTTTGGAAGGCCTTACCTTACTGGCCTGCCGGGAAGTTTTGGAAAGCCTTCAGTCCTCAGCAGAACCTGGGTAGTAGTGTTAAGTGAAAGGGATCGTGAGAACACAACCTGTGTTATTTTTCCCTCTTAGACCTATAAAGAAAAAATCTGAGAGGACCACAGAGAAACTTGGGAATTCAATGGATTCCCCCTCAGTGCTGGCAGAACATCAGCTGGGATGGAGAACTGGAGGTCCCTGTGCTTACAGGAAGGGTTTTGTTGATATGCTTTCCTAGTCAGCATTACTTGGACTCCATTTCTTCTCAGACCCTTGAAATTTGGCTTCATGTTTTAGTAATGTTCAAGTCCAAACATGAATAACTTCTGATATGTAAATTTTGGATAAACTTCTGGTTTGGGGTGTGTGTACATCTGGACCTGAATATGACATGAATTTCTCTTACTCACAGGCTCCCAAAGAAATAACAAAAATGAAATTAAATAAGTGAAATGTAGGTAGCAATTCAAGATAGTGGAAGTCACAACAAAAAGCTACCTTGGATGTCAGGTATGTGAGCATAGCTGTTTTGCACTTAATGAAGCAACTGCAACCAGAGGGGAAGTGAACTCTCTCTTTCCCTATGGAAGTCATTCAGGTTACTGAATCAGGCCAAGTGAGGTTGTGAGATTTCTTCTAATCAAATGCTCAGTCTGCACCATCATTTTTTCCTCCTCATCACCCACTTAGTCTAGCTTTCCATACAGCGTGTCCTCCAGCTGCCAGCTACCACAGCTAACCTTCCCAGAAGCAGAGTCCCTCCCTTAGCAGCTGCTGTCCATCATCAGCTTTGGAGCAAGTGTACCAAGCTTGCTCCCAGATGTGAGTCCCCTGCATGGTGCATAGCATATTGTGCTACTAGGCAAGATACTGGCGTGGCCTCTTTTAGCTACCTATTGGATCGGTGAATTCATTCCCCTGCCTTGATAATGATTCCCATAGGCTTTCATGATGCCTAGCAGGAAGACAGAACTGAACAAGTGCAGACCTCCCTGCTGCTGAACTCGGACAATAGGCTGCTCATAATACCAGCAGATGTTTTTGCTTTTTAGGTCATACAGGGCAAATTTATTTTCCTCTCAGGAGCAAATGCAAGCATAGCCAAGACTAAGAAATTCAGAGCTAGCTTCCAGAAACCCACTATTGACTTATGCCGCAAAGCGTTACTTACGCTTAAGGCCCATCGGTAATGAGGGTCTTCTGGTTAGTCCACTCAACTGCCAGCTCAGCAAAAAGTGATGTGCCTTAGTCAACTAAATTGAGCTTAGTTTCACACCCTGCTCTGGTTAAACTTTGTGTACCAGATCACTTCTCTGCTTTGTGTATTGTATTTGTAGTGGCAAAGAGTTCTTCACTATAAGGCATTGAGGTGTGAAAGCTGTAGCCCTCTGAAGTCCCCATTAACATTATGTGTACCCAGCTAATCTACATTGCTTTTTTTCCCATTTATTAAAAATACCCAATTTTTTACGAGCTATTTTTTGTCTTTCTTGTTCTTCTTTGTGTTTATGAGAGCTCTAAAATTAAATCAGAAAGAAAGGGGGAAACACATTAAACAGTTTAAACTTTTCAGTTCACAAAACTTTTAACTGGATTTCTTGTTTGGATTCAAAGAGGCAAAACACAGGACTTTGATGTTCTTCATGTGCCTGTTAAAGAGAGAGGAAGAGACCCACCAATAGGAAGAAGCTGGCATGAAGCCCTCTTTGACACAGCAAGCACAATGTAAAGGATTAAAGGTCTAATCTAGAAGATATATTGCACACTAAACAGCGGAACCATTTAGGAGAACATTAAATGGCACTTAAGCTAAACAGTTGTCCTTGGGAACTGCAGTTTATATGTGACTGCTCTAATATCCATTTTAAGCTTGCCGGGCTTTGAAAACAAGATGTCATTGTCTTATGAAAACACACACATTTAATCTTCCCTTGTGAGGCTGTTCTTGAAATATCTGGCTGCTGGACTGGCAAAACATTTCAGAGGAAACAAATGGGGCTGGTGTCAAAACTGGTACTGTTGCACTTTATTTCTTAAGTCATTTGCATGTGCTCAGTTGAATTTTTTTTGATCCAAGTAAGCAAACCACAAACTTTTTCAATGATAAAAATCCCATTTAATTTTTTTAACAGTATTCCCACTGTTCTATAAGCAAATAATAATAATACAGTTTAAGTAACATGAGAACACCAAGAAAGTGGTCAGTTCTACATTCACTTGTGTTCTGAGTTCTTCATAAATTAATATTTATGGAACTATTAGGAGGCTTCAGCCAAAAATAAAGACCACCCAGAGCAAGGGTTTCAATTTTAGTATTCTAGGCACAGTTCATTTTAAAAAAAAAACTTACAAAAAAGCCTTCTTATGCACCATGTACAGTGCATGGATTTTCGTGCACATCACTCAGCAGGCGTGTGAAGCATATTCCATTCCTAACAAATTACAATACCTGCTTTTACAATTCATTTACTACTTTTCGTCAGGGAGAGCCATCATCTCCACCAAGCAGGCCAGAAGTAGAATAGGAAAAAAGGTAGCAGGGGGAAGATTCTCTCTTTTAGAAATATACAGTCCAGGTCAAAATCTTTCTACATTTTAACTGATGATCTAGAAAATAAAATGAACAGAAGGTATTATTTAAAAATTTTAACTATGTATCTGATACCTTCTAACTTGTTACTTGTATCAATAATATCAATCCTTGACACGGTGGCTGATCAAACCAGGACATCCCCAGGATCAAGCCGTCATCCCCCAAAACCATCTGAAGAAAAGTAAGTTCTGTTGTGGTCCTTATTGATAGTTTGGTCAAATGAGCCAGTGGTTTCCAAGCAGCAGACAGGCAGTTCCAGCTGGGCACCTTGCTAATGACCCCAAAAGAGAGTCCAAAGGCAAATTCGGTGAGGAGAACGACCACCTCTAGCAGCACCCCGGTGGCCCGAAGTCACAGGTAGCTCAGGACTGAGCAGCACTCACCAGGCATTGCAGGGAAGATTAAATAGTGTCATAGTGGTGCAGCAAACAAACAGAAATCCTCTGTCTCTAAGTATTGGTACAAACCCATTCCTGACTGCTGAACCGACCAGAAAAAAGCTAACAGCTATTTTTAAAATAACCCCACCAGGCTCCTCAGTCACTGAGCCAGTCATGCATATCATCGTTGTTAGCATGTGATCAACTGCTGGAGTATCTGTGAAGCTGCTCCTGTCAGACTGTGGAGGAATCCACTTAAATGTTTTTTTAATTAAAAGCAGCAGCTGATACCTCATGGAAAACATTCTTTGTGAAGACAATATAGACTCTGTCTGTGCTACATGTTTGCCATAGTTCTCTGTCCCCATTTGACATCATTAGCTATATTTGCCTGAACACAGTGTTGAGATATGCGAAGAGCAACAGCTATGCTGAGGCAAGCTAAGCACTCAGACTTGGGCTTGTCTAGACCACAAACAAAATGAAATCCAGGAATGATTTAAAGGCTTTACTAGAACAGAGTTTTGTTAGACTTTAAGTTTCAAAGGTTCAAGTTTGAAATTTGGCAGCAGTAATGAACAGAGCATTGATAGGCTGTGGGCAGGATGGTATGGGGCTCAGGATACCAAGTACTTCAGCCGTCCTCCCTCTTGATAACTTTTCTCAAGATGGTCTATCCTTTTCAGGCCTTCTAGTTGTCCACAGCAAATCTCTTCCGATCCTGAAGCCATAACTCTCCTCTCAACTAAGACCACCCCAGCCAAGGCAGCACAAAGTCTCTGCCCTGGCTGTTTTCTGTTTCGATCACACTCCACCCAGGCATCATCTCTCAGGGGAAACCTTGGCTCCAAGGAGTCCCCTGAGGCCTGTCTTGGATCCAGCTGCACATCATGAAGAGAGTTCAGAGAAACAGGAAGAGAAAGACATGTCCTTGCAACAATAAGTCTCCAGCCTGTATAAAAGTAGGAAATAACTGAGAAATAGTACCATTGATTAGAACAACTAATATAATTAGAAAAAAATGCCAAACTTCAGGCACGTAGCACTTCTTCAGGTCTGAAACAGAAACAGAAAATTTCAAAGCAAGGTCCAAGTAGAGAGCTATTTTTCTGATTCATTCTGAAATCTTTACCTGTAGGACATCTGAGAGAAAATTAGGCTTCATCCTGCCCACAGCCACTTGACTGCTTTCTCTGCTGCCTTTAGTAGATTGTAGTAGATTGCTTTAGGGTCTGACTGAAAGTCTTAGTCATTATGCTAAGCAAGTGTCAGCATATACATGTCCTTTGTGTGTAGGTCAACACAGGCTTTACTTAACTATTTTCATGGTTAGAAAATGCCAGTTAGTTGGAATTTCTGTCCTTTTGTAAAAGTCCTGCGTCAGAGTGATCTCTACGTCCTGATCAATGATTGCACCAAAGGTTCTGGCAAGGACTTAAAGGCTCCATGGGCTATAGGTGTGTGCGGCGGGGGCGGGGGGCGGGGGGGAGAATTTGAGAAAAAAATGGTTGGCTTCAGCAGAAGACTCAGAGAAAATGAGTAATTCATTGTGGGCTACATAATTTTGGATATTGAAACTTAAAGAAATTGGACAATCTCAGAATTTTTCAGAGTCAGAATCTAGTAAATGCTAGAGATAAAATGTCTGTGGTCAGCAGAAAATTGTCCCAGCTCCATTTGGCTGCTTCCATTCTGTAGCAATGCATACCCACAAATAGCAAGTAACCCAAACACTTTCCATTTCTTAATAGGCTGTCTGCTGTTAATTATTTTAGTTGCTTGCAAGGAACAATGGAGGTGAACTGGAAACAATGGCTCAGAAATGATGAGAAGTAAATAAGCAACTATTTTTAATGCTTTGGACTTTACTACTATGTAGTGCCTCTCATTAGAAGATCTCAAAGCACTTAGGGATAACTAACAGTATTGCAGACAATTTACAAGCTAGTAGAGAGGGGTTAGGAAGTTAGGATGGTGTTTAGCTTTGAACAGGGTGCCAGGATGGCTTTTGCTGCAGCTTTTTATAGAGGATTTACACGACTGTAGCGTTTATTGTGTCTTTCAATAAAAAGCAGCTGCAGAAACACACAGCTGGCAAGCTTCAGTACCTATGAGATACTGAAGATATTATCCAGAAAGCTGATGCACAGGTACAAGGAGATTCACATGCTTTCTGCAACACTTTAAGTATTGCTTTTCTAACAAAAGTCTGAACTGATTTTAAATGTTTATGTTGTTTATGTTCAAAATTCTCTCTCTCTGCCTGTTTAAAGCCAGATCCTCATCCTGATATAAATCAGTCAGCCACATTGCTTAGCTACAGAATCAAGTTCTTCAGCTGGACCTTTACTGCCAAGTTATCCTAGGCTCTGGTACAGGTATTGTCTCTAGAGACTCTCTCATCCACAAACAGAAACCTTCCCTCAAGGTTAGTGGTGTTACTGACTCAGATTTGCTTACAGATTCTCTAAGCATGGGCTGTGTACTGATTGCATGCTGGCCGACACTGGACCTACTTTCTCATGAGAAAGCAGTGCAAAAATTGACTCTATAGCCTCCTTTAATCCTTTCACAGTCCCACCTTTCTACAAGACCATGATTCCCCTCACTTCTGCACACTAGCAGTGTAGGCTCTATACTGCCTCTGTATACACATCGTATAAGGGAGATGAAAGGATCAAAGATGTGACCATAAGCTGAACATCTGCATCTGCCCATGATCTGTTTTCTTTGATATTTTCTTATCTCACATGCCTTTCATAAACTCCAGAACTTTCAAACCAAATCCTGCTGTCTTCCACTGTATTATCCTAACTTGTGCTAGAAGAATGAATGCAGTTTATACATATCTAGATTAAGACACCATGGAGAGGTTGCAAAGAAGGTGTGACCGTCATTAAAGCGAAAGGGCTAAAACCCATATTTATGAAGGAACCGCCCGCATTAGAAGATACAGTAAGTTTTCTGTGTCTAGCATAGATTGTTAATATTTTTCCATTTTGGTTACTGCAGGAGATGAGTTGGGGCTTATAGCTTTATTCTTTCAGGGAGTCCTTGCGAGAGGCCATGTAAAGGTCAGCAGAACTCACCTTATTAAGACAAAATAAAGAGAAAAAAGATAAAAAGAACACTGGAGATGCTCTGACTCCAAAAAAGAGCATGTTCAGTTGCGAAAGTCCATCACGTCTTGCCCAAACTGCATCATGTCTTTTCATCTGGTAAGTCAGCAGCTTCTGCACTCACTGACTCTATTTCGCACTCCTACTCCTAAGATTTCATAGTGGGGCTCATCAAAAAGGCATCAGGATCACTTCCACAGTTTTCTGTGGACTTTGGATTAGACTCTGTCCGCACATATCCAATTAAAACAGTCACTCAGTCCCTTGAGATCATCTTCCTTTAATCCTCTTGTAACAACAGTTAGAGTTTCTCAGGACAATACGATATGCACTATCAGCAATACTAAAAGAGCAGTGGATGCATAAAAAACACACTAGTGCCAAGCAGCTAATACATCAGATTTTGCCATAACTTCACATTGTGTTCAATCCTATTGACGTCACTTCTGTGAGAGTTTGGCCCTAGATTTTCCCACAAAGGGATCCCATTCTTTTTGCATGAGACTATGTCTTGGACAAATTGCTATGTCACGTGCATCCAAAGGGCCATGATAAACCCTCCATCTTTGCAGAGTGCTCCCAATTGCATGAAAGGAAACTCTGCAAGGGTAGCATATGCCTCTAATTTAAAGTTAAATTATACCATTTAGGCATGGGCTAAAATAAGAGGCTGAACCATGTCAGGGAGCACATCCAAAGCACTGTGTCTCAGGAAAATGTAATTCTTTATAGTGCAAGTATTTGGGACAAATGGGAAATAATTTGTGATGTGCCTTCTCAGGGAGCAAACTATCTCTTTTCCCACCTACCACACAGCCCCACTGGAATGTAGAGAAAGAGGAGAAGTTAATGATTTAATGTGCTTTTTACCTCTCTTTTCACATTTGCTGTGGGGAAAGACTTCTGGGCCTGGTCCCTGAGTCCTGCACTTAAGCAAACTACAAAGACTGTGGAAAGACAGGGATGCTCTCGCTCTGTCTTCCCCATCCCACTGTGCATGCACTTCCGAGATAGATGGTTTAGCTTATAAGAAAAAAACCAAAGGTGTTGTAGTCATGAACACTGATGATCTGTGTAATAATAGGGATGAAGTACATTCTGTATGTATGTAGCTTTCTTGCATATGTATGTATAATTATGAATGTGCAGGTGAAATATTGACTCTAAGAGTCTAAGAGAATAATTTAAGCAGAAGCTGACAGCAGAACAAGCATTCTAAATCAGAGTAAATTTTGAAATGCAACTTCATCTGGGTATATTATGAAAATGCACCTGAAAAGGAGATTACATGGGGCCCGATATTTGCTGCCATTGTTCACAAACTGTGTGTAAAGTCAAAGTAAAGGCAAAGGTGGCAGAATTAGCTCCCTTTTCAACCTTCTATTTTTCCTTTCTTTTGCCTTAAACACACTGCCTAGATACCAGTAGTAAGTGTCTCAAGAATTTACCTATGGCAGCCTCATAAATAGTAGTTGGGAGCTGCTACACTTCCATCAGATTGCATTTTCTGCAGTAATGAAAAGGATCACTAGATCTGGCCAGATTTTAAAACTATTCATGGCAACTCAGTTTGCTCATTGCTATCCACAGAGTTATCAAAAAATACAGTGGCTTGGAAGATTTGAGGTGGAAGATTCTAAATTTTGTTATGGGAGGATATAACAGGAGGATTCAGTGGAGTCCAATAATTTATGATTGTGTCTGACCTTAATTGGGGTATCCCAAGGTCATACATATAAAAAGCTATGCCTCCTTCCACGAGTTTGGTTTTATGAAAAACTCCTTGTATCTTTCATGACAGTTTTAACTTTTCACAAGACACTCACAAATTACAATCATCTTCCTTGTGGGCCTGCTAATGGAAATCCCCTCATACACTTATTAGTCACTGTCTTACAATAGCTTCTTGTCTCTAAGTACTTTGATGTTGTACATAAGAGCCATGGATCAATTACATTCATTTTTCCCATTACCGGGCAAATATTTGGACATTTTCTGCTGAGTTGATTCAAGGCAGAACTAAACCAAAGGAGCTGCATACTGTGCAGACATTTCTAACCTTCAGAAGCTGAAGGTTTTGTGACCTGGGAGAATTAATAGATGTTTATTCCCGCAGGATAAATGGAAAAAGACCATTTCTATTCTAGGCAGATAAATGAAAAGCAGGGAAGATGGGGTTTGTTATGACAAAAATTGTTCACAAGTGACATGTTGAAATGAGGAAAATCAGTTACGTATTTATATTATAATCCTAACGGAATGTTTGTTAAGAGAGATTCAAGTGGTAAAAAGCATTAGTAATTGTTGTGTTTCCTCACTTATCAAAACAAATATTTCTACTATAACTAGTCTGCTGAAGTTGACTCAATTGTAAGGATTCAAAATTTCCAAATTCATATCTTCTGGAGTGAAAACCCAGAACTTTTTCATTAAGATATGATTTCTTCAAATAAGGAGAACATATTGCTATTTTTTCTTGTCTGCTTCAAACAATAGCTGTAAGTCTTCCACCACTGTGTCAGAAACACATTGTGAATATTTCACTTGCCAGGATTCTTCTGCAGAACAGAAGAAGGAAGGCAAGCCAGCTGGCATATCGAGCAGTGGCAATCTCAAGTGCTTACCAAACTCGGGAATGTTATAAAATAAGAGCAAAAGGAGGGCATTCTCCAAAAATGTTGCTGTGGTTATTCTTCAGATGGTCCTGTTCTTCTAAACTTACTTAGGTTCACTGCTAACCTTTATGGGAATTTTGGCTTGAACAAGGATTTCATAGAAGAGACTAATGCTTTATTTGATCATCAATTTTGCACTAAATCTTTTTTTAGCAGACAGAACAGATTCTCTGAAACCACTTTTTCCATAATCCAGAGAGGAATTTCTGTGACTGTGGTATAGACAAACTCTCTGTTAATTCAGCTGTATTATTGCTCTGTTACCAGGAATCAGAGTGGGCCAGCCATACAGAAAGTCAGAACTTCAGCTTGTATGGGCCTCTCTTTCTTTTTTCAGAGATCAGGAATTTCTGAACAGTAGGGATGGTGAATCCTTAGAAGTAACCCTAAAAGATAATTCTTCCCCAGGAAGGCTGTGTAATAGTCATAACCATGTGAAGCAGCAAAAGACATATCTTTTTGTTTAAAAGCTTTGGAAATTCAGACGACGAGACTATTGTCAATATTGTCAATCCAAACAGATAATGGATTTAGAAAAATTCAATAAATGATAGATGAACAGGTGACTAGATAATGAATTTCATGATCATTGCAAAATCATGCCTGTGTTTTTTTCAGTGATATTTTAATGCTATCTTTATTTAAATCTTTATGAAATAATTTGAGCTCTTTATTGAGAATTTCCATTTACTGAAAAGTCTGGTATTCAGCCAGAAAATTCAGCCAGCTTCTTTGAAAAATGACRATATTTCAGCCAATCTGTAAATTATTCCATTAATACTGTATATTTGGAATGGAAAATGAGTCCAGTCTGAACCCTGAAAAAGAGAACAATTAAAAAATTAGTGTAATTTGTTTTCAAGTCTTTAAATAAATTTGTGAACCTTGGTACAAGTTGTCCTATCTGTCATTGCCAAGAGAATCTCTAATGTTACAAACTTGGCTTCTTTTGCACAGGAGAAGGTATAGTCTGACACTCTTATCTGCGGTGACTGCGTGAAAGGGCATAAATCATTGTTATCTGAAGGCCTGATGCTGTTCCATTTGTGTAACTCTGAGTCAGGAGAAACACCACTGTAATCAACGGACTGTGCAATCGTACAGATAGCAGGAGAAGGGTGCCCCAAACACATTGTGTTTTGCACATTTTATCTTTCTTTACCCATTTCCCAGGCTTCACTTCCACTTCTTTATTCCTTAAAATGAAAGACATTGCAAAAAGCTACAACTGGAACAGCCTTATCACAGGGAACCACCCTCAAATCGGTGTCTTTTATTAAGCATTTTCTTGAAACTCCCTGCCAGGACTTGAACTGAGGACAACAGAAGCTGGTGTATTATTGCGTTAAGACTATTGTGATTTGTAGCTCAAAATGCTTTATTTCATTTTCACTAAAAATCGATTTGCAGCCTATGCAATTTCAAATAAAATAGGATGAAATTTACTGCCTCCTTCCATTTATGGCTCAAGCAGTTTGTTGGAGACATCATTGTTCGTCACAATGTCATCTCGTGATGATTATTTTGCCTGCTGGGTAGAGGCATTTTAGTTAAAAGTGAAAGTACCAATTGTGCTAACTATCATTATGTTTGCAGTATATTGAATAAAATAAATGTGGTGTGGGAGTTAAGTTAAAAGCATAAATTCTGTGAGGTGCTGAGAACATCCCACCAGATGCTGTGCAACTTCAGTTCTCATCCAAGTTGATGGGAAGCTAATGTGTCTCATCTTTTTCAGGGTCAGACCACTGATGATTAAACAATTCTAGCAAATATGATCTCATTCTTAGTTGTCTGGGACATTATGAAACACAACTTGAAGGAAGTTCAGATGTGGTAGCAGAATGCAAAGCACTAACACACCCAGTGTGGTGCATGAAATGTGTTCCTTTATAATCCTATATTTCCCAGACAAACACTTGTAAACATTGAAGTAAAACAAAACACATTTCCTTTTTATGAAAAAAATGCCTTAAAAACCACAGGATTAACAACACCAGGGAAGGACAGTCCCCTGAAGGGCCTAAATCTTGTTTGCAAAACTTGGGCTAAGTTAACCATGTTCAAGCTGGAATTTTTGATGATAGAGCATAGAAAAATGTTTTTTAAAAAGATGTATCCCAGTAAAATATACACTGAATGGATTCTGAAATGATACCTCATGTTTTGAATAGCCTTATTGGACAGAGGATGTTCCAATGGTCAGGGTAGGAAATGGGATTCAGAAATCCTGGATTTGATTTCTGGCTTGGCTGCAGGTTTCCCACATGCACAAGAGCAAACCACTTTATCTGTCCTGTGTCTTGGTCCCATAACTAAAGAAAATAAAAGACATTCTGCTTTCTTCAAGTCACCAGCAATATAGGTGGGAGAACTTACCTGCCATTCCTGTCCCCACCCAAAAGTATACAGACAGACAAATATATGCTGAGGCACTAAGAGCTGATAATACTAAACTCTTTATATAGTAAAGCACAAAGCACTGTGGAAAAATACACTGAGGTGAGCTGTTTGGTTTGCTGAATCATATCTTTGCAAGTAGACAGAAAACCATGAAATTGTTTGATAGACTTTTATTCAAAGGTGGCAAAAAGCTTCTCCTTTAGGCATCTCTCTTTTCTGCTGCTCAAGCTGTTCCTAATCATTCATTCAGAAGAGGAAAAGTACCATATAAGTAAGCATCCCTGCAAATTAGGAGAATTAAATAGACAAAAAGAATAGTTCACAGTGTGAAAGCACAAGCAATATAACACAGGCCTGGACCAATATCTCTCTGGCAGAGTGTTTTGCCTCCAGCAGCAGCTGGGAGGTTTGATCAGGGGAGGCCTCACTCTGTCCTCTCCTTCTGAGCATCTGCCTGTTTCCCATCTTTCAGCAGTTACCAATGTAAGGACTTTCTGAGTCAGAGACTGCATATAGACCACCAATTTTTAATAGTTAATAATAAAGCATCTGATCTCCATGAATTTGTCTAACACAATAATTTTGGAAATTTTTTTCACCTGTTTGTCTTTCACAGCATCGATCCTTTGGCAAGGAGTTCTACAATTTAATTGTGTTGAACAAAAAAAGTACTTCCTTTTTTTATTTTTAATTTAATTTATGTTATCGAATAAAGTGGCCCATAGTTCCCGTATTGTTGCAAAAGTTTCTTGTCTTCATGATTTTAGAGATCTGCACCATACTACACTTTTGGTCATTCCTTTTGCAAGGGGAGGGTATTATCTATTTAACCTCCTTTATAGAAACCTTCTCTGATGCTCTTGTTCCCATTCTCTATACCTTTCACATTATCCTAACACATCACAGCTGACTGACAATTTTATATTTGAATTCTTTTAAATCTCTTGCATGAACACCACCTATTGTTACTGATTTGTCATTGTACTGACTTGTGCTAAAATCTCTGCCACTAATTTTTTTGGCTTGCTTTGCTGTGGTTTAACATTTATTTTGCTGGAGATTATATTCTTCCTATGTTTTCTTTTTCTGGACACGGCTTCCATATTTTGGAAGATGTCTTTCTACTTTGAATGGTTTCTATTACACTGCTGTTAAACTATCTTCTTCTTTTGGATGTGGTTCTTTCAGAGTCTGTTTTTATTGAGGCTATTGATGTACATTGACTGACATATATTTATTCTTTAAAAAGTATGCCTACTACTCTTTTAACTGCTGCTTTCAACTCTCCCTTAAAGAGCTTTCTCATTTTTATCTAATTCCCCAACTAAGTAATCTTCAAAAATATTTTGGTGATGACTTATATTTTACTAATGAAACCCAAAATCTCAGAATTGGTTTCTAAATGTTGACTAACCAAAAAATCAGCAAAGCAAAATAATGCAAGGACCTAATGAAAGCTATCATCTGAAGCCCAGCTAAATGGAAACATCAATTTGGCTGCATATATCTCACCTTAGCCTGCAAGATGAAGTATGTTAAATGTCCTTTTGGCAAATCTGTGTGTGAAAAGCCAAAGACTACAAATTAAACCAAAGTAAGTTCTAACTGCAGCTTCAGACTTTTTGTACAGCCTTTTTTACAGAAAATTACACAGAGTTTTCACACTTCCTCTCTTAGCAATTATGTGTGGATCTTCTTAAAGTAATAACTGGAAATGGCTGGATAGCTCACACAACTGGAATGCTGTGACAGATGGATATAGGCTCTTTAGGAAGGACAGACTGGGACAGCAAGGAGGGGCATTGCCCTTTATGTGAGAAAGCAGAGGGAATGCACGGAGTTCTGTCTGGAGACAGGTGAGGGGCGAGCTGAGAGCTTATGGGTCAGGGTTAGGGGGCAGTCCAACATGGGCAATGTTGCATCAATATTTATAAATACCTAATAGCAGGGAGTAAAGAGGATGGGACCAGACTCTTCTCAGTGGTGCCCAGTGACAGGACAAGAGGCAACAGGCACAAACTGAAACACAGGAAGTTCCACTTGAACACAAGAAAACACTTCTTCACTGTGAGGGTGGTTGAACACTGCAGCAGGCTGACCAGAGTTGTGGAGTTTCCGTCACTGGAGATATTCAAAACCCAACTGAACACGGTCCTGGGCAACCTGCTCTAGGTGACCCTGCCTGAGCAGGGGGGTTGGACCAGATGATCTCCAGAGGTGTCTTCCAGCCCCAACTATTCTGTGATTCTGTGACTCTGTGAAATATAGTACAATGTGAATATAAGGGATACACATTATTACTGCAGCTACTAAAAAGAAGAATGCAATACAAAGAACGCCATGTTTACATAAAACTCAGGACTTTGCTGCAATGTCTTTAAGTATCCCCTGACCTTTTTGCAGGAATATGAAGGCATTGTGCCATGCCAATTTTTTTTTAATATTTATAAATGTAATAAAGTATTTATGAAGCTACTTGTCTGTATTAATATCTGCTTTAAACAAAAACTGAATCTTTATTTCTTTTCAGAGCACAAATTGAATGTCTTTCACCAGCAGGAGAAATTATGTAGATAACGTATACCACAAACACACATATTGTGTTATATGCATATGCGTGTGTACACAAACATATTTATGGTTGTTTATGCATATATATTCTACACGTATAAGAGTGAAAAATAGATGTTTGGGGGTTTTTTTCCAGGTGTGTAGGATTTTTTCAAGAGTGTAGGATTGCTGTATTTCTGCCAATGGGAAAGAAGAGCTAAATTAGTTCTTTATTTTCCACTTTGAGATTTGAATTCTGTAAGAAAGCCAGTAATTTTTTAATAATGGAAGAAACAAGATGGGAAAACTGGAAAAACAGATGTCACTGTAAATGACAAATAAGAATACAATCCTGTTCAACAGAAATGTCTGTCCAGAAATTTTCCAACCTGATTTTTTTTATATGAAAGCTTTAGTGCAGTGTAAAAATAAGTAAATCTCACAACCCAAATATTTATGTATTATGCAACTATTTTGAATTAAAATTAATTTTTAAATTTTTGTTAATTAAAAATTACTTAGAAGAGGAAAAGGGACATGCATAAAGGAGGGCTTTTATCAGGGATTTTATAATAAGAACAGCTCTGAACTCCATGAAGCAAAGTGCATAGCTCACAACAGCTGACCTAGAAATCTGTGAAATGATCTGTGGAAAGGCTGAAGTTCTTCAGTATGTGACAGAGATACTAGGCTTTCTGGCTGATCAAATAATTGTTTTTAAATCATTCAGTATAGTTCTGCTTTTTATTTCTCACAGTAATATTGAACCAGCTTTTTGCTACCACAGAATGAGTCAAACGCAAGGAAATAGCAAAAAATAAAAAGACTAGTATGTTTAGCCAGAACCATGTTTTGTCATTTTATCATACAAACTATGTCAGCCGGCAGCTGCATGAGTAATCTAAGCTTCAAACAATATCATTCTGCAGATAAATCAATGGATACAGACAGAAACAAGCTAAGTCTATTTTAGACAGCCTAATGATCAGTAGTTTTTTTTCTAATAGCTTGTCAGACTTCAACCTGTCAAGACTGAAGATTTAGGGACACTGATTCACTCGAGATTTCCTGATTGCATTCCCGCTGGGCTATCTACAAATCACAATAGAAAACTCCTAGGAAAAGGGAAGAAAATGGATAGCCTTCAGGCCTTTATGAGGCATAGGCTATTGTCATGCCTCGACTAAATCCTAATTACTCTGATTAACAATGCAAGCCTGTCACTGCTCCTGCATAATAGTGAGAAAGTTTGCAGTAATTACTATGAAATTCTGCCACTTCTGCTAAGGCCGTCACACGTGCCTTACTGGGACATTGTCTCCCCCGCATGCCATTCATCCAGCTGTTGTTTCCAAAATAATGTTTCCAGGGTGAATTCATTTGCAATTCAGACCAGACCTCAACACACCCAGTGGGATCAACTGACTCACAAGATGGGCTGCAGGATTTAAACCATATTGAGAAGTTACTGGCTCTGTGTATCAGATTTCTTGATTCTCCATTATATTCACTTCCCTTTTATAATCAATGGTTCATGGTAGGTTATTATTCAGGTTTAATGTCATCTTTCTTTTTTATTTTTTTAATTTATTTTTATTTATATCTTACCTGTTTCAGAGCTTTGTCACTGTTTTAGCTGTTAAATATCTTTAAGGTATAATGGAAATAATATTGCACACAGGTGTCTGCAACAGCATGTACACATCTATTTAGAAGGAAATGTCCAACAGTTTAGTGAGAGGCATAGCATTGCTTTCATTGGAGAAAAAAAAGGAAAAGCTTGTAAAACAGAGGCATACCTTTATTTATGAGGAAAAAATGTATTTTGAGATGTTTATGCTAGAATAGGAGATTCCAGTCATCTRTACTGCTTGATCTCTGATTTCCCAAAACGCTTTCCCTCTCATCTTCTATTAACTCTATTGTCTAATCCTGCTGTCATTAAAACTGACTGCAAAATTCTCTAATGAAATCCTGATTCCACTGGAATTAATAGCAAAGTTGCCATTAGCATCAATGGCTGAGGCCAGAGCCATGGGATGGGTGGTCTCCCTCACTCTCCCTGCAGCCTGGAGTCCAGGGGACAGGGGCAGGACGTGGCAGAGACAAGGGAGAAAAGGTCATGTGCTGTCACAAAATTCAGGTGCAGTCAGGGTGTGAAACCAGACCCAGGAACTCACTCGAGACATACAGAGTAAGAATGGATTTCACCTTTACTGATTTAAAGTGAAAGTTTATTCCTCCATTTCTGATAGGTAAAGTCTGGCTTCTGTTAGCTGCCAAGCACTCTCAGCTAAACTGAATCAAACCTCTCAGTGCTCAGCACCTTGCAGGATTAGCCCATGGTGGTTCCAAGCCTGCATAACATACCTAGTCACTGATTTGTATTAAACAAAGTGTTCAGCAATGAAGCTTATAGAGTTAAATCCTGTTATGCTCCACTAAGAAAAAAAAAGGTCATAATTAAAATTCTTACTTTTTTCATATTTTAAAGGACTCATTCTGGGAAATGCTCAGTGCTTTTTGCCACATCCTCCAGCTGAGGGCATGCTACTCTGAAAGGGGGGGTTGTCCTAGAAGAACAGAATACTGCCGCTTCCTTTGCACATGTGTGCACAGCCTTCAGTCCTACCTTGCATGCACTCAGTGTGTCTTTGGAGCCTATCAGGCTTGGAATTTATCAGGTGATCAGCTGAAAAGGAAGGGACATTTGATTTGGCTTGCATAAAATAAAATTTCAAATTAAATCATTTAGAAGCAAGCAAAAAACTGTAATGGTCTGCTTTGAAAATACAAATCTGTTTGCCTGTCAGAAACACATGCTGATTTCATTAAACTTCCTATGGAGACTGTCTTGACAGCCTGGCCAGCTGGCAGTCCTCTGCCCCATCACCCAGCTTGCTTGAAGACCACTGTGCTCTGTGTCCAGGCACTGCACCCAGCAGTTGGAGGAACTGGCCAGCAGGAAGGCAGGCGCTGACACAGATTGTTCCATTTTGCCAGGTATTTGGTAATGTTGATGTTTCATTCCAGCACCAGAACAAAATGAAATGTTGACAACCTGGAATTTCCCACAAAACAGACATTTCTTTTTCCGGCTAGCTCTAATGTATACACACACACACACACGCACGCACATGCACGCACACACACACTTGCAGAATTATTAACTGCTATGTAATGACACCAGACTATATGCCCACTTCCAATGTGTGGTACGGAGGGAATCCAACCCTCAAAAATCCTGTATTAAAACAGTCACTGGAGAGCTGTGGAGAGAGGAAAGCAGTTAGGTTGCATAGCTCTTTCTTCATGGAGCAACCTGGAGCTTTGTGTAGTTTAACTGTGTGAACCATCAGCCCTGGAGGAAGGAGAGCACTGCTTTGTCCGAGGAGCCTGGAGAGTGACTCAACACAGTACGTTCATCTGTTACTTACAGAACAAATTGCAAGAAAGGGATCACTGTTTGGATCAGTAGCAACTCTTTCTCCATTCCCTGTGAGTTCCTTTTTCTTTTTTTTTTCTTTTCTTTTCTTTTTTTTTTTAACAGGAGCAGTTGCAAAGTGCCAAAAGCTATCAGAAAGTCTGCATTACATCAAGCAAACTAACTCTGCTGACCCTCTGAGCTAGCCCACAGGGAAGAACACCAGGAGGGAGATTGCGGCTGAAGATAGGACTACTTAAGCAGCAATTCATTGTGAACCAATTTTCTAAGCTGTTGATAGAAGCATTAAGTATGAGAGAGGAAGGGAACTTATCTTTCTGCCCAAGCAGAACTCTAATGACTCCATAATGACTGCTAAATAATGTTGCCAATAATCTCTATTTAATTATACAGCTCCCGTATGCCCTAAAAAGGAAAGAAAACACAAAAGTAGTCTGCAGTCCTAACTTACCCAGAAGTCCCTTAGCCTAGTTCTGTAAAATGTATATGGATATCTAGCATGAGTTATTAACAGGAACATAATTCACTTTCCATCCTTCATCCCATCTGAAACATCTAGTTATGTGAAATAAATTTGTCCTACTCTTGAAGCAGCCATCAGCAAATGCTGTATCTGTTGTAGATTGTTAGCATGCAGGTAAGCTCTTTTCAAGACAAAAATACATGCATTTTCACAAATCTGCTTTGGAAAGTTCTTCAGAAAGGTTTTATCTTTGAGCAGAACTGACTACAAAAACAGGGTGTTTAATGAACACAGCACCACTTTGTGTGAAAGTTTGAAGAATATTTTCAGACAGATGCTTTTTGTAGGAGCTGGTGACTTACACAATGGCCTTTTTAAAAGCCTAAAAAATATGAATTCCTTCTTTATCATTATTTACTTTTTACAGATTCTGAAAGTCTCAAAATAGGCCTGACTTTGAAATAACAGCTTACTATTATGCTATGCATGCAATAGGCTAAGGAGGGTATTTTATTTAAGCACAAAAATTTATTTTTGGCTTAATATTCCAAAGCCTTCTTAATGCTCAATTTACTAAAATATGTCTTCAGGCACAGCCCAGATTCTGGCCAATAAAAACACTGGTTTCATCTGGAATATTAAACAAGCTAATTGATAAAAAACATGGCATAATAGGTGGACAGTCTGTCATTTGACTTCCACCACCAGCTCAGGAGAGTTATTGTTATTATAAATAATACAAATTAGGGAAACACAAGGAACCAGATTTCCACTTACTGTGTGGAGAGGGAGCCAAATTCTGAATTTTGTGATTAAACTTATAATACGCAAGACAGTGAAGCAGGAATGGAGAGCATCTCCAGAACTGTATTTTGATGAAAAGATAGTGTGATTTCAACCAAAACCCAGTGCATGATTAGTTTTAGCTATATGTGTTAAATATTTTGCTGCTGTTAAAGCTCTGGCTGATGAATTTTGCTGGTGCTTTTTCGTAAATTTGCAGAGTATCACCTGTGCTTTCCCTGATTTATACATATACAGAGGGAAGTTGAAGTGAATGTGTGAATATCTACAGACTAGTCTATTACCTTAAATCATGCGGGAATTAGATTAATAAGAGGAGGGGGGATAGGGGTATGAACTGCCCTTTATTAGTATCTCATAGACCTGACAGTGAGTGTCTGTTCCAAAATGTGGGAGGCAGATGCCAAAGGCCAGTGCAGAGAGCGAACAGGAGCAGAGGCAAGTCAGAGTCAGCTCACAGCCAACTCGGCCACAGGCAACCCCTTCTCCTAAGCCCAAACTGAGGGTCTTTCCCTAGGCGAAGAGCTGCCTGTAGGAACTACCCTTCCCTTGCCTCCAGGGCCAGGGCTATTCTTCGCCCTCCTTTGAAGACATTGGAGCTAATTATAATATAAAGCCAACAGCTTTACGAAAGAAGCAGTAAAAGAAGCACAATGACATCTACTCATCTCATGGCCAGTGTCACAATAAGGACGTACGGGCAAAAAATTGAGGGAAAGCAGGTCACAGCTGATGATAATCTCATGCACCTAGGGAGTCAGCCTCTCAGCTTCTCCAAGTGAGGTCCCCTGGAGACAGGCAAGCAGGGAGGGGGCCGGAGGCAGGCTCCTTCACAGCAGGAAGCAGTTTCCTTTCCCTGTGAAACAGAGACAGAGAAGAAAAACAAAAGAGAGCAGGAGAATAAGATGCCAAGAGAAGAAGCTGAGTTCAGTGCACAATACAAGTCTCAAAAGGCAATGGGAAATGAGAAAAGGCTCTGTATTCCTCCAGTGGAAAATATTAGAGCATGCACACGGTCTGAAATGCCCTTATTAGACAGGCAGCAGCCATTTCTCTTTTCCTTGCCTCATTTTTTTCCATTAAAAAATAAAAGAAAATTGGCCAGTTGATGTGATTCAGCTCCTGAACTGGCTTTTTTAGAGGTAACGCTTCCTGTCTGAAGTACTGTTTCTGGCAGGATGGATTTCCTGGCTGAAATTTTCAAAGTCACCTAGGGAACCTGTGTGTTCACACACGTACCATGAATTTAAGCAGGAACTGTCATCTAAACCCCATGAGCAGATGTGAAATATTCTTTTTTTATCCTCTCTTTTCACTTACTCATTCTTTGCTGCATTTTTTATCTTCCTCTTTGCTGTTTTGTACTTTCTTCTCACGGTCTTTCTTTCCATTAAGCCTCCTCACATTTCACTCCTTACTAATTTTCTCTCTCTTATTTTTTCCGATAACTGCCAGCTTCTTCTATGCCTTTGACTTTCCTTTCTCTCCAGATGCTCTCTCTCTCTCCATTCTCACTCCTTTGTACCATCAGTCTGCCCTGTCTGGCCAGTTGCCCCTTATATAAGAGCTGGACAGGCTCTTCTGTTTCCAGTGTTACCTTTAAAATAGGAATTAATTGCAATGCTTCCTTCCCAGCAGTGAGGCTGTATAGTCCATCCAAACTCCATCAACAGATATGCAGAAACACCCTCCACAAGGCTCCTTGGGATGGTGGGGAAGGGTAGGAGAAAAATCGAGCGAAGAGAAATAGGCATATGTCTTCTTTCCTTAGTTACAAATAACTACCTGAAGAATATCCAAATGGTTCTGAATGCTGACATATGCACCAGGTTTTCTACCAACACACCAAATTTTCCACTGGCTTCTCTAGTGTGCTGCAAAGATAAAGTTGTGCCTTTATTCTGCTGGTTCAAATATCTGCCTGACCATGAATTCCTGTGAGTGCTCTTTATACCTAATGCCCTCCTTCATACCTAATGTGTACAAATGTCAACATTTGCACCCACTCTGCACCACTGATTTAGAGCTTCCTCTCCTGTAACTAGATCGCTGGTGTGATAAAAAGAGAGTGTACAACCAATTCCTGTACCAACAGGGCTTGGACTAGTCTCAAGAATGCAACTGTGTCTTTAATACTGTTCCTAGTTTGGAACACAAGCATCCTGAAAATAATTAAAATAAGGTATCTGAATGAACTTCACCTTAATTTTTCAGAAGAAAACCATGTCCTGATGTTGATTCATGCAATATGTGAATATGCATTTAGCTACATAGGCACAAAAAAAATCACTTAATTAAGAAATGTGTAAAAAGTGATAACTGTAGATTAATTTTAAACATTTCTTTATGAAAATCAGAAAAAAATTATGAGTCTTGCTACATATCCAAGAGATTCAATATTTTAATTCTGTATTTTATTCTAAAACCCAAACCATTACACAATTTCTTACTTTAAAATATTTAGGTCCTTTGAGGTCAGGGCTTCTTTTTGTGATACTTAGTTACCAAAAGCTGTTAGAGTCTGCCAATTCTATAGTACAGAATTTATAGCACTGACTCAAAGACAGTTCCTGGAGGTATTCAGCAGCCCTTTGTACTAAATCGGCAGTCATATCTTTGATAAATGTCTCCTGAGTCCAGCAGTAACTGTTCCTCAGTGCTGAAAGATAAAACAGTGGACCCCATATGAAGTATGCAGTTTAGTGAAGACACACAGTAACAAGGAACTAGTAAATAACTTCTAAGGAAGTTATGGTTAACCCAGCGCTCGTGAACACTGAACTTAACAGTTCTTGAAAACAGCATGGAAGCCTATCTGGGCACTTGTCTAATGTGCTGCTCAGGTATAAAATGTGCAGCACCTTGGAGGATAATAAGACAATCGTATTAACACAAATGAGGGATATAAAACTTTTTCAGGTTGATAAGACCCTTTCCAGACCTTTCTATTTCATCCGCATCATGAACTTCTGCAGTCTGTTACTTGATAATTCTGTTAAAATGTGGATCTACAAGCAACGAACACAGGGTTCATCCAGGCTCCATGTTAATGCTCTAGGGTCTGGTCCTGCACCTGCAACTGATACGAGCAATCGTTGCTTACATGACCACTACTCACACAAAGCTCATTTTTGCCTCTTATGTTCAGATCTGCTCTACCAAACAGCTGTACTCAAGTCAGTGGGAATTTTTTCATGGACTTAAATAGGCCTGTGAAGAGATGCCATGGAGTAAAGAGGTACAGAAAGACTGCTGGCTGGCTTGGGCATAGCTGGAGGGTGACCTTTCTGAGTCAGCTTTCACCAAGCCAAAGCACTGCTCCCCTGTGAGATGCCATAGCAGCTCAGCATTTCAACACGCCGAGAGGACAGGCCATGTTGGAAGTCATGGCCTTGTTTGCAGCCTGTCAATGCCTCATCATTTCAACCTCAGGGAGTGTGAGAGCTGATTAAGTCACACACTTCCATGAGTAATCAGGGTTCAGGTACCTTCAGCCCGTGGGCAGGGTAAGGTTTTGAATGACTGGAGTCCTTGGTCGCTGCAGTGTTTCATAAGTTCCTACCATTAGAATATTATAGTAGAGGATGCCAGTGACTAAGGCAAAAAGAAAAAGAATAGGTCGTATAATTCTTCTGGCTGAGATTTATGGGCCCATCTCATCAAGAGTAAATTGGTAGTGTAGATTTAAATGAAAACTCGGTGTGAGGAGCAGCTTAATTTGACAGCATGAAAATGTGTCCCCTGCTGGCAAACAAATCTCTTTACTTTTTCTATTAAAAAAATCAGTCTAGTTAAAAACCTGGATAAACTCCCATCCAAGCCATCAGAAAAGTCAGTCTAGTTAAAAACCTGGATTAACTCCCATCCAAGCCATTAGGTCATCATCCAGGTACTGGAACAATGCTAGGAAAAATATTATTTCATATTCTTTTCTTCTCAGCTCAGTGTCTGGCATCTTTCCACCAGGAGAGGGAAGGCCTCCCTCTGAGAGGAATGGCACCAGGCCCTCAGTAACTCTCTTGCACTGTTTTGAGGATCACTTAGTTTAATTCCTTTTTTTTTTTTTTTTTGGTGGGATTTCATGTACATTATCTCAGGAGCAAAGGCCTAACCAGTCTGGTTCATTAAAGATTTTCTAAAAATGCCCTGGCATCTCTGATAATAGTCGTCTGTACCTACTAATGAGGGAGACGTGCCTCTACAATGGGAAACAGAGTACACGACTATTTCTGAAACTATTTTTGAAACTATGCTCTTATAGTTAAGCCAAAATTACTTACATACAAGCACTGAATTCTGGATAAAAGTGACTGTATTCAGAGCTGGGCATTTACACAGGGAAATTCCTCCAGAATAATAAATTATACCAGAAGAGATATAGAGGAATCATTATTTCTGGAGCAGCAACCTTTAAAAGTTCCCTCTGTGGATTCACACTTAATACACATGACATAGGAGGAAGTTATTTTGTGGTCTGGAGAAGGAAAAGCTTTAAATCAGGATTAAGTGCCAGGACTAATGAACCACTGAGATCTGCAGTGTCCCTTACTTCTTTATATCTAGCATATATTAGTAAATACAGTAAAATAAAAGGTCATGCTAAGGGACCAATGAATAAAGACATAAAATGTATCATTATGGTATACTCTAAGGCCATTTTAAAGTTCTGTTTGTAGATGCAAAATAATATAGGCTACCTAAGACTATAACTGTTTAACTAGACTAAATGGATAAATGTAATACAGATGAATTTAAGGTTTATAGGGAAGAGATCTGATGATCTCTACTATGTTGGTGCATGTGAGAAAGAGACCTCGTTATTAAGTGTAACTTTGGATTCCAGCTCTGATGAGGGAGCTCTTAAGTTTGCTGTTCTAGTGCACATTAACTACTAAAATATTACTTCCCCCCCACCCCCAAATTCCCATAAAAGTCTAGAAAGTATGGATCTCTTTAGTCCCAGATGAAATGCTGAACACCAGCACTTTCCCTTCCTCCATTTACAGCACCATTCTATTTAGTCCTGAGGCCCATTGCCCCAGCATGCTTTAGTAAGCTGTGCTCAATGGTGCTCAGAGGAGTCAGACAGTTCCTTCAAAAAATCCCTGTCTGTGAGCTGGTCAAATTTTCCTTGAATTCAGTAGCCCCTAGTAGCATCCTTGCACATCTGCATTCAAATATTGCACAATCTAACCCCAAATACGAAAGAGGAAACAGAATAAAATTTTATTTTAAGATTTACAAAGAGTAAATTCACCAGGACTCAGATCTCCTGGTTTATGGAGACACCAGACTATCTCAGAGCAATACTGTCTGTTTCCATAAAAATTCACTGCAGTCTAGTATCACTAAATCTTCTCTGTCAAGTAACAATCTCTACTTATTAGGCTCCTAACACACTCTCATACTAATACCTACATTCCCATCAAAACCAAATGTGCTTTAAAAACCTAGCCTATTAGCAATTACATTTTTACCCATGACCTAAGAAGACAGCTGTGCTCCTCTGCCTAACACAGCTGACAAAGCCACGTGAAAAGCAGTGTTCCCAAAGATGCTTAGCAGCAGATACCTTTCCAGAGAATAGAGCACCTTTATAGCCTTTTTGATTAATATTAATATTTTATCAATAGAATATTGATATTAATATTTTATCTGGGAAGAAAAAACAAATATGCACAATATGTATGACTCTATAAACAGGAAAATAAGAACAAAAGTTTCACAAAGACCATTATGGACCTTATCTAATGCATATCTAATTAGCCTGTATACTACTCTGACACTACTGTGTTTGGGGATATTAAAAAAGAAACCCTCACGTAGGTTAGATGTGTAGTTCAATATCTTCTGCGGGGGAGCAGATATTATACAAAAGCATCACTGGAGTACCCTAAGAACACACATAACTACTATTCTCTTCAGGGAGAGAGCTGTGCTGAATATTAAGCATTTCTCACTATCCTCATAGAAACAGGCAAGAAGCAATGATAGTTCTAGTAGGAGATTCTCCATTAGGCATTTTTCATACCCGCTGTTCGGACAGAAAGGCAGAAAGGAATGGTAAAACATATGTCATAACAGATTCTGTCCCCATTTATGCCCCTAACATCTTCTTCTTGTCTGTGGCTTGGTACACAGGCAGACCCGCACCCAGCCTGTTGTACAAGGGAGGCTTCAGATAGCTTGGCCATATTTTAACTTTTGTATTTGAATGTCAGTACATTTGGTAGCTGAATTTTGACCATCTGACCCTTGCAGAGAAGCAGCCCTCAGAGGCAAACACAAGGGGAGACCCTTCCCCACCTCCTTTCCTCACAGTCCCCCCTGAGCTGGCTGAAGCAGCCTTGAAGCTTGACTCCAGTCTGTAGTGTATCTTACATACACACGTTTCTTTCACAAATCTGGTAGCAGAGGGTGTGAAAGGACAGCTGGATAAAGAAGGGATAAAAGGGCACTGGACACTTTAAATCCACAGTTTCAGAAGATTGTTTCAGGTGCTACTATTCCTCCCTTCTTTTCCCTTACTCCATCAGCATTATCCCCCTTCCAGTTTCCATGGCTTTACAATTACATTTGTCTGTCTTTTAACATACCTTTCTCTCCCCTGTTGCTGTGTGAAAGACTCCCACAGACCACAAGATAAACTAATTTAGGGCAAGGTTTTTTGAAGAGCTGAGTTCCCACTTAGGTGTCCAAATACCTGCCAGGTTTTCAGAAGTGTCTGGGTTGTTGGATATTTTTTGAAAAAATTCTGACCTTTATTTACATGCGTAAATGGGATATGAGCTCTTTCAAGATGCTTATTCCATTTTGGGGTCCTGGGTTCCCTTGACTAAAACTGAGTACACGCAAGGAGCAGGAAAGGGAACTACATGCAAATGGCTGACAAAGCAATTGACTAGCTTGTGTGGAAAAATGTTGCTTCTTCTAAAGTCTTTTACAATCATAAGCTACTTGTATGCTGTTTACAACAGAACTAAGTCAGAAAGAGCTAGGCAGAGAAGTGACTGTTGTCTCTACCTTGCTAGTAACTCTAACTTTGCGAATGAACTGCCCTTTGGTCTGACGGGTTTGCTGCAATAGTTTAGTTCCTCTAATTTCCAAGTGCCCCACCAGCATATTTTCTCTGTGCAGAATGCTGAGAACGGAGGATGTGGCTTTCTGCAGCATTGTCTTTTGAATCAATGTATGTCACAACAGTCATCCCAACTCCCACACGCAAAAAACTCTCCCGTCTCCCCAAATCATGAGATTTTAAAAATAGTAACCATTGACTTACTATTTGTCTCCTGTCTTTGGTGTTTGTTTGGGTTCACATTATCAAGAACTTGCCTGCTTGTAAGGCTAGAAACACAGACTTACCAAAACCAAATCTGGGATTACCAGATAATCGTTTGAGTCCAGGAACTGAGGATTTACATGTGAGACTCATGACAAAATCATGAGAGCTGGCAACAATAACAATATGATTGCTACTGTAGTAATGAGAATTTCAGGAGCTTTCATATGAAAGAATAGTTCCTCTGTGTGTAAAATATTTTTTCCCATAAAACTACTAAACAGCTGAGCTTTATAGGTAGCTGCCAACAAGAATTCGGCAAGAACAATTCATGTTAATCTAACCTTATTTTCCACTGTAGTAAAGCAGAGATTTTGTGGGTAGAAGAACAGCATAAGATGTCATATCTTGACTTCAGAAAATTTTTTGATATTGTCTCAGGTGACATTACCATAAGCAAATTAGGGAAACAAAATAGTAATTGATCCAAGGCAGATGCCTATAGGATTCAAAACTACTGTACAGAACCGGTTGAAAAAACATACTTAAAAAGAAATGATCAGTGGCTCACTGTCAGACTGGAAGACTATAGGAGGCTGCATTTCCTAGGCATCTGTCCTGGGCCAGTTTAATATTTTCATTAATAAAAATGCTTGGTACAGTTTCAAGCAATGAGAAAGTTTAGAGGGGCATAGGCACACTGAAGGAAAGGATTAAACTTTCAAATGACTTAGAGGGAGGGGTCAGGTGGTCCAAAAAACAAAGTAGGATACAATTTAATACAGACAATGGCAAGGTGCTAAACATAGGCAGGATTAACCATTTGCACAAATTCAGAACAGGGAATGATCAGTTCGGGAGAAAAAGTTTCAGGGATAAAAGTGGTTTACAAGCTAGATATGTTATTTGTTATCATGCAATTGCAAAAAAAATAAAATAAAAATCATATTGCATTGTATAAAAACATTTGTAGGAAACATGTAACAATCCTTTTCTCTGACTAGTGCAGCCAAAACGGTAAATGAAGTTCTGTTCCCAGTTTTAAGCACTGCGTTTCAAGGAAGAGATAAACTGACTGGAGTGAATCCATGGAATAGAGAGAACTGAAGAGAAATTATAATAATTTTCAAATAAACACAAGGTAGTGGTAAAAAGAAGATCTTGCAACGAGTAGGACAAGAAATAATGGCCCTAAATAACACCAGTGGAGATTTAGGCTGGTTTTTAGGACAAATTTCTATGAAGATAAATACATTAACTTTAATAAGGGCAATAATAAGACAATCAAAAGAAAGTACTCTATATGATTAACTATAAAATAAAACAATTTCTTCTTGCTGTATACCATTCCTGCTGATGGTCAGTCAAATGAATATGTTCGTGCTGCATCACATGCAAACCATTTCATGAGGCTACATGTACTGCAGTCAAACAAAAATTAGCAATTAAAAATGATGCAGAGGTAAAAGTAAGGGAGTAAGCATATTTTAGTGCTTGTTTATGATATACCAAAAAACTAAGAGTACCTAATTCATTTTCTCTCAAAGTATTTGTTCGCAGTCATTGTTTCAGGTAGTCCTTATTATGCGCTGACTGAAATTAACTGCACGGTTATTTGTGGAACTGGAACCAGAGACATGGTAACTAAATTAATGTAGGTCAGTCGATAGGGAGAATTTAATTTTTATCTATACTATTAGATAATTTGGGGGTTTGGGTTTTTTTGAATATCTTTTCAACTTAAATGCCCCCAAAGGTACATGTTTTAAATTTTAGCTCACCAACCAAAGGGTCAGAAATTCAACTGAGACCCACTAAGTCTTCCAGGAAAACACGCAAAGACCAATCTGGATATTCTTTACACTTTCTTAGGTAACAAGCAAGCAAACAAATGTTTGAATAAAGGAATAAATCAGGTCTTCTATAGAAGTAAAAGGTCCATATTACCCTTTCTCCATTTTGCAGATTATCTTCAGGTATATAACGGCTACAGTTTCAATTTAACACACTTGAGGAGCTGAACAGATTGCAAAAAGATGAGAATTTCACTGAACTTGTGGTTAGCATGCCCTGTTTTTGAGAAATCTAAAAATTTGACAAGGAAATTAAGAAGTTAATTGAATCTGCTTATTCTAACAATAGCCAAAGGCAAAGAAGATACGCTGATGTTAGATAATAAAGTTTCATTTCTCTCCTGTCCTGAAAGACGATATGTGTTAGAACTAATGCCCCTTGGCATGAGAGTTTGCTGGAATGTAATGGTTTAACATGGATCAGTGATCTTAAAGCTTTCCAAAGTGGGTGCAAATGTCAGTCCATTGAGTAATGAGCACCAGGGAGGATTGTTCCCTACAGGATCTGTCTAAATATATACAAAACTACTAGCTGTCAACCTGAAAATAGGCTAAAAGGCTATTTTTCATCTGATTGCTTGTTTGTCAAGAGTACAAAATAATATATAAAAAATAAGGAAATGAGGAAATACCGACCAGCATATGGCAGAGCTTTATGAGATAGGTCGGACAGTGTTAGATTTATTCCCAGTCATGTGAAAGTCATGAAAATTACTTTCTTTCCCCAGAAGAAAACATTATGTAACCGCATTGTGAATATGTAATTGCACCAGTTTTTGGACCAGAAGTGTTTTCAAAGAAAGCTCAAAATTTGGGGGGCAGTTTAAGAAGCAAAGGCTGTGTAACTTAAATGACTACTCATTTCTCATGAATAGTGACTCTATGACAATGACTTTTTTATCGTATGGTCTGCAGAGCTGTAGAAGTCCATGCACTATCTTTACTCTGTGAGTCTATGAAAGGTAATGAAGAAAGCAAGAAGTTGTCCATAGGCTTAAGTAGAGAGTATCATACCTTCCCTAGACGAATGTTAAATGCCCAGAAGTTGAAAAAATTTGAAAACCACTGTACAAAGCAGTAATCAAAGCAAATGGTTTGCAAACAATGCAGAGGTGGATATTCACTTAGGAGCCAGGCCAGCTCTTATTACCTTCAGTGAAAGATGGATCACTCCCTGATTCAAAGCCCATTGAAGTCAATGATGTGAGTCATTCCAAGACTTCAGAGGGCACCGGACATGGCTATACTTAAATAACAAAGTTATTTTGTAAAATTTAAATTCATTTGCAAATAATTCATGTACAGGAGAGAACTAAATTCATCAAATAAGTATTTTGCTGTAAATAATTTCCCATAAATCCAGTGCTTAATGAATTTCCGTCAAAATTTCTGTATAATATCTGCAAACCTAAACTGTAAACTAAGTGGTGTAAAACTGAATTTCAGCATTCCATGGAGTTCTTTTTGAAGGTCTTATATGCTATACATACACTATATTCATATTTAAAACAGTTATTTAACATATGATGATTTTACTACTTAGTTTACTTCTACCATTATTCCATTAATAAATTCACCATATATGCAGGCTTATGAACAAACTAAAACAGACCCAAATGTTCTAAATGCACAGTCATTTCATTAATAAATGACAAAAAAAAGGAATAAAAAATACAGTTTTTCTATTCATGCTTGCTGAAAAGATACAGGGGAAATGGACTCTCATCCAATCTCACAGACCACAGAAATAAAAACCTGTAAGTCTTCATCTAGCAAAAAAACAACAACATGTGTTTAAAAAAAGGTTGAAGAAAATTCCAGAAGAAAATAATTAGAGACACATCTTTTCCTAGTTCTGGTCTTGCTCTATTCTCAGCATCAGGTAATACAGGTATATTTCCTAACACGAAAGCACACCCTAAGATTTTCAAATATACCTAGGGATCATCCTGGCTCTATGGAAACCAGCTGCAAGATGTCTCAGTTCAAACATATAAAAACTAAGGCAACCAAATACCACTACTCTTTTAGAAACCCTGGGTCATAAAAATGGCTGCTTTCAGATTCATTGTTAATATTGAGCCTAACAACCAAACTTTATACAGTTCAGACCTGTGAGCCTCAGTCACCAGCACAGACACACTCACCCTTTCTACTTAGAATCAATGGCAAAGTGTGCTGCAGGTCTGCTCACAGTGGAGATGGCAAACAGATGAATTCCCACGCTTGTATTCACTTGGGTTCTTTTTGGCAATTTTAGATGAATTCAGAGGTCACTGGAAAGTGAACCCTGACAGGACGGAATGCTTAAATTACAAGGAAAAAAGCAAACAAACTTGACCCCTACTCTTTATGATGGCTCTGACAATTGTGAAATGAAAAAAAAGAGGARATTACAGAAGGTTTGGTAGGAAAAAGCATCTTGTGCAACACAGTAGTAAATGTCATCTGTGAAACAGGGAGACTAAAATCCACTGTATCTTTCAGGTTTACTAATTCTCTTCTTCCCTTAAAAATTCATGGACTCAAGACAAGCGTGGTGCACACTAAGCATTCCAATTGCTTTTGAAAGGAGCGTTTTGCTAGTGGAAAATGTGCTGTCTCTTTGATTGCAAATGTAGTTGATTGTGAGGAGAATGAAAGGATGACCTATGACATGACCTGCTAGTGCAGTAAGGTCATTTTTTTTGCCTCCTCACACAAAAGATAAGAGGCTGACTGCTTACAAAGTGTTCTGGCAAATGGACAAATTAGGACTGCCCGGACTCCCGCTCCAATCAGGCAAGTTATTCTAAGTGAAGATAAGTGAAAGTCTGAAATGTTTTTAGGAGGAGGCAGACTGCAAGCTTTCATTCCTTCCTGAAATGGATGGATTGCAAAGGAATAGAGCTGTGCAAAAATGGCTTGCCCAGTAGTTTCAGGTTTCAGACCTGAGGTTTCTATAACTGAGCAGAAGAGGTAGGACAGGATAGCCTCATGGGTGCAATGTTGGACCGGGACTCAGGACAGCAAGCCTCAGTTTGACTTCCACCTTGATCGTTTGTTTTCTGTGACACACCACACAAGAATATACAGGCAGGGAAAATCCTTCTCTGAGATGCCTAAGCACAAGCCAGAGCCTGGGTAAAATTCATACAGCCACATTACCATAGCATTACATTTGAATAACACCTGCCTGTTTAGGACAACTCCGGCACCATGAAAATTGAACTTTATGGCTTTCAGATCCAAACTTGCATCTGTTCTGCCAGGTCAGAGCACGGGCAAGTTTCAGTCCACATGCATCCACATGTATAAACATACTCTTGATCTACTCTCACACCAGCATTTTAATCTCTGCAGGAGTCAGGAAAAATATTTTCATACCTTGGTGATGTGTTATGAGATAAAATTATCTGTGGGTAAGAAGTGCTCAGATAGGACTGTGCTGTTCATTTATACACCTAGCTAGAAAACTGAGAAGCTTTTTAGCAAAACTAGGGTCGTGTTTTAATTGAGCCCTCAGTCAGGCTATAGTTTAGGTGAAAGTTCCCTAGTTTCAACACACAACCAGTGTAAAGCTCAATCATATTAGCACAGAATTGCTTTGAGATTTGGGTTTTGAATCCTAACCTTCAGAGCAGAATTTCTGAGTATGAACTCATTCAAACCAAAGCCAAAACAAAGGTTTTCATGAAAACCAGGAAGCCTGAAACACCAGCTTTCTTAGTAGTGCTACATAGCAAGCTCCAAAAACCTGCAAAAAAGCCCAAACACCACAGAAAATTAAACAGATGGAAAATGTCATTTTCTGGAAATGCTTATTTCTGCCTACAAAACTGGCAGGTTCTCTAATTTCTGTTTGATCTGCTTTAGAAATATACAGTATCAGTAAAGTTCTACCTAAAGTTTTTCCAGCACACACCTGGTACCAGCTGCAAATCAAGCAACTATCCCATAGAAAGCAGAATCTTAACCACCCACCAAAGGGTGACAGGCCAGATATATATTTTCAACACATCCATGAAAAGCTATCAAATATGGTGCAATGTGATTTCGCTTCATGAACATATTTTGCTGGAAATTGAATATTCTTGGGAAATTCTGAAAAACTTGCAAAATGAGAATTATATCCCAGCATCACCCTGATGAATCAGATTTGCACCATCTGACAGAATGTCATTGTCAGTTCATTTGGGCTGAGATCCAAAAGAGTCTTCAAACAAGTATTCGACTCTGAGCATGGCAGCAATCTTGTCTAAGGATTCAAATGTTTTAAATGAAGAACTTTCCTTTCTTTAGCACTTCACAGAGTCTGGAACTATGTTCAAAGAGAAGTGAGAAGTAAACCTGAAATGAACTTTTGTGCAGAGTACAAGCCCAGACATTTTCTTTTTAGTACTTTTTCTCAGTAAACAAAATGAACATGTAAATGAACTTCTTAGCCCTGTTAAAATCAAATATGTGACATGGAATAAACAGCAAGACGGATTCTGCCCTCATACACTGCACACAGCTCCCATTATCTTTTGGTGAAAACTGTGGGAAAATTTAGTCCTACGTATCTGTCAAGCCAAGTCTTCATCTGTGAGCAGAACAATGAAGACAGAGAATCTGGAGATCATTTCCCTCAACGCTGTCTTGGGCATGCTGATATTATCATGATGTTGTAGAACATCCATACCTCCTATGTCATGATTATATCACTAAAATATGTGGGCATATCTGCACAGTGATTCACCATTAGGCTAAAATGAGTAAAGTCAAATAGAAACTTTTATTGCCCCTTGTTTTAAAACATAACAGAAAATACTTGACATCTGGTCTCTTTTAATGGCATCTGGAGTTGTGTCTAAGCAGATACTGCAAATTCAGTTTCTTCAATTGCATTTAAATTTCAATGTAAGCTATTTCAGCAGAGATGCAAACTCTTCATTTTAGGGCTAAACTGACAAAGCAAGAAGAAAGACACTCTAAAGCTCCTTTGGTTAAAATCAGAGTCTGTACATTGTACACTCTTTGATCTCTGGACAACAAAGAATAATCTCAGCACAGAGGCAGGATGAGGAAGAGAAGCTGAGGAAAGAAAATATGCATGGAAAAGCACCATCAGCTGTCATTCAGCTCCAGAGTGTGGCAAGTTGTGTCACTCTTTCTGTCTGCTAATTTGTTTTGTTTTCTGGCTTGCTTTTGCTTTTTTTACAGGGAATAAAAAACCTTGCCAGTGGCTCCTGACATGTTTTAGGTGAGCCATGCCACCAATCTACATCCTCTACTTAGTATTAGCTTGTAACCTCCAGTAATTATCTGGAGAGTCTCCTATTGCTGGTGTGGAATTGCTCCTGATGGCCACAGAATTAGTATGTATTAGCTGAATAAGAGACTGTAAAGGTTCAATAGATCTAACCACCAATGCATGGACATAGTCTTGTACTCTCAAATACTTCTGTTGTTTTCAATGTAACCTGTTATATGAATCGTGATTCAAAATTCACAGCGTTTGACTCATAAAGTATACCGCAGGGTTTCTGGTAGTTAACTCTAGCTCTGCAGGGGCTAAGTCATAGCTCAGAAACCAGCTGTTAATTTGGATGCAATAGCAAATTCATAAAGCTTTCTATGTTTTGGCCACGGGAAGGGACAGAGGGCTACATGTCACCACCTATCAGCCGAAGTGCAGCATCTATGCTCTGAATCTGATGGATTTTGGAGCAAAAAAACTAAAGAAGTCAGAACTCACTGAGTCTTAATCTAAGTTACACCAGTTTACCACTGGGACAGACTAAAGACATATATGGCCAGTAACCAACATTTACTGCAACTCTGCTGCCCAGCAGTAACTTATTAGGTTGCTATAACTCAGCTGCCTGTCTGAGCCCTAGCACATTCAGTTAATGAAAGCTCGTTAATTCTTTTTAACCATGCTGAGATTTCTATTAGAAGCATGCAATTTAAGTTTTTGAACTAGGCTGCCGGGCTTCACAAAAAGAGAAGGAAGTCATTTAACTTTTTCTCATGCATACAGAAAAATCTGGGTTTACAGTTTCTTTCGTTTTCCAGATTACTATCAAATGGCTCCCACACTCACTTTACAAAAGACATTTCTCCTCAGCTCACTGTAGATACTGTTACTATTTAGCAAGAAAAACAACAAGTTCAAGGAACATCTTGACTCTGTGTTCTAGCTGCCCAAATTTTGCTAAACTACCAAGTTCAAAATAAGAACATTTAGCATGTGACGACAGAACTGAATATTTGCAGGTATATTGGTGCATTTCAAGAACATCATCAGGAATAAGATAAGATGTATCTCTAGTCACTGGACTAAATTCTGCTGCCTGTTTTCAATGCAGTTACTCCAGTGAAATCGACTGAGTGAATCCAGATTTACATTCATGTAATGGAAAGCAGAATCTGACTCACCATATGGAATCCATTTGGAAAGAAGTCTAGTTGTGAGTTTTATCTAAAGCTTATTGAATTGTTCATTTTTCTTATTTCTATTTTTCTTGGTTTCATTGCAGGCTGATAAGCAATCTGAATGCCTGCTGAAGACTAAAGTTATTATTAAACATTTGAAAGTAAAGGTACCTAGAGAAATAGATGGGCTATCCTATTTCCAAAACATCATCCAAGTTTCTTTCTGTTGTTACCACACAGAGCTCTGATCCAAATCATCACCAGCCCTGAGGGAAAGCACAAGAGTATAAATAAGTTATAAAAGAGTATTTACCTCTGGAATAACCTGTTTAGAACCTGCTGTATGTTTATATGATCACAGTTGTTGCAAAATGGGAGGAATTCTCATCCCCAGGCTGAATACTTCACAGCTATCAAATAATGGTCACAGTGGTTCCTGAGCACCACAGCGCCTGTTCCCAAAGGATTTCTGCCTGTCTGTAGCTCTTCCACAGCTACAGTGCTGGGTTCACACACAGACTCCATGTGGGTTGCACAGATTACAGTACACACAACAGGCCAAAAAATTGATGTGGTTCCCGTTTTACCAAGGATACTGCCAGCATCAAAAGACAGATCTCATGACACTGAATGTCAGCTGGATTACCACATCAGGAATGCCTTTACTAGTGTTGTTTCTTTTGACAGCTTTATGAATGGAGAAAAAAATAAAAATTTATGCTGTTCTAGCCAAATCAATGGGCACAAGATCTACATTGTCTATTCCAGTGGAAGGCCTGGGATGTAGCTCAGGGCAGTATTTGAGTCATAACTGCATTTCTTCCAGAAATAGAGAGAGTATGCATGTCCAGAAAATAATTTTCAACATCTATATAATAATTAAAATATAATTAAACATATTATTAATTCATTCTTAAAAAAAATAGGTCCAGTATTTTAATTCAAAAGGTGGAATTGAGCCTAAAACACCAGTGCTTTTTTGTATGAAATAAAAGAACAGATAGAGTCATTAATACAAGTTATTGGCCTATTACTAAATGTTCAATCACATTATGTTTGGACAGTGTTGTCCTAATGGTTGATATACACCTCTTGTCATTGAATGAAAGCAAAATAATCTTCCTTACACAAGTAAACCAGAAGCATGATAAATAGCAATTATAACAGCTGGACATTTTTTATCAGTGTAACTTCATGCAATATTAAAAGAAAAAGTCAAAGGAACTCTCGTCAGCACAAATATAGATTTTCATGAAATAGTGAAACTTTCCAGAAGTTATGCAGAAATGGAGAAAGCTAATCCCATGCCAATATTTAAGCATGATGAATGAGACACTCAGAGTAATTATATATCTGAATAATTGACATCGTACTTTACAGATAAAAAAGCAAAGGAAGATTATTTAATGAGTGTCAACTGCTTAGAGGAAAAAGTTGAGTCTAAGCATCTTCTAGAGATGCAACGAGTTTGGCTCATAAAAGTAATATCAGTGTAATATATCAAGATTTGAATAAGAAATTAACACAATGCTAAATTGATATGGCCTTATGAAATAGTCTGAAACTGCCCAACTGCATAGGTCTCCAAATAGAAATGAAAATGAGGAAACAGATTCTTAGTTCTACAGAACTGAAGGAAACATGCACAGCAGACTCACTGAGTGCTTCACTGATGAGAAAACTGAAGATGGCACAGAAAGTTAGGGGATCAGTAAATACTTAGGACATCAGGTGACAGACAGAGAGCCACCTGGACTACTGTGTGGAAAAGTCATAGGCAAAAATCTGAGTTCCAGTTTGGCCAAATGTAGAACACCCAACTGTACAAAATGAACACTGCCAATACAGCAGACTCCATCTGGCAAATTGTAGCTCTGGAAGTACTTGTGGGCCTGGAGGAGTCCCTAATCCTGTCCCACAACTGAAAGAGTTAATTAATCTAAGGTTAGATGGAAAAATATGATATCATTAAAAAGAACAAGGAAAGTCACCATATAGATACTTTTGGAACTGATGTTCAACTCTGTATTGATTCTTGAGGAATTATGAAGGGTGCAGAAAAGACTTGGAAAAATGACAAAAGGATTGAAAATTTTGCCTTATACTGAAAGACTCAGGAACTCAACAGATTCCTATATCAAGGAGCATATTAAAGGGTGACTTGCTTGGGAAAATAAATGTCATAATTCTTCAGAGCTGCAAAAGATCGAATTATAAGGAGCTTAACTGTCTGAGCACTGAAGCTAGACAAATTCAGAACAGTGACTGATTAACCACTGGGACAGCTTAATAAGGTTACTGTGAATACCCATCATAGGCCATTTCAAATCAGCACTAGAATGTTTTCTAAATCTGGTGCTTTATTTGGAGTGAGAAATAATTTAGGAAAGTCTTATGTCTAAGTTATGCTGGAGGTCAGAGTAAATGATCATATTCCTTCCATCTGGTTTTGTATTCTCCAAGTAGAAATCTCAGAATAAGCTTCCAAAAGGAAGGAGCTGGCCTCCTAAAAGGTTTAGCTAGCATTTATTTGAAAAGTGTTTGTTTCTGAATGACAAAATACATTCCTCAATGCTAGTCTGTGGCATGCACTTTTTTTATCTTACAACTAAATTTTAACAGCCAGTCTTTATTAGTTTTGATTGTCCTTAGCAGGAATACTTCACTTGTTAAGAAGAAGCTGTCCTCCTAGCAGCTGGTAAATTAGACAAATTCCCTTGTAAAAGAAGTTCAGGAATGAGAGGAAGAGACTGTGTGCAAGATTAGATTAACAAAACTATTTACTTCCAAAAGGAAAGACCTAAAGGACAATGCTATAACATGTGTATCAAGTCACTTGTCTCAGTTCCAGAACTAATTACTATTACAAATATTGACTCTGAGCATCCTGCCAGCAATCCAACAAAATGTCTTTTACTAAATTTTCTGTTGAATCAGTCCCAGCCTCAGATCTATATGAGACTGTTCTATTGCTGTTTATATAGACCTCAGGCCAGAGCAAGTGATTAGTTCCGGCTGCTTCGACTGCTTTAGCAACACAGGACATATATGACTGAGCATGGACTTGATGACTACATTTAGTGAACTTATTGTTTATCTCACCAGGAAATTCACTATAGGTGAAGATGTACAGGGCCTTCTATTATATATATATTGTTCCAGCTCTCAACATTTTCAAATTTGTCTTATTTTAGCACAAATAAAGGGAAAAAGCAGTGAATAATGGAGTGATGGTCTTCCTTCTAGCAAGTTTTTTTGGCAGTGCAAGTCCTTGCCAAAAAGTTTAGCAAAGCAAAATGAAATTACATTAAAAGTTTAAATAGAGATGCTTCGAGATAATCCTGTGGGGGGACCAGAATCTTCTTCCTCCCCACCTTTTATGACATAGGCTCCTATGAAGAAATCAATTTTCTCTTTTGGGGGGAAAAATTGAGGAATTCTCGCATTTGTTCTCAGTTGGTATTAGTGTCAAGACACTTCTTAGTCTCTGTTAGTATTGTACTTTGCTGCATCTTCTGGATAATAGTAGATGAAAACAAAAATGGTATGATATAAATACACAGGCTAAAAATAAAGCTTAAGGAATACAGAATCTAGATCAGCTTTAGCAACATCTCAGCCAAAACACAGAAAAAATATCCACAAAAGTCAAAACACTTCATCTGAACATTTCCAAAATGAAATGTTTTGGCTTTTCTTCTTAAAATGAAGTCTTTTTAATGAAACTGACCTTTTAAGTAGAGTAAAAAATAGGATTAAGTAACACCTCAGATGAGACAAGGCTTCTACATGTTAAAATTTTTTGGATGGCTTAAAATTCTCTCCGTTCATTTTTCCCCTCATATTTTTTTTTTTTTCATAATGCAGCTGTGGAATGGAAATATCCATTATTCATACAGCTCTAAATGCAAGGCCAGAACACCTCCACTAAACCAGCAACATTATTCTTGATCCTTCCTAGAATAATTTAAATATAGATTTGAATTCCACACAATTTGATGGGGAAGGTTCATGCCTTCAGTTAAGCCTGCATTCCTACAACTGTCAGTGATAATTGCAGTGAAATGCATCAGATGCAATTCTTTCTGGAAGACTGATTTTTCCAGTTTAACTTTGAGTAAACAGTTTGTCAGTGTCTAACCCTTGCAGATCTAATGCCCTAGTGCATATTAACTACCATTAAAAATGTTAAGACTTAAACATGGGACATAAGCATGAAGTAAATCTTGCTAATATTGTGTATAAAGATTTATTTTTCCTTACTCACCGAATAGTGTATATTAATCCATGTAAACCTTACTACATTTAAAGGCTCAAATCCCCATGCTATGCTAACTCAAAAATATTTAATAATGTCAGTCTTCTCTGGAAGTGAATTGTGTGAATATACTTTAGACACAAATGCTTAATGTTGCTTAAGGTCATTTTGTGCAAAGTAAATGCAAACTCTTACTTTGGTTTCATTTATTTTATTTCCTTCTTTTTTTATGGGCAGGGCCTTCTCTTTTCTTTCCATAGATAAGTATAGGATCATCTTAATTAGCCAATATTTTGGTAAGAGAATATTTAATCAACATTCAAATAGAATAATGAATATTTTACTGATTGGAACTCAGTATGTGGGATCACATGAACTTGTAGATTTTGGGCTGACTTCATACTCTGTTGGAAAATTACTTCTGCTTTTTGGAAATCTGCTACCAGCCAGATTTTTAAAACTTCATTTAAACAAAAATAATACTTGTGAAAGGTGTTGTTTGTCAGTTTTCTTGAAGACCTCACAGGAGGGCAAGTCCAGTACTAGATTTCTCATGGGAACATAAGATGAAAAGGGAATAAGAAATTTTTTCCCAGACACCCAGCCTGGGCATGAGCATAGTGGGTGTTTGTGTAATACTTGCTTTGGCCATGAATTCAATGAAGAAGATACAGAAGGGTCTGCAGCACAGTCAGAGCTGCTGCTGGGGAGGTCATGTGTGGTACCCCTTTGAGAGTGACAGAAACAATTCTTTTCCAGGCAGTCATGCATGGCTGTCAGGAGCAGAATGCCATTCTGCGCTATATCTGAGAAGGCCCGCAAGTAAGACTGGATGGTATGTCAGTAAAAGATGGTCCATTTTTGTTGTATTAGCAACATAGAATTTTAACTTGCCTCATCTTTTCATCAAATTAGTAGTGGAGCAGACAGTAGGCAATTTATCATGTAGACCATCTTACATATAACCCCTACAATTCACATTGTCTAAACCCAGTGCTTTATTTTGGCAAGCAGTTATGTGTTCAGCTTTTAGGTCTTAACTTCTTGGACAATTCAGAGCACAGTAATTCAGGAAGTAATATTTTAAATCATTCAGTACAAGAAATGGGGCCACTTTCTCATATGCTATTGCAACCATCCAAAGCTATTCCTTTCATGGTCTAAAAGAAAGGGGAAGGGATAGAAAAATGTTCAGAGAGAACTGCCAGCAAATGCCATACATTTTATATTTCATTTTCAGTCTTTTTAGTCTCAACTGTCCCAAGGTCTGAAGCATTTTGTTTAATAAGAAGTTATTAATTTTGGAAGCAACACCAGATTCAATCTTCTTGCCAAGTAGACAGGCCTGTTTTGATATCTTAGTAATGAAGAGCACCTTCAGTCTTGACTATTACTAACTCTTGTAACACTAAGTTGGCATTATTCTAGTGTTCTTAGGTCTTTTCTTTCCAGACCAAAAGAATGAAAGATTTTATCAAGTCATGGAGTACATTCCAGCAGTATGGACAACTTCTTTATTGCTAAAAGTGTAGCTCTAAAAATCTATAGATCCTACTTATGAACAAAAAATTCCTTATACAGCTGTATTGTGTTGTTTCCACATTTGTTTAAACACAGGAGTCTGGCTAAGGAATATACAAACGATTCATAAAAACATGCCTATGTTACACATGTGTGAACCACATGGAGAGTAACACGTGGATTTCAAACTTAGGCCATGGGTTTCCCTTTTTATAACTATCTGAACTAAGAATATTCTAAGTAGGGACATTTTTTCAATAACATTTTTGAAACCTTAACCTCAGAGGGTATCAAAAATGTCTCTCATGAGATATGGGGCCACACATATTGCAGACAGCTGTTTGGAAAAGTTAACACCCACCTGAAAAAGCAAAAAGGATGAAGTCTCCACAGCTCATTCCTCTCAATAAGCAAGAACCATACCTGGAAGAATCAGAAGAGATATCTTTCATTTACCTCCATATCTATAAATTGTGCATTAAAAACCTGATTAAAACTCAAAAGCTATCTTATACTGATGACACTGTATTGTATGAAGTCAGCCATAGGATAGTCAGAAGTTCATGCAATCACTGGCAGCAATGAGGAGACCCATTTTCATATATGGAAACATTGGGTCTGATCTTCAGTTCAGTGAAATCGGTGCAGGATTTTCCACTATCTTTGGTAAGCATTGGATCGACCTGTCTAGCAAGATTCTTGCACTGATGTTACATGTTTGAAAAATACATCCTGTAAGACTAGTGGTGACTGTATTTATTCCAAAAAGGGGGTTATTTTTACCGAAAGAGATGATATACCATTGCTGACTAATAATTTTTTCTCATAACCTAGGATGTGGAGATTGGTCTGTTTAACAATCATATAGCATGCAGAGACATTAGCTCCAACACAGTCATGGTCAGCGCTCAACTGGTAGAGAGGTCAAATGAAGCTCTACACTCCCTCACATACAGTCTGTGTTGGAGCTTTCCTCAAACCACTGGGCTTTCAGCTTAATATAAACAGTAAATCTTCCTGATTTTCTTTTCTTTTTTGTGAACTGGATCACCCTGAATAGTGTTGTATCTGCATTTGGGCATTCCATAACAGAATAATGGCAAGAATCTGGGTATTAGATATAGTTCACACCTGAATTCTGCATCCACGTTTAGAATCTGACTACAAGGTCTTTCACAACTGGCATTCAATAAACATATGAAGACTGTTCTTTATGCTGCAGTATCTCCTCCAGCATTTTGTTATACAGTGTTACACCTAAGAGTGAGAAATCATTATCTTAATGTTAATCCAGGCTGTCTTATAAAACACTTTTTGGCCTTTCACCTGGTGACTTCTTGTCCTCTAACACAATATCTCTGTTTTTCCTTTTATGAAACCGCTATAAAYGGAACTACCATGTAGTTCATGTTACAGTGCAATACTAAGAAAGCTCTTTCTGGAGTTGTTGAAAACTTGAATTCAGATAACACTAAGGGAAGGGGTTTTTTTTGATGATTTCAAAAGGAACAAAAGCAGGTCTTCATAGGTCAGATGCTGTGTTAATGAGCACAGCAAAGAGTCTATAATGAAAAATAATGTGAGGATGGGATACAAGAAAGTAAAGGTAGAATGAGAAAGTCTAAGGATAGGTTTGAACAGAAAAGAAGAGAGAAAAGCTCCATTGTTTTCAGATAGCATAAATGAGAGTCTTTCCCAGTGATCTCTATTTTTTGTTCTAAATATAGAAATTGAAGTAAGATTATTATAGGCTTTTAACTAATTAGAAATGCAGGCTACAGCCACAGATCCATGTTTATATATTATTGACAGGAGGTCAGGGAGATGGATGTGTACGGAGATAATTTGAGGGTCATCATATGAAAGTGAGGACTAAAATAGTGTCTAGCATTTCTTCACTAGAAGCCTGCAGCACAGTGCAAATAAGCTACAGCAATGCTCTAGCAGTCAGCGTAGCAACAGATGGTGACCCCAGAGGCTTCCCCTCTGGCTCCTGTTTTGGAACAGAGAACTGTGATAAAGTATTGATAAAAAACCAATCTACATTTATCTGGAGACCAGTAGGAGCAGCTGTGGAAAACAAACACCCTAAGACGGAGACTTAAATCACCTGGCACTCCAAGGCCAGGAAAGCTGAAGTGGTGGCTGATCCCATGTGCCAGAGCTGCCCTGCCCTGCATCAGCAGGCAGGAGACCATGCGTGCTCCAATGGAAACAATGCCAAAAGTGCAGGCCACATACGTAACCGTTATCATGGAGAGTACATATTCCCATTGGCTCCACCGCCAGATACTCTGAAGCCATGGAAAAAGCCACAAAAGATAAACCATACACCTCTTTGTTCATTCCACTTGTTTAAATTGTATTGTGCTCTGCTCTGCTCTGCAAGGCCTTTATGTGAGCCATTTGTACAAAAGGCATCAATCTGCTTCTGATAAGTATTGCTGATATCATTACTACTGAAGGTTTGCTAGGAGCATTTATTTCCAAACAATGAACAATAGGCAATCAACAGCATGTAATTGCTGATTTATTCGCTTATCTATTAAGATGTCTAGTTAAATTTGGGGGTTCTGCTGCCTGTTTGTATTTGAATTGCAACTCCATCTAGTCATTAAAACGCTAGGGCTTCGTTCTGTACTGGCTGATCACTCCAAATCCCACTGCCTTGAACATGGGGCAGCTCAGGACTCAGTGAAGCTTAGCAAGCTAGAAAAACTCTGTTTTACCCTGTCAGGCTGAACACTTTTAGACACCACTTAGGGTGGAGGGTCAATGGGCGAACAGACTCCTGTGATCATTATTCATTTTAACAGCGCTAAATTTTTATAGCACAAAATGCTGAATCAGCGTAACTTCACTGCATACCTGATAGCAGAAATACTTCTCTGACTTGCTAGCAGAGCAAATAGAAAGCCAAAGTCACTGGCACACTGTGAGATTCAGCAAAATTAGATTATCTGCTATCCATTTGAACAATTTTGAAAACTATAGCTTCAACATCATCAAAGAAAAATATTTTTGTCTGTTCTTTACTAGCTGGTATAAATTTGGAAAGAATAAAATTGTACTGGAGATTCCCACTGAAGCAAATCCAGTTTTTAAGATGATGTGCCACCTGGTTTGAATTGCATTAGAAACATCTGGCAGAAAAGGTTACTTCTTGATCTGTATTTTAAAAAAATGTTTTTCCTTCCCAACCGTCTTCATTAATCTTCAGAGACATTAGCATTAGCAATAGCTCATTTAATACATTTCAAAAATAAAAGTTGAAGACTGATGGGTGGGAGATAATTTTGTTGATAATTACACAGGGTCAATAATAGCTCTGTAGTTAAAGCTGTTGTAATAAACTTGGGTTTTAGCTCTTCTTAATTATCCAAAGTAACACAGTTCTCTAAGCATGTCACTTGGCACAACTCCTTGCAAAACATAATTTTCCTGGGAAGTTTGTTTATGAAGGAAGTAGGAAAAATGGGGATTGAGAGTGAAAGAACCAAAGCTGGCAAGCACAGTTGCCCATTGACACTCAGGCCCTAATCTTAAACCAAACAGCTCAGGTATCCCTAGATGAAGCCATCAAGTTTAGAGCCACGAAGACTCTGTCTGGCTTAAAGGGAAGATATGAAGCTTTCCCACAGCACATGGGCTCTTAGCTAAAGAGCAATTAGGGGCAAATGCAACTTGGACCTGCGGCATTTTACAGAAGCCCTGAAGTTACCCAAGATGTTCTGCCTCCATGTGGGACAGAACTTAAACTCCAGGCAATAAAAAAATAACAAACCCATCCCTAAGTCACTGTAAATATTTTTGTTGAGTTAACTGAGCTTTGGATCAGATCCATTACAGATAACAAAAATGAACCTGCTACTACCCGTGATAGCAAATTTTTTAGAAAGTCCACAATTTTACCTCTGTCATTTGGCACTGCTATATTTAATAGCTAAGAAACACTCACTGCATGAACAGGCCTAAGAGCAAATAAAACCTTTAAACTTTGCCTTCGTTAACAAGAGACCATCTAGTACCACCTGCACTCACAGACATTTAATTAAAAATAAACGTGTCAATGTTTAACAGAGCACTTTGATATCATTTTCAACAAAGCCACATGGGACAAAAGGCTCATTTAAATGCATCCTTCCTCTAAATGTTTTTAATTTTTTTCCTGATCTTAAATTTTTCTTTGACTACAATTAAATGATACAGCTGAGGTTAATACAGGTCAACAGTTTTTCTTAATGGCAAAAATCTTTAGGAACAATAATAAAAATCAGAGATGTTGTAACAAGGTTTCTGAATTTCACCCTTAATTTTGACATGGGACAACTTCACCCTACCCAGGTGAATTTTAAACATCAAATTTTACTGTTTTAAAATTTTAAAATATTTAATGAGTTTATTGTGTTTATTATTTAATTAGTTTTATTTAAAAGTATTAAATGAGTCCTAGTGATTTTTATGAGCAGAAGAATTGAAATTAAAGAGTGCTTCTCCCTAGAATCAAGAACATTCCTCCAAAAAAGATGTGGATATGAGTTTTGTTTTTTTAAACCTAAGCAGTTTGAAGTATTATGGAGTTAGCAATGAAACTACAGCTATTTCTAATTATTACTGTGGCTGACAGGATGCATATGTTTATGGAATAATCTATGCATAACATGAAAAAGCTCTTTTTACTGTTTTTGAAACAGTGTTTACATCAAAGTAAAACATATGTGTGATAAAAGAACAAAGCAGAAATCCCTAGTTGCCAGTCCTATTTGAGAACTGTATATAGGATATTCACAATATTTTTTGGTGTGGTAGAATTCTTTGTGTCAGGATGATTAATTAACAGACATGAAAAGTTAAAGGACCATGAAGGCTGAGGAAGATATAGCATCTCTAAACTAACAGGAGAGGTAGAGAGGAACTGTAGGATTTGTCAGTGGTTTGCTGCAAAGTTCTATTATTATTCAAAAGACACCTGGGCCCAAAGCATCAAGTGGAAGCAATTTTAGAAATCAAAGGAGATAGACTATGTGAAAAAATTATGAATAGCTAGTTTACTCAAAGGACTTGTAACAGGATCTGGAGCTTTCATCCCAGCCCAATTAACAGTGACCAAGACTAAGTCTCATCAGGAATAAAGTGGGCAGATGTTCCCATCACAAAATCACCAGTACAGCTGACACCAATTGACATTCTTATTGGTCATGTCAGCAAAGAGCCAATGATTACATGAGTATGAAATATTGTCCTTCCAGAAAGGCTTTAGGATGGCTGAAGAATGATACATAAACTGTGTCTACACTGTATCTAAACCCTGAACAGACATTGCTGTACAAAAAGTTATAATTGGCCTGATTCTTTTATTGGATGCAGATATTGTGAATCAGGATTGCTGATTTACAACAGCTTCAATGATATCAGTGGAAACAGTTCAACATAAAATTCAGACGTGGAAGTAGTGGGTTGGGACACTGGGCTTTGGGGGCTCTTCACCATTTTTCTCATTCAATAAATTGCATGCACATTGTCACCTGAGGAAGGAAAGGCTTCACTGCTGTGCATCACTCCTATTACTAGCTCAGCTGGTAAAGTTGATGAGTGATGAAACAAGAATCTGAGCAAAATATTTTATTGTCAAACAACAAATGCTTTGCTAATGAACCTTCCAGTTCCTCAATGAGGAAAGACACACAACAGTGAGTATACCCCTTCTTAAATCTCTGCTGACTCTTTATGGCCACTTAGGTATAAAGGAATATTTTGAATTATCTCAATTTTCCTTAACTTTTTCTTTCATGTTTTCCATATTTTCCTTTAGTTCTATAATTAAAATAATATTTAGTTAGCTAAAATGACATGGTTTAAGTGTGACTACTGTGTCTGGAGATAATGTGAACAAATATCGGCATAAAATGTATAGATGCAGAAACATAAATAATTCTTTAATGAGTTCTTTCAATCTTAACATAATCAGTGGGAAACTAAACTAGTTGGTCCCCCTGACCATGGATATRTAAACTCACAGCAGGATTGGTTGATAGCTGAAAAACTTCATTTTGGATAAGAGCCATTTTTAAGAAAAGAGCTGTTTACTTAGCCAGGAAAGTTTGGCTGTAGTGAGTAGACATCAGAATTGTTTATTATTGGAACCCAGAAGCACATTAATTATGTGATTTGAGTGACTGGGTAGCATCAACCCCTCAGGTTTTGCATGTCAGAATGCCCTCATCTTGTATGGTGTAAACTGACCCGTGAAGTGCACATTTGTGCACTAAAGGTTAAAGGAGGACTCTCCTCCATCTCCACCCAGGGCCTGCCAGGGTGGCTGCACTTCAAATTTATGTTTTAGGGAGATCAGAGTGCTTTGATATACTGCACAGGGCAGCAGCATAGCTTCAATTTCACTTACATGTTGTGATTTCCTATGAAAGATCATCTGTCATTGGGAGTTCTTGTAACACATTTGCAAATAAGGTCAAACAATTTGTTCAGAGGTGAACACGGTAAGTATAAACACATTGTAAATATTTGAGTATGAGTTTAATGGTATTTGAGAGGCTCGCACAAAAAACCTCACAAATAAAATTGCTATATTTAAAAACAAATTAGAAACTTGCACATTATTTTAGCCTTTGGTGGGCATTCATCATCATTACGGACATTTCTGTTTATTTTGGTTTGTGTTGGGAAAAGAGAACATTTAAAAAGCTCCAGCAAATGGCGGGTAGCGCAGTAATGTGCTGTTAGCTGGTTCCTCCTGGGCTGAGGGCGTGAAGCTCGAGCCAACCCATGCAATTAGCAATTTCCACAGGAGGCCTGTGTGAGGAGCTGTGTTTGGGACTGACAATGATTTCTAACACACTTACACAAAAAACAATTAGTCTTGACAGAAAAATATTTTTGGAGAGCGATTATGATTACAGGAGCATCAGCTCTGGTTCATGATGCTTTCATATAGGAATAGCTCAGCGATTAGCAATGAAGTGAAATGAAGGGTTGGCTCCGTTGTCAGCACAGAACTTGCTGTAGTTCTTATTGATGTGGATAGGGAATGGTATTTTTGTATGAAAAATGGTGAGTGATGCAGTCTGTACTGCATTTCATGAAGGCACCTTGTGCTTTGGGGAAGGTAAAGCGAAGCTGAGCCCAGGCCCCTAGTATCACTGCTCCTAGGGCTGGAGAAGGCTCTGGCATACCTGGGACATATCGATCAATGCGCTACCTGAGATCTGTAAATCTACCTCTGATGGCCATGGCCAGCCACAGCACAACCTCTGTCTCAATGGCTGCTTACAAAAACACGTATGCCAAGGAAGTTTTCCTTCACAAGGGCTTTTAGGTCCCTTTTACACTATTTACCATTTTGATTTGGCTTTTGTGGAGAAGAATGAAGGAGAAAATGTTTCCCAGTGTATCAGCCCCAAGTGTAGATCTTGGAGCAATCTCCAAGCAAAACTAGATTTGAGGAGTATTAAAGTAAAACAAATAATTTCTGAATCTTAAAAAGGTTAAAAAAAAAAAAGGCCTTAAATTAGGTGTTAGTCTCATGATTTTTCAGATCTGCAATATCCATTCCCCATTTGTTTATATAGGGCCCTGCAAACACTTCCACACATAAAGCAGGAAAAACTATTCCTGAATATAAATGTTCGCAAGCTTATGTCTTTAGCTACTAAGGTCTTTGAAACAGATATCTGTGTGTATGTAGGACAGTAGCTAAAGCATTGTGGGGTGGCACGATAAATAATAAGAAATACAATTAAGTGAGTATAAAAATGCAGATTACATTATATAAAAATGTAAGCATATTGTAAGCAGTGGTTTAMAATATGAATAGACTGGTAGGATTCCTAGCATCAAAAGTGACTTATCTGTCTGGTAAAATACTCTAAATGGTATAGGTAAAGCATTTCATTTCATTAATCTTACTTTTTGATCTTCCTTAGCCAAAGTCACCCCAGAGTTTCATTTGGTCTCTCCTGAAGCCACGCTATAAATCACGTGATGTATAGTGCACAAAGAATAATTATTTTGCTAAGGTTAAGGCTAAGTATTTCACCACAGCGCTGCCATTTTTTAAGTTTTTTTTTTTTTCTTTCTAGGACATTATAAATTGTAATGTTTGAATATGCTTCATACCTGTTACAAGACACTGTTTTTAAAAATAAATAAATAAAAATAAAAAAAGATGGTATGTGCTAAAATAGCAGGGAGATTGTTTTTGGTTTTTGCAATTTGTACAAGTTTAGTAGCTGTTACTTACCAAGAGCCCCTGGCGCAGGGCTTTCCGCGGAGCAGTGAGGGGGGGAGCCACTGACGGGTCTGCCCCGTGGCGAGGCTGGAGCCAAGGCCGCCATGGGATCGGGGAGGCTGAGGAAGCCACGGCCAACCCCGGAGGGGAGGGAAGGCAGCCACGGAAGCGGCACGGGAGCTGAGACAGAGCCGAGGCCGGGCCCCAGTGGCGCAGGGCCTGTGAGCGCGGCCGCCATCTTAGCGGCGCCGCGCGGCCGCCATCTTGGCAGGTTTGCAGCCTGGACCCGTGGCAAGAGGGATGGTGGCAGCCCGTGCACGCCGCCAGGGCTGCAGGGAGCATGCTTCGGGCCCCATGTGTCAGCAAGCCCGCGTGCAGCAAGCCCCACATGTCCCCTCGGGGAGGCGGGAGCCCCTTCGCACTGGCCTGCCCGTCACACACCACAGCCCGGCCTGGTGCAGCCTGCGGCTGAGAGCGTCTCTCCTCAGCCAGGCTCACGCCCTTCTGGAGACTTCTCCGTCCCAGYACAGAAGTGTGAGCTGCTGAAGTAATGCTGCCATGAATGAGGTCCTTTCTTCTGAGTCATGTACTTTTGTTTCCAGTCTGCAGTGTCTTGGCTTACTACCATGCTGGGGATTATCCCTGCAAAAAGCCAGAGCCTGAAAAACTGACCATTTTCAGCAGCTATGAAACTAGGTTTTTAAAATGTCTTTCCCACTGTATATATGTATGGATATATATAATACATGTATATATCCATACATATATATACACACACATTTTTTTTATATGTGTGTGTGTATATACCCATACAGATATGTGTGCACACATATATTAATATATATAAATATATATCCATACATGTGTCACTACAGTGAGACTAGGCAAATGGTAATATATTTTACTGTAATACTAAAATGTAATATTATCATTATTGCTATTAGTAGTAGTATCACAGTACTCTTATGGTTAAGGCTTCCTTTTTTGGGGTGCAGGTCAAACATAATGACTTAGACTGCCTTTCCTCCAGCAGCAGAAGGCCCAGTCTTACAGGAAACGCCATACAGCAGCTCCTAAATGAATGCAGAGAGGGCCTTGGCCAGCTCCGGGAACTGCCCCAGCCATGGGGGCTGCAGCAGGAGTGGGATCACAGTGAGGACCCAAGGGAAAACTGCAGAGAGCAGAAAGGTAAGAACTATTACACCCCTACAAGGAAAAATTTATAGCAACAGCCTGGATTCAGTTCTCTCCTCTTCCACCCCCAGACAATCCTACCAAAAAAACCACTGCAGCAGCAGTAGAGTCATACGGGTAAAATTTATGGCAGAATTTGACACAGCAGTGCATTTCTTCATTCCACTGGGCTGCAGCCCCTCAAAAGTCTGATCAACTAATTCATAAATGCCTTGTGTAGTTATATTGTTCTGTATTAATGTGAGATAATATATTGTTATTACTTCATAAGATCTAATACTAAGTTAATGAAAAAAAAAAATCCTTGGCACCGCAGAAGCTGTGAAACTGTATACACTTAAAAGAAAATACTGTAACACAGAGCAGCTCTGAACTCTTTAATGTTTTTAGAAAATTCCTCTAGTCCTGGAGGGTCTCTGGAATTTCTTTCATACTGGAGCACTCCAGAACACTGTATGTCATGCAGCAGAGACTGGGCTGAAATTGTGTCTTTTGCTCATTCTTTTAAGGCTTTAATTTTGAGTCTCCTATGGTCATTCTTTTTTTCTTAGGCCTCGTAAAAGAGGATTGTCAATTGCACCAACAGATCTACCTCTGACTACATTGAATGTTATGTTTTAGCCTTTCTTCATCAGAACCAGACGCTTCAAGTCCTAGGTTAAAGCTTAAAATGTTGTGTGCTGACTTACAGATACAGCCCTCCCTCCTCACCAGTTGCCTTCTAGTAGCATCCTGAAGTACAAGTCAGGCTTTGGACACAGTTAATACTTGTATAACTCACTGTTGCTACAGAAATCTTTAAAAAGTCCTGTTCTGCAAGGGCATGAAGTTTATACAGACCTATCAGATTGAGTGGAGCAACGAGGCTGGAGTGTGCCAGCAAAATCAGCAGAGTTCACATCAGAAAAACTTGTTTTTCTTCCTTTTCTGGCTTTATTTCAAGGATACGTATACCTGAGGGGCTGGCCAAGAAGACATGAGTCAGTAGGATATGAAATTTTTAAAAACGAAAGAAAGGAAATCTTTATGGAAAGGCAAAATGGAAATAGGAAGGGAAAGACCAACAGAGAAAGGCCACAGGGCAGGGAGAGTGAGGCTGCAGAAAAGCCATGAGGAAAACCTGAGACTGCACAAAGTAAGGAAGCAGGAGGGAGAAGAAGAATAGCCACGATGTAGTAAACTCAGAACAGTCAAACTGAATTTCTGAAGCTGTTACTGCCCCAACTGTATGCCCTGAAATGGGAGCCAGTTTAAACAAGCCAGCCTGAAAAGCTGCAGTAGGTAAGCAGCTCACTCATGAACTGGTCTTCCTTGCTTCAGGATAGCAATTTGTGCCACAAAGGTGGAGCAGTTCGTATATCTTTAGCCATCCAAATTTAATCTGGTGCTGTAAGTCTGTCCAAGGCTAGAGGCTGCACTGAGGGAGGATCGGAAAGACTTCTGCCTTTTTCATGATGAAAATGAATTTAACAGAATTGTCTCATGCAAAAGGAAACCCTGCTTGCTAGAGTCCGATTATTTAAAGCTTTTGAATGACCTGAGAGACTTCCTAAACTTTCTTCCCTCTACCTCCCACTCCCCACACTCTAAGGGTCTAATTTTTTTTTTTTTTTTTTTTTTTTTTTTTTTTTTTTTTTTTTTTTGGCATTTCATGCCAATAAATTTAAAACTCCTGGATCTCTCAGCTCACTCTTCCTAGCTGGCGCCTTATTTGAGTAATGGGTCATGAAGTTGACATTCCTTCAGTGATGTATTGCTTGCTAGAGTGGCACCAACCAGGAAAGGCAGGTCAAATAGTGTTTTAATTTAATCTTTTACAGCTAGAGATGAGATTGCTATAAAAAATGCAAAAGAGTGTATCCACGTGATACTCTCATTGGAGAAAGTATCCATGGGGGAGAGAGAGAGATGATACCAGGAGCCACAAAGAGCTATATCTCAAGAAACATGGCTTATTTTGGGGACGAGCCAAAGGCAAAATAACAAGCGAGAGGGAAATGACGGAGAGATTCTGTGGAATTTTTCAGTACCTGATTACCTTCTGCTTAAAGGCTTGGCTCCAACTTCTTTTTAGTGGCTTCATCCAAAATACCCTTCACAAGAGAGGACGAATGTTACTCCTGGGAAGTTAAACTGAGCACAATAAGCTTGGTTTTCTTTCTGTGATTTTGATTAATAGTTTTTTTTAAATATATGCTGTTTCTGTTGGGCCATTACTCCTGATGGTATGGTCCTAAAGTTGTTGCAAATTACTACACTGTTTCTTTAAGTTTAGTGTGTCATCTTAACTTTGTGGGGAACTGGAGTCCACAATAAACAAGAATAAGCAAAAGAAAGGAAGTGAATTGTTTAGTAAGCCACTGCCACTCTGTATAATGTGATGAGGCTCTGCTAACCATTTATATAGTCAAATTCAGGATGATAGGGTTTGTTTTCATTAACTTCCACTTTATTTGATGGAGTAAAGTTTCTTTGATGCAATTCTATTTATTATACAATGAGTAGACAAAGGGTATACATTTCCCCAAACTAAAGAACAACAGAAATTGTCTCCGTTCAAAGTTCTGAATCCCCTTTCCCGTCATCACTTTGCCCTTTTGTTATTCCCCAGGCTCCATACAAGATGTGTCATTGTTTTTTTTTTTCCCTCTTCCCGTCTTTCCAGTCCTTTTGTCCCTCTTTCACTGGATCTCAAACCTCTATAACACTATAATAAGGAAAACCCATTCACCACCTCTTGTCTTGAATGAACAGGGACACATGTGCTTCTCCTTGTGATGGAAACTTGCTATAGTTTCAGCAATCTGACTCCAAAAAGTAGACTTATGGTTCTGACAATTGTTGTAATTGAAGGGCCATATTTCCGATCAACCCATAATAGTATTTTTTGTGGTTATTTCAGCCCCACACATTGTTTATGCTGATCTATCTCTTCATACAGAAAACCAAACTTCTATATTTCACCCAGGCTAAAGTTACTGCATACATTTTAAAGTCTGAGGAACAAATTCTGACATTGTTATTCTTTCATCACTGATACTGGAAAATTATGATATATCATGAGAATGTCTCAAGAAAGAGAAATGTTTATATTTGACTTCTGGTTTCTTGACCCTCTGAGGTTATTTGCTTCATATTTTCAACTTTCATCCATATCCTGGAAGGCTAGCCAGTCACTCTATTTCATGGAAGCTTAGATTCTCATGAACTTCTCTTATTCCAGGATCTGGGGCACAGAAAAAAACAAGTATCACAAGACTGTGATAAAATTGAGAAACTTGGCAACACTTTTTCCTCCTGCTGATTAGCTCCTTACTCCATGAGTAATCTAATATAAATCAATGGGATCAGTCGCCAGTAGATATTATTCATAGTGAGTAAAGCTGGCAGAAATATGCTCTGTTTAAAACAAAACATACTGAAGCAAGCTCCCAACCCGATAGTCTTGGTTATAGGATATACAGTATATAAAATGTATCTAGGCACACACACGCACATCTGTGTACACACGCGCACACACACACTGTTAAAAAATACTGCACTAAGATCTGAACTAAGTAGAACTACTTGGGATATAGTTCCAATATGACCCTACCTCGTTAAATAAAACACCAAGTAGTTATTTCTCTGTTCATCTTTAATCAAGTGGACTGCATCTGTATGAAAAGAAAGGAGTTTCTTCAAGACTTGCTTCTTAAATGCTGGATAGCCACTGAAGGAGCAATACTGTATGATCACAAGATGATACACAGCATGAATTGACATGCGTAAGCCAAGTTGGCTAGAGGAATCATTGCTTCCATCTTGTGTTATAATTATAAAACTCTGTATTTGGGGCATTGAGAGTTCTTGGTTGTATGGATTCCTTGATGTGTAATAGAAATATGTGGCAGCCTCTCCTTTAAACAGGACACTTCAAAAATCTCTTTCTCTCTTTTCTACATGATCAGTGATTTTGACACTACTAGTAAGAACTTAATTGCTTTTGAACCTTCAGCTCCCTCTGTCAAATTTAGCTGAAATCAGCTATTGTGGTGAAAAGATTATTGTGGGAACACACAGACAGTGTGACTACAAAAAATGACGTGTATTCAGCTAATAGAAGTAATTCTGGCTTATTTCTGTATTATATCACAAATCCCCATGAGAACCACTACCTGGCATTTGTAAATGGCAGCTGCTGCCTGTGAGCTACTGCAATCAATCTTCATGCTACAGCAGTTATCCACATAAAAAATAACCAGTGACAGTGAGTCAATAGGCTGAAGCATGTACCATTTATCCCTACCCACTTACAAGTATCAAAATAACAACTGACCAAGGCAGAAGAGTAGGTAGTAGCTTCTTATTTTCATGTCACATCCAATACAAATACAAAAGTTCAATACAGGCCACTTAGAAGGTCTCACCTTACAAATTCATCTCATTTTATTGGTTTGAGACAAATTTGAGACAAATCAAGCCAACCTAATAGATATTATTGCATTATTGTCTTAGTCATTCTGAACTTCAATATCAGCTCCATACCAGGAAAGCAGTGATCTCTAAACTGAGATTTGGTTCCATAGATGTGATCTTATTTATCAGTGAAGAGTAGAGTGTGAATTACATAGTGCATTTACACTATTGTTGATTGACTATAGGAGAAAGTTCTGTTAAATGAGGTTATGGAGTTGCCATCATTGGTAACATGATATTTAATGATATGATTTTTACATGTACTCAGACTTGGAGAAGATACTTCTCTATTGGTGATAACAGCCATCTGAGTTTCATCAGATGCTTTCTTATGGTTCTATGGTGGGAAAAAGAAGGAAGAAATGGATGGCTGCTCTTCTCATTGATATTCATTATTTTGTATTTAAAATCACCCTTAAGTCCCACTAAGCCAGTCATTTTCAGCTCGTAAGCTCTGGAATCATGGGCTACTGTGTAAAAATCTGCAGAAGATAACTACCAGAAGCAAGGCTATTGTCAGTAGTTCATATTCAAATGGGTTCCATATCTCAGGCTGAAAAGACCTGACCATGCATCTGTCAAGCACACGCTTACTTTAAGCACATAAGAAGCCTGCTAATTTGAATGTGGGCACTAAAAGAGTTAAACTAAGTTAAACTTAAGAARGTACATTTTGCCTGATATTTTGATAGTCCTGTCTTTTACATGTCAACCATAGTCTAAGTAATCATTCATGCGACTCTTCAATAACTTGAACTGATTTTGTTATTCTTCCCTGGACACTTTCTATTCATAGCATGTCAATTTATATTGAGGCATCTAAAATTGAACTGTGGTACAACTGATGATGTATCAATCATAGCTTTCTATTAAATCATTATTGCAGTGAGATATTACTCGTATAAAGTATTTCTTTAAGCCCTCTCTTTGTTAGTTTATTTTGGAAAGGCATGTTCATTAAGCTGTAATACTTACAATGATTCATATCTGTTTCCTCAGGGAACCGTGTTAGATCAAAGTCCATTACCATAATGAGAAGTTTATTATATATTATAACACATACTCCTTTTTGTAAGAGCTGCCAGAATGCTGATAGATGGATAGAAGAATGAATGCTTTGGATGAATACAAGTCTTTCTAGGAGTCTCTAATGGCCCTCTTTAGTTGTTACTGATCCAGAATCATTTGTTAACAAATCTTATTAAATCTCTTTTCCCAAATTATTCAAATAATAAGCACAAACTGACATGTTTTCTCATTGCTCTCTTAGTCAATAACCAGGTATTTCCTATGAACTCCATGCATCCTATGGGTTTTGATTTGCAACAGGATTTGCTATTTATTTTACTTCAAAGTCTCTCATACAGGGCCCTGTCAGAAGCCTTTTGAAATTCCATGTAAAGTATGTTTGCAGGATTCATTCTGCCCCTTACTTTATGCACTTTTTCAAAGAATTCTTGCAAGATAGAGCAGCACAATTTCCCTTACAGAAGCTCATGTCAGTTGGTCCTTATCATATTATGCTTATCTTAATGTGTAATCTAGTCTTGAAGTAGATTCCATTTGAGGTCTTATCTTTCCCAACTAGAGTAGATTAAAGAGGAAAGTCTTTGTTCACTGAAGTGCTGTGACTTATTTGCTTTCAAATCCTTGGAATTCAGAGCCTGAGCCCTGCAAGACCACTGTCTAGCAAAAGGTTTTATGCACTTGCTTAGCTTTAAGCACAGTCTCACTGCAACCAGCAGGCCCATTCTCTTGCTTAAAATTACATGTGATTAAACACTTTAATAACTGTATTGTACAAGTAAAAAACCCTGAACCTCAGGTGAAGAAAAACAGCAGAATGCAACTATCTCAGGCAATTAGCACTTTTCTCCCCTTTTAGTTTGTTTTTCATAAATCACATTCAACACTCAGAGCATTCAGAGGGGTTCCCTTTAAATACCATATTTCATTAGCTCCAACTTCCTCAGACATAGTTTTTGTCATACCTAAGAAACTGCCAAATGTTTCCAAAAGAAGCACATGATGAGAACATTTCTTAGTGAGAAAAATGAAAAGAAAACATGTGCCTGACTTTTCTGAAGTCTGTTGGGAGTCCTGCCTAAATTTCTGTATTTTCCTCAGCTTTGAAGAGAATCCTATGCCTCACACCAAACTCACAGAATTAGCCTTTTCTGCATTTTTCCAGTGACCAGTGGAAAATATACTCCTCTCTACTCCACCTTCTGCTATATCTCTTACTGTGTAGGTTGTTTAGTTTCACTGTGTTAGCATCCAATGCAGGTCATTTTTGCTGCATGTAACTGAGTCTTTTAACTGTTGTAAACCCTTTGAAGTTTCCTCTTTCTGCCAAGAGGTCAACGCAGTCTTTCTTTTGCCCCTTCAAAAGGACCTTTCATCCATTCCTGTGTTTGGTCAGGTTGTTGTGGGTTCTGCTCTGGCCTGGCACCATGAGTTCCCCCTACACAAGCAGTTGCTGCTTTCGTTGCTACTGCTGTTTGTACTCCTTATTGCTTCTTTCATTTATCTTCACTGACACACCAAAGGAAAGAGGGAACTGAAAGGGGAGAATTTGGCTGTAAGCTAAATTTATTGCATGTTATATTTCATGGAAGTCTGGCAGGAAGAGTTGAGTGATCTTAGAGGTTCAGGAATATTTTTGTTCCTATTGTGCAAATCAATCAAAGCAAGGCTCAGTCCAGGCTCCCCACCCCCCTCAGCAGCCCATAGCAGAGCTCGCTGCATTGTCAACAAAGGTTTGAATAGAACAAAAATCTCCCAACTGGACGCTGCATTCACTTGATGGGGTCACATATTACCCCACATTTAATAAAACTCACATGAATTTTGAAAGGATTCCCAGATAGATCAATGACTGGAAAAGTAGTAAATTTAACCAGTGGAAGGGATGCTCTAAAATTGAGGTGACTCCATTACATGTGGCAGTTATTCTTCTGTTCAAATATTAAATATCATGGGTGTCTTGGGACTATTAGGATGAGTTCTTGTCAGATAAACATATCCACCTCTTTTCTGTGATGTTTCCACTGACCCTAGATCTTTCATGGAAGAATTCTCTTAGGGTGGGTTGTCTTTCCCAAGCCTTCATCTGCAACCCCTGGGTTAACATGCTGGCCTGGATCCTCCGTTACACTGTCAGCCTTACATGTTTCTCTGTGGCACAAGCACAAACCTAGCAGCGCTAGTGACTTTGGAAACAGTGAGGCTCAGGCAACACCTAAGCAATTGACCTCCTGAGTGCCTGGGTAGAGCTGTCTCCAGCAGATCAGGCTCCCTCCCTTTGAGCCAGAGCACTGTCTTAACCTTTTCCTGCCTTTTCCACTTAATCCCAGCAGATGCCCAGGCTTTCCTAAAAATTATAACCAATCTGTTAACCTCATCCTTCACCAGGCACTGATAAAAAAGTGATCTCAGTAATCCTGGCTGCTGCTAAATTAATGAACTCTTAAATTCTGGCACAATATGTGATATTTTCATTTCATGCCTGAAAATAGTTAGTGACTCTGCATTCTTTCCTAGCAAACGCATGGCCTCAGGCTGTCTAATGAACATAAGGTGATATGATGTGTCACTGTTCAAAAATTCAAGAGGAATCCTAAGGAGTGCTTTATCCTTGATCCTTCCAGCGTTATCTAGTTCACCACTAGCATTGACAATTGCTGTCACAAGTGAGAGCTGAGGGAATGCTGAATCTGGAGTCATCACTCATCTAACAAGTTAGTGCCTCTATAAGATACATGGCAACTTGCTGACTGCCAGCACCTTATTTTGGACACAAGTCAGACTAGAAAGAGAGAATGGATGTGAGACCTTGCAAAAAACAGGTCTCTGGGCAGGCTTCCATTCTGCAAAAAAATCTCATGTGCCTAGTTTTGCTTTCACAAGAGCAAAGCTTGTAATCCCCTTTGCCACAACCGCTTGCATTTGGGGGTCATATTAATCACCCATCTCTGCAGCATACTGCAAAATACTTCATTCATTTGAAGTGTTTGTTTTTTAGTAACTCATTTTTGCAGTGCAAATATATGTCTAATTAACATAGTTATGAGAGGAAGAATATGTAGATGCAATTTAAAATCAATATAAATATGGAATATCTGGAACATTAAGATCAGAAGAAAAATCCATGGAAAGGGACATATACTCTTTGAATATCAGAATTATTTTCATGATGTTTTCTTTTCTCTCTTTTAAAGATACATTCATTTATTTTTATCAAATATTCAGAACTAAGTTTTCCAATTGGCTGCCCAAATTATTTCCACCAATCTCATGTTTCTGTAACCAGAAGAGCAATAGTGCACAAAATGTGCATAGACTTGCCATTTACCCATTTTTCCTCAGTTTCTCTATAGGGTAATTCCATATGGCCAGTTTAGAATCACAGTTTTGACTTTATAGGATAGGCTGAGATTTTCAGAAGAACTTCAGGATTTGCTTCTGCTAAATGTAGGTGGCAGTTAGATTTCTGGCTCTAATAATCACTTCAGAAATCTCAGCTGAAAAGGCCCATGTGACAGCCATAAGTTTAAGGATCTAACAGAAAAAATGTATTCTTACTGGGACTTTACGGGGGCAGTCAGAATACCACAGTTAAGAACTATTAAAAAAAGAAAAAAAACTTGGAAAGTGAGTATTCTGAAGCCCAACCTGTATATTTCATAAACAATGAACAAAAATTAAATCTTTGACCATGCACTGTGATAATATAAGGCCCACATACCACCATAAGATAGCCCCCTGTTTGAAGCCACCCAGTCTACAATAGCCTCAGATATTAACACTATGAAGAGACAACATTATTGTCTGGCATACTTCTGCATTCCAGCATGGATGCTAACTGTGGAATTCAGGGATACTATGCTAAATGTTGTTATTAACTAAAAGTTAACAATCTGTCTAAAATGCATGGCTTCTTTCAAGCTCTTTGATCTATAGATAAATAGAAGAATATATATATATGACATATACTTTTGCTATTAACCCCAGAGTTAGCTGAGTTCTCTGACTGCACCATCAGTTACCAAACCAACTTTATTGGCAGGTAGTAAATGAACTGTTTTGTACCACAGTTCAAAACAGAGGGGTATTCTGATAAGAAAAAATGTATGCCTAAAACTCAGCTGCTGTTGAAAAGCTTCAGGGAATAATGTAAATACTTCTTTTACTGGCACTAGGAGCAATTTATGAAAGAAAAATACAAATTGCAAAAAAACTCATGAAACAATTATTACTATCAATGCATTTCCAAATTTTTAAACATACTTCTGATAATTTTGCATGTTTTCCTTTCAGCATTTAAAAAAAAAAAACACAAAAGTTTGATCAAACACAAGCTAAAATTAAATACTTCCTATTTCTGCCAAATGCCATTCTGTTTTGCATTGTTTCATTCACTGGTAGTTTCGTAAAGGAGGTTGCCAAATAATTTTAAATATGTTCTCAGCATGAGTTGGCATACCCTGTCAGGGGCAGGAGCGGAATGCAGAGAGAATGGGAAGGCAGGGATCAGAGCGGAGGCAGGAGCGGGAAGGGGACAGGAGCCAGTGTGTATGATGGGTGCAACATCCTGGGATGCTGCGATCCCCGCAGGAAAGACCACCTCTGGCTCCAGGCAAGCCCTTAGGAATTTGTTTGATGAAATTAGCCTCTTTTCTGAAAATGGGCAAGCAGGTCACAGCTTGGTCCAGTAAATCAGACATCTTTTTCATTTGGGGCTGGAGTCACTGACAAGCTGCGTTCAGGTAGTGCTGTGTAGAAGTCATTGGCCAAAGGACCTCAGATCAGTTTGGCTCTGTTTCTGCACTGAATGTGTGAATGAACACATCCAGAAGGAATAAGTTCATATTTATTTTGAAAATGCCTTTCCTCAAGTTTTCCAGCAATCCACTTTCTGCAAATATTTGGGCTAGTAAAGTCTAATCGCACAAGTATTATGGAAAACAAACACCAAACAGGTGTTAGTCGAATGAATTCCTTTAAAATTCAAGGAGAACATTTGCAGAATTCACCCAGTACCACTATGTATAGATCCTGAGATAAAGAGGTCTCTCAGATCCTCTTGCTGAATGTGAGTGACTTTGTATAATTAAGAAGCTGATGTATCAAGGATCTGATTCTGACTTTTCCCAAGTCTGGGATATACTCTGAGGGCTGGGCAGTATTCCTGTGTCTCTGTCTGCTTAAGCTTGGGCTTAGCCTTCAGTACAACTGTTATCTCACAGGGTTTCTGTGTGTCAGTGCTCTGCTGTGTGTAGAACTGTGCAAGTATAAAATATCAATATAGAATCATTTAAATGTGGATAATTTAAACAGGGCCTCCTCCTTTTGCTGGTTTCTACACTTTGCTTTTCTTCTTTTAGCTTAAAAATTTGATAGCTTTTTAACATCATTTCGATTTATTTATTTGCCGTTAGAATTCTTGAATGTAATCAGCTGGAAAAATAAGCACACAGAAAAAAGTGTTGTGGGGCTTCCAGCCAAATGCAGCACTGCCCCAGGAAACACTGGGGCACCTTGACTCTCCCTGGTATCAGGAGGCACTCAGCACCTAGCACGACTGGCCAATGTAAATGAACGTTGGCAGGGCACCAATACCCTTCGATTAAAGGTGATATATAATTAGTCCATATGACTTTTGTTGATAATAATTGCAGGTAACTGGCTGCATTCTGTTAATTCAAATGACCGTAACTGTATGCTGAGGGAATATGTTATCTGCAAAGGTTTCGTATTTCATTTCAAACAAGGAGTTATCCATTAATAAAACAGAAAATGATTACACTAATGTGTTCTCTGCCAATACTGCCTAGCAAGCACATGCAGAGCTTTCTGCCAGTGCTTTCCCACTGAGCAGCACTCCCCCTGCATCCTCCCTCTGCAGCACAGCCAGCCGCAGACAGGCTCCCAAATAATGGCAGAAATGCCTGAGTAATTCACTGCAGTGAAATGCAACAAGTAAATACGTGAACTGTGTTGTCCAGTGAAAAGGAAACAAGACCATCTTGCAGTGGGAGAAGGGGCATGAAAAGATGTTAATTGCATGAGCAGCGATCTCTTTGGCTGTTCGGTGTGCCACACTTGGGCTTTGTTTGCCTTAACTTATCTGGCTTACTTATTCCAATCCGTGTGGTCATGGAGGTGGTGGAGAGCCTCTTTAAGTGTGCACAAGATCAGCTACTGGAGAAGGGCAATGAAATGTTAAGGAGGGAAGGTGGTATCATAAAAAAAAAAAAATGCAACCTTCAAGGCCACCTATCTAGACAAAAGGGCTCAGACAGGCAATAAAAGCAAAAAATCATTGAGACAGCAATGAATTATGAAGGCTATTAAAACCCACAACTGAATTTACAGAATAAACTTCCCCTGATATATAATAAAAATGCTTTTCCCCATGAACTGGAGATACCAGAATTTGTATTGCAGATTAATTATAGCCTTATTTGGCAGAGCTGGGGAGGGAGAGTTCAGCTCAGTCGAAACAGTGTGGATATTAATAGTGTTAAACTTTCCGAAACTCAAATACTACCAGGAAATCATTAACATTACATTTAACAATTTCAGGTACTTTTGGGTTTGAACTCCAATTTTATTATTTATGGAATCTTGATTGCAGAAAAAACATACCCAGTACTTGTATTTAGATTGTGTTTATAAAGGAGCTCTGTGTTCTCTCTGGAACTTACATAAGAACAGAAAAGTAGATTATGTGGTTTCTTAATAGTTCTTCACAAAGAGTCTTCTGTTTCTAACAAATGGTTTATGCAAATGTATTCTCTGTACTGCTTCAAGCAGTATACATGGAAAAATGACATTTTGCAATCAGGAACAATGAATATTCAGCGCATCATTTCTTAGGTGATCTAATGGACAACATATATTCTATGGCCAGTGCCATTCTCTAATTTGGAAATTTCAACAGAGAGCAGAGAAGCATCAACTGGCTGTGGGCCACACAAAGCACTGGTTTTCAGCTCTTCCAACAAATGCTCCAAGAAAGGCAATTTGGGATTTTAAATTGGGGACTAGAAAAAAAAATTCAGTTTCTGCATGCTAAACTAAAAGATTGTTTTATAAAGGGATAGTATGGTTTAAAAAAATGTATCTGCATCTTTGAAGTCACAGCTACTGCTGGATTTTGGAAGGGCAAGAGGGTGAAGGCTTCACAAAAGCCTCCCACAGATATTAATCCATGCTGTGAATAGCACAAAAAAGAGCCAGTTAGGCATGTACAGGCCATATTTTACAGACCTTCATACAAGCAGCCATGCTGAAGTCAATGGTGTTATTTGAATAGGGCTGGGACTAGCCAGAGAGCAAAGACTGCATGAGGAGCCCTCATTTTAAATCCAATTCAGAAAGGATGGGTTGGCAGTGTGAATTTGACCTTTTTATGATAAAATAGACTTAGGCTATTGGAATCCTTCAAGTTCATACACAGCAGCTATATATGAATGACAGTGTAATATGATATAGAGCAAGAAACTGAAAGGTGTGAGAAAGGCAAGTTAAAGTAGCCATGATGTATAAGTTTTAAGCCTCCTTTGCCTCTCATGCACCTCATGTAAAAGCAGTAAGCTTTTCATGTTGAGTTCTATGAGTGAATATAGCAGTTTTAGGGAAAAAAGCTAGGCTTATCTCTCTCTTCCTCTCTATTCTGCAATCTTGCAGTTTTTCCCAAATGTTTTTCTGATTTGGAGATTGGACATGAGTTGTTCTCAAGAGCAAGAGAATCTCAGCTTGTCCAATTCCTTGGCCACTTGTATTTTGTTCTTACCAGTCTTCTACAATTACCAGGAGACTGAGCAACTGTATCTTTGAAATGTAGAAGTTTAGAGATAAAGGATTGTCCATAAAATCTTGATGCAGTTTGAAAAAAGGATCAGATTGCTTATTTTCATGTAAAGCAGAGGTATACAGTGTATGCAACAGAGTAATTAATACCTTTGATCACTGGGCTTTTCAAGTTTATCACATTAAGTGCAATTGGAGATTGAAAAACAAGAACAATTTCATGCATATGAATATCTACTAGTAAATAAGTCTGATTAACAGATGASCTTAAGAGAGAGCCTTTGGACATAGTGTGCAAGTCTGGAACTTGCATTCCAAACAGTGAATTTAACAACAATGTTGTGGGGAAATCTGCTGTGTAACAGCAATGTTAAATGAATAGACATGTTAGCTATTTCACATCCTCAGTCATCTGAAGTTAATAGCCCAAATTCGCAGTTCAGTTGCACAACCATAATTCCTGAATTAATTTGAAGTAAAATTCATTCATTCAGTGATGTACCTGGGGACTAGAACTCAGCAGCTGAGAGTGGAGTGTGCACTGCAGAATCACACAGCATTGAATCTGCCTCAATTGTTCTCACAAACTATATCCAGGAAATCAGAAATGTAGTGCTTCATCCAGATCTATATAATAATAGTGTATGTCAAAAAGAATGCAATATTACACTTCTTTGGTTTAAGAGACTTTCCTAAATAACTGCTCAAGACATGGCTGATAGAAAATTCCAATCTATATGTAGCAATACCATCCACTGCAAGAAATTTACAGTAATCTTTAACAATGGCAAAAAGCTTCACCTTCTTTGTGGAGGCTGAGGCTTTGTTAAACTTATGATTGTTACTGCCTGGTGTGGACTGTGTGTGCTAATATCAAGATTCTAAGATATGCATTGTTTCCAGCTTCCCTTGGACTGCATTTCTGGCCGACGAACAAACAAATATTGAAAGTAATTTGCAGAGGAAAAAAATTACTGAAAACACCAAAGACGTGTTCCATTTGTAGATTTAATTAAGATACCATGTCAATAGAAAAGCACTCAGTCACAGAATAATGATTTCCTCCTGCTGCATATGCACCAAGCCAAAGCTGAGGAGTTTATTTTCAAAGTAGGAGATATTGGTCCTGCGCAGCTGTCAAGAGGAGTGATATGACACTCTTGTAGATAATGACTGCAGTTGGTTTAATAATTTAACCTTGTGGAAATCCCTGAACTGCCACCTGCCATAAAGTAGGAAAGTGTCAGGAGAAGGGTCAGGGCTGTACCAGCCCTGTTTCTTTCCATAGGGGTTGTTCACTGGCCACTGTCTAACTGCTGGGGCACCTGGCTTTTTGGTCAGACCTATCAGGGTCATTTTGGAGCCTATGGAAATTGCCTGTGTGGGAGACTCTCAGTGTGGCCAGTTTTGCTGTCCTCGATTGTGATAAATGATACCTAACTTCCCTTTAAAAGCCAACAGGACCTTTTGAAAGCCCAGTGCTGCTCCATGTGTGGGAAGGTACTGGAATTTGTGTGATCTGGCCAGTATGCTTATTGGGTGTCTTCACTGGAAGACCAACTTATCTGGAACCATAACTCGCATGGGGAAGCTGGGACATTCTTACACTGAAAAACAACTGCTCTGATGCTAGCCCAGGTCACGGGGTGGGGAAAAAGAAGGAAATGACAAAGGAAGGAATAGGTGGAGCTCTCCGACAATTTCCTAGGGGGAGTGTGGTCCTCTGAGAACTGTGCAGCACCCAAACAGCTAAAGAAAGCCTTTTGTAACGTGTATCTAGGGCCAGAGTCAAAGGGAGATTCAGGATGCCAAATCCAGTCCCCATATCTCTTTCCCTCACTGGTGCATTCAGCTCAGGCTAAACACAGCAGAGGCTTTATACCAGCTGGTCCATCTTCAGCAAGGAAAAGATCAGCTAGTTTATTTTCAGCAAATAAAAATGAGACATTAATTTGATTTGCAGGGACTAGTCCCTTCTGACAAATAAATAAATTAATATGTATGCATCTTAAACACCAAATGAAAGTCCTCAGCCTGCCCAAATTATTGCATGTCAAATTGCAGCTAAAAAGGGAGTATTCTCATCTCTCCATGAGGCTACTTGATTTATTACAAATAAAATCTTGATGCTGACAAAGGAAGAAAATGCTATGTCCCAGTAACTTTCCCCAAACAAGCACAGATAGGTGCCATGGTACCTATGATGTTAGCAAATCAAATTTCCGACACTGCACTTAACATGAACAGAAAATGGCCTCTAACTTGACCAGAATCCTTGACTGACCAAGAATGTAACAGGAATGAGAGTGTAAACTTGGTCTCCTATTATTGCAACCTCCAAGTTTCTCTCAAATTCCTTCTTGGAAGCCATGCTTGCCCTACTTAGAAAGATACTAAAATGCTTCTTATGTAACTGCTCAGGAAAGGCTGTACATAGGGAATAAACTACTGAGCTGACATTCATTTTACTATAATGTCCTGCAATATGAAATATTTTACTTTAGCTCCACTGCTAGAGGTTCTTCCATCTATCAGCTTAAAGAGGAGAGTTTGACATTAAATTTATTTCTTGGATAATATACTGGATGCTTCTGAAGTCTACACTGGAGCATGAAGTGATAGTGTCTGTTGAAGCCATCAGTTCTTATTGACAAGTCTGGTTAAATTATCAGGTTGTATGTAATTTTATTTGAGTGTAGGAAAATGAAGGTTATAGCCAGGATCTTGGTGGGGTTTTCTTTCCTGAGATGATGATTTATTCATTTTGGCTTCAATAGCTACAGTGTCAGGCATATTTTATATTTTTCCAGCTTTGACACTTCAAACATTTGATTTCCCTTTGCAACGTCCAACCTTAAACATGTTTCCCATTATAGATTTTCAAGTGACTGCCTTGCACACACTGACTCATGAGGCTGGTTTTTATTTTCACAAAATATATAACCCTATTTGAATAAAATACAGATGGTGTCCAATACATTACACACAGCAAATTTGCCATTCCCTTCTTCATCCCCTTCGTGTTCCATTCCCCAGATTTTCTGTGGCTATATGAAATCTTATCAGCCTGGGTCTGAACAGCTCAGAGAGGGCATGGCAACAGAAATTTGATGCCATTCATATTTGGTTTGCTACAATAAATAATGTGCAGATTTTAAAATCATTGTTATTTTTCTATAGGATTATGCATTCAGAGCTCTGCTTTAGAAGTGAGGTGCATGCCCTTTGGAAGGTACTAAATAGCCAGTTTCACATGGCCCATTGCTGGAGTTTGAACCAAGGACATACAACGTGGAATAGGTGGACACTTGGCACCAAATAACTATGCTTTCCAGGGGACAGCTGGAACAGACTCAGTGGCTTCTTATATCACCAAACAGTTCAGAAGGAACAAAGACACAATACACTAATAGGCTAGGATTTAGTTCTGAGTAAATTTAATCTGCTGAAACTAGTTGAAGAAAAACTGTTCCAGGTTTGCTATAAAAGCACAAAGATCCTGATGTACACTTCTAGGTTTGAATAAGATTCTATCAATCAGCATCACTAGATGGCATTGGAGGGTGGTTTGTCTCATCACAGGAGAAAAGGTAGTTTCTGTCAGTAGCTTATGGTGAATTTTGTTAGAAATCCTTGTAGTTAAGGAATTTATTCTAAGCAAACTGAAAGCATGTTCTATGCAACTTAGGGTGAGGGAAATGCAACAAGAAGCAAGAAACAAGGCTGGCTGAGCAGTCGGTGCATTGCTGGAATATCATTCTATCTGCATACAGAGTCTGTGAGCTGGAACTGGGAGACAAACACACAGAAATAAATTGCAAAAGGTACTGAAGAAACTGTGAACTGGTGTTACATGGGTTGGTGATTGCAGGGAGGGAAGAGTTAAGCCCTTTTTGAGATTTAGGGTGGAATTTTTGGTACTGCCTATTTGTTTTCCAGCCACACCAGAATTTCACCATCAAACAAATATTTATTATTCATTATGTGCTTATTATACCCTTTTTACTCATCTAGTTTCCTTGTCCTTTTTTTATTACTTTTAGAATGAGATATGTTTGTCAGCTTCCCTTTTTTTTTTTTTTTTTTTTGTACCAGCATCCAGTTTGGAATTAATTTCAGTCACCTGCTGTTGTCTATTGATTGTTACTGTAAAGAATCAGTACAGATTCAGCCACACCACAACTACAGTTGTTTGTGACTTGCATGATTATTATTGCAGTTTTACAGCTCTCTTTTGTTCACACTTTTTAGTAGTCGATAAAAAGAAGCAAAGACGAGTTTGTTCACATGTAAACATGTGATTCTAGGAGCTTGGTCTTTAAGAAATGAACCAGATATCAGAATAATTATAGGTCATGAAACATATGTTGCAATAGGAGGCATCAAAACAGCAATTTCTTTTCACATCTGTCACATTGACCCATAAAAATGGGCAGAGAGGAACTTCATGAAGTTCAGCAATGGGAAGTACAAAGTCCTGCACCTGGGGAGGAATAATACCAGTACAGGCTGGGGGCCAACAGGCTGGGAGCAGCTTTGCTGAGAAGGTCCTGGTGGACAACTTGCCCATGAGGCAGCAATGTGCCCTTGTGGCAAGGAAGGCCAATGATATCCTGGGCTGCATTAGGCAGAGCATTGCCAGCAGGTCAAGGGAGGTGATCCTCCCCTTCTGCTCAGCCCTGGTGAGGCCATAACTGGAGTGCTGGGTCCAGTTCTGGGCTCCCCAATACAACAGAGACATGGATGCACTGGAGCAAGTCCAGTGAAGGGCTGTTAGGGTGATTAAGGGACTGGAGCATCTCTCACACCAGGAGAGGCTGAGAGAGCTGAGACTCTTCAGCTTGGAGAAGAGAAGGCTGAGGGGGATCTTATCAATGTGTACAAGTATCTGAAGGGAGCATGTAAAGAGGATGGGGCCAGACTCTTCTCAGTGGTACCCAGTGACAGGACAAGAGGCAACGGGCACAAACTGAAACACAGGAAGTCCTGTCTGAATATAAGGAAAAACTTCTTTACTGTGAGGGTGACTGCACACTGGAGCAGGTTGCCTAGAGAGTCCTTGGAGTCTCCAGCCTTGGAGATATTCAAAAGCCATCTGGACACAGTCCGAGGCAACATGCTCTAGGTGACCCTGCTTGAGCAGGGAGTTGGACTAGGTGATCTCCAGAGGTCCCTTCCAACCTCAACCATTCTATGATTCTGTTATCCAACTCATTTAACTCAATCATTCTCCAAGCAGAAGATGTTGAGTTTGCAAATTTATTTCCTATATGACAAAATGGACATTATTTTTGCCTCTGTAACATTCTCTCTGTTTAAGAGCAGTCTTCTACTCTAAATTCCATCCTGAATCAGAAATCAGAGCCATACACAGATGGAAACCTGATATTTAATTGAAGTGTTTTCATTTTTCAAACAAGCTTTAGGTTTGGCACTCTTGGGGCTAAAGACCGGGATGGTAAAACATGTAGAAATAGTTGTGTTCTCATGATCAATAGCTCATGTTCAGGACTGAGATGAGACCTCATAATTACTCATGTAGTTTTAATTGGTCGTGAACTCCCCCAAAACTAATGTCTTGTATGAAATGTTAAGTACACCCACCTCTAAAACTGCCACTGTGCCCCTGGTCATCTATTTGTCTGACTGGCTGCTCCACATTCCTTCCAGTGTATTTATAGAAAGCTGCAATTTGTAAATACCAACTTGTGCCATTATCTTCATACTTGCTGGGTGCTTTTAAATAATGAAAACTGGAAATTCTTAATAGTGCATAGTACATGAGTACATACTAAACTCAGCAGAAGGACGATAAATAAAAATTACATTATACCTGTTGCCAATCAGTGGAAATATGTGGAACTCTTTACTTCTTTGCTGAGATTATTTATTAAATAGTATATTGTTAATTTGCTTTGTCTTGCAAAAGTTTCCATCTTAAAGGTAATGTAATTCTTCATGTCTTCATTGTTCAGCTCTCACAGGAACCCATATATGTGCTCACACATGCCCACACACTAATATATGGAAAAAGTAGTTTATTTTTCCTTACTTACATGTAAAAATATTTATATCCAAAAGGCAGGTTTTACTTAGGTCCTACTCCATAGCTACTTTAAAATCTAACAGTCTGATTCAGTTTTTTGTGAACATAAATCAAGGATTAACTGAATTATGCTGGTAAAATCAAACTAAGTAAAATCAGATTCAGGATCTATCATTTCAGATCATCACCAGATGATAGCTTAGTCTTCGTTCTCAGCCTCGCAGTCATTTGCTGAAAAACTATGGTTACCAGGGATCTTTGTTTACAAGCCACAATTTCTAATAAATGTATTGTTTGCCCTCTAGCTTGACATCAAAGACAGTTTCATTAGCATGGCTTCTGTTGAATTATTTTTGCCTTCAGTTTGCATCAGGAAGTAGGACATCTATTAAACAAAGGCAATTGTTGATCATATGCAACTGCAAAGGGAAGCAATATGATGTTTTGCTTCCTTCCCATTTTTAACACGAAGCTCTTAAAAGCTTCCATGTCAGCTTGAAAAAAAAATTACCTGTAGTTGCAAACAACTTACCTGTTAGAGTTAAAATGCTGAGGTCTGCATCTGTGCTGAAGGATATAGACCCTATGGGCGCTCTAAGAGGTAGTCAGCATGATGTGTCTCACTCCTGCTTAAAACTGATGTTTTAAAACTCAAAATATTTTCTTTAAAAAATGGATAAAATGATCATGTCTCAGAAACATTAACAGGACTATGATTTTAAAGTTTTTATATACTTTCCTTTATACACTGTCTTCTTGTCACAAATCTTCCTCTCCTTCCTTGAGCCTCATTTTCTTCTTTTTGTCGCTGATTGCTTAAAAAATTCAGTTGAGTCTGTTTGACTTCTTTCAAGAGTGTTTCACATTTTGACCAAAAAGTTGTGGATGTGTTTTCCTGGAAAAAGCTTGTGAACGTTCTCATCAGTCATCTTCTTCTTTTTTTTTTTTTTTTGTATAGGTTTTAGTTAGTCTTTAAAGTATTTAATATTATAGAATACAAGACAGGGCTCTCTGTACCAAAGTCTGAACATCTCTGTATTCATATATTTCTTTGTAAAAGCAACATAACATGATCTCTGGATGTTCACCATCACCTTCCATACGCTTTAAATTACAATTCCTCTAAATCATTTGCTTAATCTAAATTATCAAGAGTGTCCAACCTTTTTGGACTCATATGTAACAGCACATGAAGAGGCTTTATAAACATTAATAAGGTCTGCACACCACACCTACCAGTAAAAGTGGAATAATTAGAGTAATAGTGGAATAAGTGGAACAATTTTTTGTCTCTTTGTAATGTCTGCCTCCAGCTTATCCCCAGGTGTTTCTTACAGCGAGGTGTGGGAGAGCAGGCAAGCAGGACAGCTCTGAGGAGAGCTGCTGGGGCTCAGCTCTCCATAGGCGTAGCTTCTTTTAGGATGCTTGTCTGTGACTGACTGGTTAGCATTTTGCTACCGCATCTACCCCTTTGCTCAGCTGGTATTAGCAGAGCAGTTGCATAGGCTTATCCTAAGACATGGTACAAACTGTTTCATACATGGATGGAGAGGGCAGGCTTTCAGTGGCAGGAACAAACCCTTGACAGTGCATTTGTAATGCACGTACCATGAACAGGTCCTGCTCCATGGCAGTAATTCATAGCAGTTACCACCCCACATATAAATACTATTCACAGGAAGACATGTCTTCACTCTAAGGTGCCGTCCTCCCTGCACCCCACTCTGCCTTCCCGGGATACCGTTCTCACAAACTCCATGGGAAATTTGGTGGTAAAGGCTGAGAGAAATACCAAGCAAAATGCTTTGGTAAGGCAGAGGAAAGTATATTAGGAATAGTAGTACTTACCTTTAGTACTAAACTCTAGCACTAAATTATGGTGGAAGAACATCTCTTTGTGATTCTTGACCAATGTCTCACTGAACATCAAACCCCCTTCRCTGTCTAAAAAAATTAACTGAAGCTCTTCAGCTGGAAACAAGGCCCACTAATTGTCAGACTTTCTTTCAGGGTCATAAATGCTCATGATCATATCATAAATCTTACCATAGAAGAGATTTCTCATAGATGAGATATGATGTAATAACTTCAGTTTCTAGAGCTGATTGCCTGAGACCTCAGCTTTCCACTTAAAAAGAAGCATTTTTTCAGAGGTAGAGGGAAAAGCTTGGCAAAATAACCAGAGAAAAAACTGTAGGCTCAGATATCACACAGAAAAACAAAAGAACACATTTTTATTTTGGTCTAAGCATTACACCATAGGCAAGTTTCATTTTCTGGGAGAAAGAAAGGGCCTGACCACCAGAAGAAGGCAATACATTTTTCTCTGAAACAGCTCCCTCTAGTCTCTTCCCATCAGGGCGTCTCTTTGCAGGGTCTTGCTGGAGAGCTGGTCCCTTCCAGCCCAGGCTGCCAATGTCTCTGTTCGGTCTCTTCCAGGGTCTGGCCAGAGGTAAGTGGTGGGGAACAAGGTGGTTGCTGAGCACATCTTTGCCTGAAGTCTGTTCCCAGCGATGGGGCTAGTGTCATCTCTTCACCAAACCAGCACTGAGGCCATGGGCAGCTCTGCAAAGATCCTCTGACCTGCAGCCGGTTTGTGGCATTGCCAGATTTCCTCTCCATGACAACAGCCTCGAGTGAGCACATGGCAAAGCCCCTCTGAGAGCAGCAGCACCCACTGCTTCACCAAGCTCTCGCTTCTCCAGATGAACTCAACAATAGCTCTCTGTTCAGCATGACACAGACATAATTAAGTACACACATACATACACATGCATGTACGCACATAGGCATCAGTCATTTAAAGCCTTGTGGGTGTCTTCTTTCATATTTCCACCTTGTGGCTTGAGGAAGCCAAGAAATGTAAAAAGCATTCGAAATGTCAGGGGTGGGGGGGAAAAAAGATAGAATTGCCTTTTCCACAGAAAACGCGGTGCAGCTCTCAGACTGCCTGGCCCAGACCCACCGGCTCACTTCATGCATCCTCCTCTGCTGTGACTTCTCAGGGGTGTCCGTGCCACGAGCGCCAACCAGGCAGCTTGCTGAATCAGACCCCTATCTGCCAAAGACACCTTCCTCCGACAAACTCAGACTTTTGCCAGTGCTTATTACAGCTATTAAATTAACATATTGTAGTATTGCACCTCTCTTAATAAGACTTTAATCACCATTTCCCCAGGAAAGCCTTACCCTCAAAGAGTTATAAAACTGCCTGTATAAAGTTGATTGCTGCTGAAATCTAGAATCCAGTTTCTTGACTCATGGCTATATTTCTTTCTTGTTTATTTGATTTCTGTTTGCAAAAGCTGATGTAAATTGGTTTGGTGGGTTTGTTTAATGCCAGAGCTAAACAATTTCTGATTTCAGAGACCTTTCTTTCAGGCATGCAGAGAATGATAGAATGAAATTATCCTAAGTTACCTGCCTATGATATTAAAGAATTACTCAGGATATCTTTTTTTCTTTTAACTGTTGATAATTTTTATCTAGGAATGTGACTAAAGAATTTAAGTATTCACATTGTTTTTAAATGTTGAGTGTTTTTGGAATGGTGTAAAGCACTTAATGTGAAGGCACACAAGGGAGGTTAAAGACTTTCAGAATACATACCAACACCTCGGTGCCAACAAACTGTATCACTGCAATGATCTGTGCAGTACGTGTTGGCATGATATATGCAGCCTTTTTAAAAGAATCTTTAGTGTTTGTTTATTACCACAGAGTGATTGATGGATTCCTAAGTGCACAGTGATACAATCAGCTGAGCTATTATGGCTGCTAGTTTGATAATTTGTGAGTTGTAGCCATTACAGCATGTCATTTCAGCGAATTGCTAGAAGTTTTGTTACTGTATCAGTGACCTCAGAGAAACTGCGGTGAGACAAGAACTGTTGCTGACTGTGTCACTGTCAGGCCACCTCTCCTGGGTAGGAGAGACCCCAAACCACCATTTAGCCCTATGAGTAATTACTTTAGATTCTCCTCTAATCCTCTCCCCGTTCCTAATACTAAATTGCTAAAATAATGCTAAATGCTAAAAGACTGGTATTGACATGACTCAAACCATGGAGCATGAAAGGCTGCTAAAGCATTGTCTTCTAATGGTCACTTGTTTCGCTACAAGCAAACGCGTAGACAAGGCCAACATTTGCCTCCAGAAGCACACCACACCCGTCAACAGAAGTCGCTGGAACAACTTAAGTTCCTTCCTGAAAAAATACCTCCTGCTTAATACAATACATTATGTCTTCACAGGATCTAGGCATTTCTTTACAACACAGAAAAAACATGTATGAAAGAAATTGTATTTATTTTTTATTTATTTTTTACAAAAATAAACAATTTAAGAAACAAAAGCACTTTTTTTTTTCCTGACTGTACAAACTACAAAACAGTATGACATTGGTCACTTTAGCATTTACTTTATTGCTTTCACTGAAAGCAAATTCTCTAGGCACACCATGCCTATAAAATGCATTTTATATAGAATTAAGGCTAGCATTCATTTGCCATTATTAAGGTCATTTACTTCATTCACTCTAAGAATTAGCAAGCAGTGCCTTAGAAAACCAAGGATTTGATGATAAAAAATATGAATAATTGCAAGATATTCATCAAAATAGTACTGTTTCACCAGATGGATTGCTTTCCCAGTCTGTCAAAGATGTGGCTTAGTGAACAATTCAAACTTGATTCAACAAAAGTCTTAAGCACAGGCTTAATTGTAAGCATATGCTTAGGCCTAACCCTATTAAGCAAAGCACTCAGCACTTGGGTAAGCCCCTACCCTTTCAGTGGAACTATTCATATGCTTATGTGATTTGCTAGACCTACAACATGGCTCTTTTAAATTAAAAATGAAACTTTATGATAACATTTGAAGCAAAAATGAAAATTAGCTACAGTCTTGCAATTGTAAACATAACCAATTCACTGAGGAAGTACTTCATTTTGACAAATAAGTTGGTCTTGCATATTTGATAGCTTTAACACAAATGCTGATTGTCTTCAGTAACGTTTGATATTTAGCCTTCAAACTGGTATGCTTCAGTAACTCTGATGTGATTGTACTTGCCCAAATAAATATCAATGCAGAGGATGCAGACTTCTCATAGAAATGATCAACTTTCATCCCTGTGCAAATATGCACAGGTTAGAAAAATTATGCTAACCTTGGTTGGAAAAGCTAGAGCTGCCAGCTGATTTATAACCAAAATTATACCCTAACAGTGTATCATATTTTGTATTTTGCTTTGTTTTAAAAATCACATTTTCAAAATGTTGTTTTATTGCACATTCATCCTGGTCATGCAGGTTATTTCTTTAAAGTTTTGTTTAGCACTCTATAGATTAGAATGAGTAATAGTGCAATTATCTCTCCAGCCACAGCCATCTTAAACATAACAGCTGCCTATATTTATACACAAACAGCTCTTGTCACTCATGAGTCAAACTGAGCCACTTTAGCTGTCAACCTGTCACTTTCACATATGTTATCTTGTCAGGATCAGGCACGATATGATTTGAGGCCATCTTGAAGAAGACAAGCTGCCGACCTGAACAGAACAGGAAAGGGAGGAAAAAAGGGGAAAAAAAACTAATTAGAAGCGATGAGCCCATTGCCTATTTTGAAACACTGACATTTCATATTCTTTAGGCAACCCAAGACTAAACTCCTTCTTAACTTTAACTGGTATAAGATTAAAATGCTTTCATTTAAAATTACACTGAATGTCCCTTGGTTTCGGTATGTTTACTCTTACGTAATTATGATCAAGATATGGCTGCACATAGCTAGCTCAATGTAAATGAGGGAAAGGTCTTAAGATTTTGATACAAATTTCACATCATCTTTAAAAATGTATTTAAGGACTCTCCCACCGAAATAAATGAGCTTGGGTTCAGGGCTTAAATGAAGGGCATTCATCTGACTGTACAGAAGCAGTATCATCTTTTGCTTGGATCTTTACAAAACTGATCCGTGCAATGTGTTAGGCATGACTTTCCTTGAACTATCTATTGCTGATCAGTTTGTAGCTCTGGGTTTTAAACAAGCTATAGCAAGGTTTGACTCCTCATACAACAAAACTCCAGCAAGATATGAACAGCCGGGGCAGTGTAGGTCACCTGCCACATAGACATCCAAGTCCAGTGAGCTGAAGTTAATGAGGTTTCACTCACTGGTACTTGTGGGACCCATAGTACAGGTCTTGAGTCTCCCCACACCTAATGAACTGGCATCTTATTCACATCCCTCCCTCCACCTAGATGAGCACCTGCCATGCCACGGACCCTGACCGTGATTGACTCTCCTTGGCAGAGAGGCCACAGAAGATGTTTGCTACAGCTATTCAACCGCTGCCTTCATGCTCTCTAAAGTCCAGAAAATCAAATGCTGTTTACTCCCAGCCTGCTTCTCTAGGGGGCTCCCATAGCACTATTTCCTTAAAAAGTATCACATGGCAAACTGGATGCCTGGACTACTGACCAAATTTCCACTCCAAATTTCCACATTTCGGGGACTCAAGTGCTCATACATCAGGAATGACATGGTAAAGCTGATGATAAATAAGATTTACAGTATTGCTACTCTGACTCATTTGCTTTTAATATTGTAACAGGAAACAGGACCTGCTCTAAACTTCCTATGAATTTCCCTGCACCGTAAAATTTTTTTTTTAGTATCTTAGTTAACTTCAATGGTCTCACTATAGATAGTCTGACATGATAAGCTAATAGTCACTGGAAAGGTTAATATAAATTAGCTTTTTCTGGGGTCCATGGAGGTCTCTGTTCACATCTCTGGGAAGCACAAGAAATTCAGAAAGCCATAGCAGTACACTGTCTAAAATACATAGGAAATTTCTGAAGTTTCTACTTATTTGTAATGCTTTCAGAGCTGGCAGCCGGCACTGAGAAAGAAACACATATTTATATAAGCCTGGCTTGGTGTATATTTATGTTGCTCACCTAAGCACAATGAAAGCATCCAACTGCACACAGGATATATTTTGAGCTAAGGTCTCAGTTTTACAGACAGAAAGATAAGTCTTAGTGCCTAAGTTACATGCCACACAAGAAGTCTGTGGCAGAGTAAGGACTTAAATCAGCTTTCCCAAGGTTTGGCTAGTATCAGCCATCATTCCCCTCAGAGACGGGAGCAGGGGAGCTGACCTGGCCTTAGCAAAGGCAGTCCTGGGCAGGAAGGCAGCTCTGCCTGGGTGATAACAACACACAGCACTCACTGGATGCTAAAGGCTGCAGCACACGTTTGAAAGTCCACCACCAGTCATCACAGAAGAAAAACTGGCTTCAGTGGGAGTTTTATCTTGTGTGAGGACTACGAAGGAACATGGATTTGGTCTGGAGTACCTTCTACACACAAATCTGTCTTACTTCATTACACTTCACAAGGTGCAGTCACCTCACAGGGACGTTGTAGGTGGATCTGGCTGGTGCTGGCTGCAGGGAGACGCAGCTCGGCTGGGCAGTGGCAAGAGCTGCAGGTTAGGAGCCCCCTGCTCATCCACGTGGGATTCAGCCCCACTCAACCTCTAAGCCGTCCTGGACCTGCAGCTATGGGGGATTCTTAGCAGACACTTGTAACATTTCAGTTTCTCAGATTACTGTGTAGTTCCTTGAAATAGGCCTAAGTCTGGTTCAGAAATAGTGAGCCAGGGCCAATTCTGCACTAATGTAAATTGGCACTGACTGACTGACTTCAGTGGGACCACACTGCGACTACCAGGCCCACAAAACTCTTGGAAAATGTATTTATCTCTTCAAGCAAGCTATATTCCGTTAGACAAGACAAGAAAATGAGTCGTGGTGGCAAGTGGGATTTCCCCCTACAAAGTTCTTTGTAGCCACGATACAGAGTGCTGGGCACTTCCATTTCTCCCTGGTTTTAAACACTCCTTCCTTGCTGTCCTTCAGCCAAACCCATACTGAGAGAAGCACACCATTCCCATCAGAAGCAGGGCTTCGCCTACATCAGTCGGAAAGTCCCAGCTGGTTGGATGCATGGGAGAACCTGTTTGGTTTGGTGTCAAACCACAACCACCATATGGATTGGAAAGATTTATCTAAATCCAGATGTTGGGCCATGTCCTGCACATTTAACTGCGGAAACAAGTCACGGACTTTTGTTGTTGTTTCTGCTGCTGTATTTTAAAATAGTTTTGGACCCCCCAAGCTGGGGAACCCTACGGCCCATGTGCAGCAGCCCTCGGTGCCAGCTCCTTGGAGTCCAGGCACAGAATCCCCTCTCCCAACAAGGCAAAGAAAAGCCCACCAAGAGCCAAGCTCTGCTGAAGCTGAAGCTGAAGCTTCAGAAACTATCCCATTTCTGGCCGCTGATGGTGGCTCCCATGGACAAGCACAGCAGTTCCTCCAACTGCATTAAAACACTGCTTCACTTAAAGCAGCCAGAATATACGACTCAGCTGCTGTTTCCATTGAGCAGCATCCATGACCTACCTGTCCAAGTCGTCTGGTTAGTTAAGACAAAAGCTTTACACTGGGAGTAGCTGTCACAGATCTCAATGGCTTCGTTGACATCAAACACAGAGAGGAGGCAGCCCTTATGATGGTAAGATGGCCAGCATCTGTAGTTCTCATCAGGAATAAAAGCTTCAGGCACCCGTTTGTACTCTGCAATTAACCAGAGCAAAGCAATCATTTCAAAAGCTCTAGCAAACTGATTCTGTTTTTACCAGGCAAAGTTTATTATAAAAGCTTAGGAATGTGATGGAAAAGGTGAACAGCTAGACCAAAGCAGCCCCGTTTTAGTCCCAAACGTGTTTATAGCTCTGCACCTTACTTTGCTTTGCCTTTTTTCCTTTCTTCTTTTCACCCTTTTTTTCCCAGAAAGTGTCTGTAAATAAACAGTCTGTGCACAAAACGCTTTCCCCTTCCCCACTGTGCAGACGAAGCTTTGATTTTATTAGGAGTTTTACAGGAAGAATGTCCCTTTGAATAAACAGCATCCACTTGAATGAACTGACTCAGTTACTTCTTAACAGGGAGCAGGATTGTCAGGGTGAGACCCGACCAGGCGTTCCCAGCCCTCCCTCTCAGTTAGAAGAGCAAGCTATTTCCCTCCAGCCCCTTTAGAGAAGGAAGAAAAGACAGGCTTTTAATTAAGCAAACTTTTTTGCTTGCTCAGATTAGCACAAAGGGGGAGTTGCTTGATGGGCCTCTGAGAGAAGAAAAAAATGTACACGAGCATGTCAGCTTGGTTCTTGCCCAGTGCCTCGGCTCTGCCCGCGGATTACTCGTCTCCTTTGGCTGCCGTTCAGTCTCCCCGGCCTTTATGAGCTCCCCCTTGTTCTCTGTGCACAGCTCCTCTCCGTTTCCCAGCTGCTTAGGGGGGGGTTCTCTAATGAATGCATCAGCAAATTTAACTAATCATTTATAAATATTTCTACTTAGCTCCCAGGCACATAAATTGATGGTTCCCTCCCATCTCCCCACCACCACCCTATTCAAAAAAGAAATACATTCTATATTTCTTCTAATTGTATCTATTATGGAAATTGGAGCTGCCTGCCCTGACTCACAGCCTATTCTTAAGTCACTTTGGTACAAGCGTTTTCTGCCTAACATTGTGGATTCAGCCTGCTAATATTTCAGGCAGCGCATTATACAAACACCACCAAGTCAGAGGCCAGCATGTCTACCAAATTCTAAACTACCAGTATTTCAATTACGAGAAGAATTATACAACAACAAGTGTTCATTCACACCACACAGTCTGAAATAGTGTGAAAGAAATGCAAGTGAAAGAAATGCAAGTGAAAGAAATGCAGTAAATGCACTTTTTCTAAGTGTAGCTCGTTGAAAGTATCATAAGACACATTCACCAACAGGAAGCTAAATCAGAGCTGATCATGTCCCACTTAAATCAAAGGCACAAAAGCTTAACTCCGAAAAGGCAGACTCACACTCACAAAGGAAAAAACAGAATCAAAAAGTAGTTTCACTTAGAAATGTTCATTTCACTGCCAAAAATATGCATACATTTCTTCTGAAGAAAAGTAGCTGCGCAAATCAGAACTGCTACTGGCTGGATAGGCAATGTCCCGTCTTTTCCTAACTTCTGTATAAACCGTATGATGACAATAATTATGGAGTGTAGCTGAATAATATTCTCATATCTCTGTAAGATAACTGCTGAATATTGTACCCTACAGCCAAGGTCAGTAAAACGATGGGTGCAAATGAGATGCAAAGAGTACCAATTCACCATTGTCTGCACCATATATAACCATTTATACCAGTGTATATGACAGGTTGACTGGATATAAAATGTGATCATTCACAACTTTTCTTTGTATGACTGCAGAAGTGCCACATAGCAATGAATTGCACCAAACCCCATAGCACAGCCACAAAATGGTAACATTGACTGTAGCAGAAGAAAATGAACGCATCTCACTAACTCACAACGTTAGCAGGGATCATGTCCCAGCCCCTTACCGAAAGCACTCCTCTGAGCTCGCCCGGCTCCCAACAGCAGTGACTAAGATCAGGCTGCAGCAGCCCTTGGCATGCAGTCAGGTATTGACTTAGCCAAGCAGCCCCAATGCCACATTATATATTTTTCTCCATGTAAGGCAGGAGCCTGTCTGAACGGCCCATATTTTGAATTACTGTCCACTCCTTAAACTCCTCTAGTTACAGCTATGCCTCTTAATATGCCTATAGTACTTTCCTCCCTCTCAACACTCTCTCTTCCTATTACAACTGTTACGGGTTAGACTCTCGGCTGACTTGAACAGATTTCAAAAGTGCAACAGTGATTTACATGAGCTGAGTTTCTGTCAGAGGTAGAAGATAAAGTTCTCCCCTTTTATTGACTTTTCCAAGGTGACTGAGCCTGGTAAATCATTTGGGCAGCTTGGAAACATTAATCAACATTAATTGGAAACATTAAGCAACAACTGTGATCATGAAAGTGAGGTCCTGGCTTGTGAGTTCAAGAGAGGAAGTAAATCTCCAAGATGGTATTTAGCATGTCCTCATCTTGTGAAGAATACAACTGCAGTCCTTCCCCTCCTTCAACTCCCCGTTAGGCAGGGTGGCAGCGTTGGCCAGGCCCTAAAACAGGGAAGGCACCCTGATCTGCAGTGATCRCAGGGTGCAGTACTCACAGAAATCATGTAGCATAACCAAGTTAGTACCTGATAGTGTGACCAACATACAAAGAACACTTCCCTGGAGGTGAAATCACTGTTTCTGGCACAGTTCTGCCGGACAGGTAAAGATGAAATCCCTGAAGTCTAAGGGAAAGCCTAGAGGCATATGGCCTCCACAAAGACAACTTTGGCAGCTCCCCCAAATTGGCACAGACCTCGGAACACCTGCAGATTTGGGGATTTGAGCCTCCTGCCTATCCTGCCTGCTGGAAGTTTAGCAGAAGGGGAATGCAGCAAGGGAAGCACCAAGACAGGACCATCACAAGTTTCGCTTTCCATCATGTGGTTTTTCCCATGAAGAAGGAGCTGCACCGGCATCTCAAGTGTGAGTCACTGTTGCAGCACCACCCAAAGAGACCAGTAAGTTAGTTTTCAAAACCCACATTCACATTTGGAGCCCTGAGAGCCTGATCCTACATTCACCTGGACACTCGACACGAGAGACCATCCACCCCTGCTTCCACCAAAGTCAGCAGAAACAGGAGCATGACCAGACCTTTTCATGACAGAGGAAATGCCAGCTAGCTTTGCTGTCAAAGCAAGGACCATATGGCTGAAAAGGAAGAACTAGCCACATCAGACACCCCTGAACTTCCTTTTCTGCACACCACTTTTCTTCCTACCACTAGCATAATAAGTCTTACAACGTTTTTCCTTTAATCATTCTTTCATGTTCTTTTAAAAACAGACGTGTAGAGCTGAGCTACTCACTAAGTACCAACTGTGCTGCTGCCTGATGTGGCCACGCAGGAGAAAAGCAGGAAGGCAGCTCCTCTGCCTGCTTGTGTGGCCCGCRGAAGAGAGGCCCGCAATCACCACACATGCACTCAGGGACTGCTGCCAGCAGCTCCTTCCCCTTGGAAGCACCTCTCCAGAGGGATGGCAGAGAGGAGCAAAGAGCAGGCCCAGCCACGGCCCTGCATCCTCTCCCACACTCCCAAATCAGCCCGGCACTCCCACCTCCCCGGGAAGACAATATGGGGCATCCTCTTAAACTATTATTATCACGAATGATTCCCCCTCCCCTCATGCTCATGCAGAGACGCCTGGAGGCACTCTCTTCCAGGCACAGTGCTGTCCATGTGCCTTTTACATCCTCGTGAATGCTTCACACTGAGCCTACAGAAATCAGAAACTCACTGCAATACCGACTGAGTGCTGGTCCGAGGAAGCTGCATCTTTCTTCAAACTTTGCTTTATCTCGAGTATGGCAAGGTAGCTGCCTTCCTAATTTGCAAAGTAAGGCAAATATCTCTGGAATCTCTTGTTTGCACTGAGACAAATTAGGGAGCTGACCCTTTAGCCCTTATTTGTACAAGTTGTGAAGAAAGAGACTTTTCTCACATAAGGTAGGAGGAGAAGGAGGAAGGGCATCTTGAAGCATGCCCCTTTATTAAAATGTGTCCCAGCAATGACAGGCACCTCTTGCTTTACTTGCACTCTGTTAGCAGCAGTCAGCAGGAAATAAATGTTCACACTGTGTATGTGTGGCCACGTAGCCCTCAGTCAAATCAGGGCTGCATCAGCTCCTGAGATACAAGTCCAAATTATACAGGAGGGAAATGCCTAATCTGCACGAGATATCTAAACACATGATGAATCCAAATGTTGATACTCTTTGCACTAATTTAAAGGGCTATTCTCCTCTTACGCAAAATTTGCTCAATAATCCATTTCAGTGAAGCAGACCCAGAGCCCTTTGTTTCATGCTTCTGAAATCCTGTAGAGCCTTCACGGTGTGCTTTGAAATATGCATTAGCACAAAAATACTATAGCACAAACTTATCTTATGTTACAGACACAGAGTAAATCAAATAGACATTAATGCCAACCATATCAAATCTCAGCTAAAGCGCTGGGCTTCCCTTACACCTTTAAATGATCATCCTGGTCACTACAGTGCAGCTACTTGCCCAACTTAGCAATACTCCACCAGTTTAAAGACAGCTCTAGCTCAGGATTTTGTCCTGCCAAGACCTGAAACTTACTTAAATGGAGCCCATGGAATTTGAAGGCTCACAGCAGTAAATCACATCATAAAAAGGTCAAAGTTCTGGTCGATTTCCAGACTAATGGTGTTTAAAACCAATAAATACTTGCCTAATACTATAAATGCAGCCATAAATTTACACTTTTGCATACATATACGTAGTCTGACACAGAGTATATAAAGTCTATCACAGTAATGGCAAGGAGTAGATCAGAGAAATGCAAGACGTTCTTACCAATATCACAACCAAAAAAGAATCCTTTTTTCCATCTACTGATTTTGTGAGGATTGAAGCAAATAAAATATAATGCAGTGGGCCTGATCTTGATGTCACTTATGACAGATTTACTCCAGCTTAACAGATGGGAGCTGATTCGTTGCTCATAATTATACAAATAAATCTGAGTAGGAAACATTTTTCCTGCCACATAAACATTTTGAAATTTCAAACTAGCTACCTATGCGGAATCTAGGCAAATCTCAAAATTTTTGTTTTCAGATTTGTTTAATAGTTTTTAAATGGTTTTTAAAGTTTACTCTGGTCAATGAAAACATGCTGTTTCAATCATTCCAAAATCGTCCATTTCCAAGTCAACCTCTTTCTTTAAAAAAGTAATTACAAGCTAATGGGGACCACGACACAATAAAAATAAATCAACAATTGAATCATAAAACAATCTTTGTATTTTGTATTTTCTTAACTTAATAAAAAAGAAAACCATTGAGAAAATGTCCTTCCTGTGAAAAGTTTCATTTTCACTGAGTTGAAAATTTCTGTTTAAAAAATATTGTGTTGAAAACTGCTCAGCCAGTTCTCAACATGAATCAAGAAACTTCCACAAAGTTGTACACAGAGTCAGTGTAAGTGAGATCAGAATTAAGCTTCTTTGAGTGAATTCTATCACTTCCCCTTCATTGCAAGTAGCAAGAACAAAATTAGGCTGATCTGCACAGCTATAGCCAGTGCAAAATGAGCACCTTTTCATGACAGATAAAAGGGGCATCTTTAAAAACAATCTGCAGCATCACTGACCAGTGCAAGAACTATAAAAGAAAAGCAATGCTTAAAAATCTTAACCCATCAAAAATCACCTGTGCTGTCCCAAAGCCAACTATAATCTATAAACATACTCATTTTCGCCATACTAGACTGAATCATATAAATAACTCCACAAGTATATTATAAATTATGTGAAACCGCCTGTGGTTTCCCCCTTTTAGCTTGTTTGAGTCACCCTAAATCTGATTTTAATCAGTCCTAATGACCGTTTATTTCAGCCACAGCAGCCAGATTGCATTTTTACTACCAACTACAGCTACTAGTTGGAAAATTGCCCAGTTTTCTTTTCTAGTTATCACCTGCCAATACACCATGGGTCAATGACACAGATGCAATAATGTTCATCCTTGAAACAGAAATCGTGTTACTCCTTTTCCTCCTTCCTCTTTTCCTCCACTCTAGCATAAAACAGACAGTTGAATCTGTATTTTCTTTGAATTGCTTTGCTTGCAATTAAGCAGAAAGACCCTGAACCTGCCAATCTCAGTTAAATGTGGTATTGAGCAGTATTTTGCTATACAAACAGTTCCAATGACTCCCAGGGAGATTAAGGAGAACAGAATCAGATTCTAAATAGATAATAATACACTTATGTTTCAGTATGATTCATTTTATGCTCCACATGCTTCAATACATCACATTTAAACATTCTTCAAACAAAAGGCTTCATAAAAGCTTATGTACAGTTGTGCTATGGAAAGCTATTTTTTGCTATATCTGAGAAAATGACACACTAGGCGTATCCTGGGTGTCTCTGCTTTAAAACCTTTCTGACAAATCACAACTGTTTGGAAGGACAGAAAGGTCTGGTAGGGCATTTATTTGCCACAAGGCAAATTTGCCATAAGGCAAATAAGTATTGCTTCTCTGTGGGTTTTTTTCACTCTTCGGCTGCTTCATGCATGTAGGCTGCAAGCTAAGCAACACTGCCTTTTTATGTGCTCCTATCGCACATACAGTAGACCTACGTTTAAAGTGCCACTGAAACACAAATAAATGAGAATGACATGTTATGTTACATTATATTCCTATTAACATTGCACAGCTGGAATCTTTTCTGCCTTGCACACCACGATCCAGGGCCAGCTCACCAGCTTGCAGCTAGGGAGCCATTCTGTATCCACTGCCGTTTCTGCCACGCACACCTATTCATTGAAGACAACCATACCAAACAACTGAGTGCCAAAAATGTTCATAAGCTGCATTTGGCCCACTCGCTCATAAAAACAACGGTGCTGATGCATGAGTCAAAAGGTGCATAGGGTCAGATGTACATGTATGGGGGTATTTAAATTTGAAGATCAATGCCTGTGGTATTTAAAAAAGATCCTTAGTGACTTCGTTAGTCTTTTTCAAAGGAACTGAGGATCTAGCCCAGCAGCAAAAATTATTTTGCTGTAAGCTGCCAAGTTTGACCTAGAGAAGTTTAGCAACAGCAGACAGAGGAAATCAGAGCAGAACGCATTGCTTAATGAGTAGTGCACATTGTTTGCACGATGGTGGAGATGCACTTCTCCCACGTGAGCAACAAACAACCAGCCACTGTTCTCTGTCTGAAGGCTACAACCCCGCACTAATGACAAAATCAGTGACATGGAGGAAAAGCAGCACCTTGCCAGCCTCACGGTGGAGGTGAATGTTGGCTCCCTGCCTGATTTATACGCTGGGAGAAAATCACTGCCTGCTGCCCCTGCACCACCCTCCCTCTACCACTCAGTTGTGCTGGAGCGAACGTGTGCTGCCCTGCCGTGCTTCCAGCACCGTACGGGGTGCAATGGCAAACCCTCCCCGTACCCCTCTGCGTGCTGGGCATGCCTACCCAGTTAATATGAAAGCCTCCAGGCACGGTAGCGGTTAGAGGGAGGCACGCGCTTTCAGTCCCAGGTACCTTTACCCCTCAGCTCACCACAAAGCCACCCTGACATTCCTGGGAAAGGAACACAAAGCGCCCAAGCGCCAGATAAAGCAGGGATCTGGGCTGCAAGCGCTGCTCCGCAGCATGTTCCCCGCTGAGTCCGCACGCGCCTTCGGCAGGACGCTCCTAGTCTGAGCGTTTCAGCCTGCCATAGGATATGCAAACTATCTCAAACAATATTCAGCAACCTTGCAAAATTTCCCTCTCGCCCATGCACATGTGCACAAACACACACGCCCTACTTGACTCCAATAATTCTTGCATAGATTTACAATTTCCTAAGCAGGTTGCTATAGCGATCCTGCAGAGTATTTTTTCAAAACACTGTTGTACTGTAAATGTTTACAGACAGCATAATCCTGCCAAATTGTCTTAAGACAAAGGAAAACACAAAGTGTCTTTGCTTTCTGTCCAGCCTTCTAGCTTTTTTAGCATGGTGAATGTACTTTCAACTAACAACAGAGAATAATTATGCCTTTCTGTGGGCTTGCACAGCCTTAGGCCTGATAATGGGTCATCTATTAGCTTTAATGAATAACAAAGCTATCAGATTTACTAGCGTTAGCTGATTTCACGCATTTCTGAGTAAATTCTGAGTTAACTGAAAGGCTGGGGCTTAGCTCAAGGGCCAGACACCCAGTTGGTACAAATCAGTGTCAGTTGATTGAAGTAATAAAAATTTTGATACTGCAGCAGGACTTTTCAGATGAACATCAGTAGATTTTTTTTTATAGTCTTCTTAATCTTGATAACTAAAGGAACAATTTAATCATTTTAGATAACGTATGTGAAAAGAAATACATGGTTTCTGGTTTAATTCACATTCTTCTGGATTGCAGCAAGGGAGGCCAACAGTCAATGAAATATAAAGGTATTTGCTCATGGTGTTGTTTAAACACCATAATGTTCCTATACCAACATTAACAGTAGTGTGATTTATGATTACAGAACACATACATAGCTATCGAATGTCTCCCGCGCCTCTACTCTGTTTCTAAGATACTAAAGCAAAGTCCAGAGCATAATATAATTTACAGCACTATAAAATGTTTTACAGCTGAAGCACAGTGAAAGCTTAATATCCAAGACCTTCTGTAATATGACTATGTCATCTTGTTAAACTTTATTTATGGGAACACTAGGATTGACAAGAACTTTCTTCGTGTCACTTTCCTACTGATTATCAATATCACCTTCCACACTTCATGTTGTTCATAGGAGGAGGTCTTCCTTGCAAAAATATAAGTTCACATAGATAACAGCCTGTTTCCTAAAAGTTTATATTTTAATTATGTCCTTAGATCACTTGCCCAAGATCATGATCTCTTCCTTCTTAGTAAGAATTTGTAACACTCTATTCAAGACAATGGATAATTCAAAACATCTAGACTTTTGAAGCAAATTCTCAAGCATCATTACCTGAAATTTCTATTTTTTTTTTTACAAAAACAAAACAAAACAGAAAAACCCATGCCTGCACTTCTTGGATCTGAATTCTTCTCTAATTTTGCTTTTACTATTTGAAAATAGAACATCCACCAGAGAGGCCTTATTTTGTCACAGTCTTTCAGATGTCAGTGGAGACTCATGGCAATTGCTACTTTTTTATTTAAGATTTCAGACCAGAATAGTTTGCCTCACACTGAATAGTTAATTCTTGTCTTTTCTGCCATTTGAGAGGGTGAAAATCTCAGGAACCACTCACCTTGTGAGACTTCCATCATCTGAACCAAAATCTACGTGAACTTGTGCCTGCAAGATCTTGGCACCCTGGTATGTGAATGCAAAGCCCTGATTAACTCTGATCTGGCCTCAGAACCAAACCATAATCCCTAGATTTAACTTAATCTAGCACTGGCTTGGAAAACAGTCTCCTTGAATCTTCATTATATTGTAGAACAAGAAAAAAAAGATTAAAAAAACCCATAACCATAAAAATATTTTTCCTTTGCTTTCTGAGAGTAACACAGTGACCTCCTAAAGCCTAAACAGGACCAAAATACTACTGCAGTTTGGGAAAGTATCACAGTTCTCCCTCTTCGATCCTGGCTCCCCCTCTACTACCCACCAGTTATACAAAATACAGAATTTCTTCTACTGTTCAGCCCTGGTTTTGCTGGGCCAGGAAGCCAACTCAACTGGGAATGTCCTGCCAGCGAGGAGAGGTTGGTTACGTGGACACCAAGCCTCTTTCAGCACCACTAGCACTCTCTCCTGCAACATCACTGTACCACTGAAGAATGTCTCATTTATTGAATAACCTTTGGACTGGAAGCATTGAAAATGAATTCTAGCTTGACTTTACAAGTGAAATATTAGTTGAGAGAGGAATGTGTGTGGAATAAAAGTGATATGAATGAGTAGGTAGGGTATTTTCACCCTTACGGTATGACTTCTTCATATTTTTCTGGCAAGGAAAAGGAGCCTTAAAATAGAAATAAATTACAACACCTTTTCTGTTTGGGTTAAGTGGCCTTAGAACAAACGAGAAACAGGCCTGCACATCTTAAAGATGTGGCAGCTAAGTCAGAAAATATATCTCCTGTAAGTGTAACTTCTACTAACATGTCTGATTTCTCAGGCTCGCTATAGGTTGAGATCTTTTTCATATCAAGGTATTTACACTCATGATCTTTAATTTAGCACCCTCCTAGACTGGCAAAATATGTTACTTAAAGTTTCTACATATTTTCAACATCTTTGCTGAAGCTGTAGAGTACCTAGGTCCCCGAGCAGTGTCCTAGAAGTAAAAAGGGCTACTTGCACAGGAAGGCGTTACTAACCTTGAACAAGGGTAGCAGATTCTGTGTTATATTATCCAGGACTCTATGGAATTAAACTAACGCAAAAATGCATATTTATTATAGTAGCCAAATATACAGGAAGCTCTGCTCCATATTGCTAGAAACTTGCACTGTTACATTTACTGCTTCTCTCCTAAACCTTTCTCCCTTCATATTGTCCTGATATGGCAGTTAAATCTGGAATCAACCAGGATCACAGAAAAACTTCAACCCTCCTGGCACTTCTTCAACAAAGGACATGTTTGTACTATTGATTGTACTGCTGAAAATAATTTTGCTGTGTTGACAGGCATCACTCAGCACAGATTGTGATGAAAAGCTGAAAATTAGAAAGTTAAATGAACACCTGCAACAATTTTCCTGCCAATTTTACAACAAAATAAATATTGAATTATTTCTGATAAGTGGGTCAAATTCATCCCTGGTGTCACGGCCCCTTGAGGTTAACAGTGCTACGACAGGAACGAATTTGGCTCCTGTGTCTTTCACAGAGAAAACGCTTCACTGAACTTTTCAAATGCTCTGTGCCAACATTCATCTTCTTTTAGAACCCATCTCTTCTTCTTTACTGTGCTTTTGCAGCAAAACCATAATTTTCCTATCAACTTGCAGTCAATTATGTCAACAGTCTGACATGAATATTGTACATACACAAAAAATAATTTGCGCAACAGCTTTTTCAATTGTTTGGCTTAACAGACGTTTCCATTCTATATAATCTTATTTGAAATGTATTACTCCACAAGGTATCCTTCTGGGAAGAATATGCATCCCTTTATACCAGAGTTGCTTGAATAGCATTTTACATTACCTGTGGTGCTAGAGAGGAGATTTTATGAAAAAGAAAAAGATGCTATTGTGCAGCTTCATTTTCAACCTGTGCCTTTTTGTTATCTTATTGCTAGCAGAAGCTGGGAGATATGGTATCCTTCCCTTGCAAAGCAAGGAAAAACTTTATTCTTCCAATCTACAGATACTCAAGTCTGCAAAAAATTTCTGTAAGTCTCAGGAAATCCACAGAGGATTAGGGCATCTTTATGGGGTTCCTACTTTAATCTTCCCATCAGCTCATGTTTGGGGGGGTTCTCACACTCCCACAGTAGGGAAGTGTTTGGATGCGCTGCACTTCTCAGCATGAGTTTATGAAACAGATTTTCCACAGGTCTGCTACTATGGAGAGCAGCACTCCATGGCCTTTCCCTCTTCCCCACCAGACCCTGCTCGGACCTACAGAAGTCCGACTACCTGATTTAGTGTGAGGGGCTTCAGCAGGTGCCCAGGAAGCAAGACGCATACCTGAAATCATTTCATACTTGAAATCATTTCATATTTGAACTCATGTGCATGGTTTCAAGAGCCTTTGAGCCCCCAGTTTTCTGGGTATTTTCCCTTTCAAACCTCAAACAAAAGACAAAGCGGAGTCTCTGATTTTAAATTTTGAAAAAGAATACTTTACCAGTTTTCGGTATCCGGGTAGTGTTCTGTAAGTACTCTCCACTCTTATACAAATTCAAAACTCTTTCTAGCTGAGCAGCTGTTTCATCTATTCCCCAGTGAAGTTCTCCTTTAAAAACACAGAAAAAGAATGATTTAGATGAGGAGCAACCTTCACAGAAGAGAGGTTGCATTCAGATAAAGTCCTAGGCGTCAGAAGTTGGTGGTGCCCTACTTTACGATGGTGCCGTGACGTGGATATAAAGTCCATTAGGTATTACAAAGTGACTACCCAATTGGTTTTCACACCGGACACAAGCCCTGCTATAACTAGGCTTGTCAAGGGGTGACTAGTCCAGCTGAGGACCCCAGGCCTGCAGGCAGCAATCACTGCAGTGGGCTCCCCACAGCCAATATAGGGAGCACCAAAGGATTTGTTTGTTCGTTATTTATGGCCTGGCATCGTTAAACTTCCCCAGGAAATGTACATAGTACAGTATACAAAACCCTGAGAACAAGACACCAAAAGCCTCCAAGTGCCTACACAACTTAAACTACTCTTTTCCCAAAGGTACTATCTTTGTAATTAATAAAGATCTGGGGTAATTTCATTTGCCTCTGACTTCTGAAGTATAAAAGCATCGTTAGTACCATTGGAGACAGGGAAATATCTTGTTTTTATAACTCAAATTCCCCTTGGTAAAGACAGGGACTTTCCAGATCATGCTGTTAAGTCCACACTGACCCAACTCTTCACATGGGACTAAAAGGCCGCAGTGTTGTGCGCTGAACAGGAATGAATTTTATTTGGATTGTTCCTTGTGAGATTATTACTGAAGTGCATATAAAGATGCAATTCACCCTTGTGCTGAGGTATCAGGAAGGAGCATGCATGTCTGAAACCTAGTTAAAACCTCAAAAAATGATTTCACTGATATTCAGGGCCATTCTTGCCTTCTCTGTCTGGGGAGAATTTTATCCTGTATAAAAGGACAATCTGGTTCTATTGCAATGAACATAAAAGCAGCAGCCCCCACATCCCAAGCATGACAGTCACACTAAAAAAAGATACTTGCATTACCACATTTAATGTGATTACCTGTTGCGTTGACTATCTTATCCAATAACGGTCTCAGTGAGGATGGAGCACTGTGTGGCAGAAGATATGTAAAAAAAAACCTGCAATGGAAAAACAACCCATATTGAAAAAAAAAGAAGAAAAAAAAAGCTTACATGTCTGGTAACTACTGGACAACATAAGGAATAAAATTCAAATTGCTTATAAGCCACCGACCTATTCAGGAAATATAATCGTATTCTGTAGTCAAATAAATATATAGCTGAGACTATTCACACAGCTGTCTGGCATACCTAGACCAAGCTGTTACATACAAGGCCGCCTTGTAACTACATGTAAATGTTCCATTAATACAGAAATTTGCTATGAAGCCCCATGGATTGTGACTATTTGCAAAGCTGTCTGTACTTCAACAAACTAACAGGACACCATCAACCTCAGAAGTCTTGGGGGGGTTTTCAAACCTCAGAAGTGCATAACTCAGATTTCTGTTCATTTCATTTGACTATTATTTTCTTTTCTACAGTTTTCTTAGGCATTAAAATGAACGGCCAGGAGAAAACCTTCTTCTATTGTTGTAATGCCCCTGCAATTCAGAATGCCTGCTCTGTTCTCATCATCTGTCTAAATTCCAGGTGCGTTCATGCGGACAGCCATGTTTGGATGTATATCCTCTACTGATAAAAACAATGATGATACAAGTGATTTTGATCTATTTTGCATACATATAAAAATACTATAGCAATTCTAGAACACCGATATCAAAAAAGCTCTACGAGTTTTAGGCATACTTCTCACAGTCTTAAATGAACTGTTTTTTTTATGACTGCTCCTAAACTATCCATGCTCAATCACTGTTGATAAAACAGTGGGAAAACCTAACAGGAGAGAGAATTTAAATGTTGATATCCTTACAGAACACCTCTCCTACAACTCAGAAAAGGAGGGCTGTAAAATAAAAATATCTTATATATATAAGGTACACTTAATTTCACACTGTTCCTTTAAATTTCTATTACTCTGCCAATATTACTAACTACTGCAAACTCAGTGTCATAGCAATGTAAGATAGAGATGGACAGTTCAGGATCTGACAATATAAACAGAAGTATCCAACATAAATATTAGGTAATGAGCAGAACAGTAACATAATTGGGAAATTGCCCTGCTTTATATCTAACCTGCAAAGCAAAGTAAATGTTTTTTCACATACAAAGACCACATTGTCAAACAGAAACCTACAGTGACTCATACTCAGGAGAGAGAATAACAGATGTCTTATATAAGCACAAATTTAAAAATTGAGTTACTGATAGCAAAAATTGATCATAGGCACAGGTATTATTGAGCTGACATGTTCCACTTACACAATGAATATTTCCTTGAGATTTTAGCTTACATTACAGAAGAGTAAAATTTATCTGTTGCAAAAAGAAATATTTATGATTTTCACAAGCAGGATTTTCCACAAGGAGGTTTTCTCAGCAATGAGTATGAAACAGCCAATATAAATACATGCAGAAGTTTAAAGAGCAGCGTTAACATTTGCAATGAATAATTTACCTGGTAAATTTTCCTCATTTTTCTGCTTAGAGAATATCCACCAGCAGAGTCCAATTGATTGTGAACAGCTCTTTGGAAACATTCAGTAGCTGTCATTTACTTTTCTAAACACCGGATAGATGCAAGTCATGGAGCTTATTGTTTTTCCTTGGCTATATAAATACACAACTTGTTCTAAAGCAAACACCCACATGTGCAACTCTGAAATGTACAGACCCTGGCGCCTGGAAAACTCAATTATATGAACATTTGTTATTCATAGATTCTAAGGCCAGTGGCATTGTTTGTGATCTGCATAACACGGATTGTCAGATTCTCTTAAATTTGCTCCTACGGGGTTTTTCTCATTTTTTCTTTTCATCGGAGAACTATCTGATCTTAATTTAAGAATTGTCAAAGATGGGAAATTCATCTCAGCCATTTGTTAACAGTTCAAAATATTAATTATCCTTACTTTTAAAACCGTTAAGTGTTTTTAAGAACATTCCTCCAAATATTTGGAGGAAAACCCACAGAGATATGTTTGTGATAGAAGGTAACTATTTGAAAATTAAGATGTGCCWCTTCTTGCATAGCGGAGGGGCTTTTTAAATGTTTTCTCTCTTTTAATTATTTACCTCATAAAGAAACAACCGGATAGCCTAATTATCTTTTCAAGGCCAGGGCCTACTATACTTTAAAATTACAAGGGATTTATGCAGTTGTTTGATATAGGGCTGCTTTTGACTTCTAGCTAACAGCACTAGTAACCCTTTGCTGAGCATGGAGACAGCAGTACTGCAAACCTCTAACCATATGGCAACAGAGTGCATGAAAATATGAAGTTCAGTAGTCTACATCTAACGAACTGAACAAAAGCCTTCCCGGGCAAGCACACGGAGATTGCTGCTAATGCTTCATCACGGATGGTCGCAGCCTACTGTCATATGAATCTGCTATCAAACAAAAGCCCACTGTCTCCATCATATTAAGCAAAAACAGGGGCTGCAAACACCGGGATACCRCACGCGTTACACCCTGGCGAGCGGTTCAAAGGAAGTGTTAAGAACTATAATAGAAAAAGACTGCTTCCTTCAGTGAGAGCGGCAACCTGCCCACCACATTGCAGGCAAATCCCTAGTTAGGACTGAGATATATGGATGCCTATTAAAGGTTTCTTAGCCAGACCAGTAAAATGGTCATAACCAAAAGCTAGCTAGCTAAGCAGGATCTTTAATCCAAGCAAACGGAAATGGAAAAATTTGCAGGACACGCTAAAAACTGCGCTGCGCAAATGCAGATGGTTGTCACGTGGCACAACCCACTTCAGTGTGGTCAGCTAATGCAACACACATGCTGGCGAGCGCCCTGGGACCAAAGCAGAAGACTCTCTCTGGAGAAGACTCTCCTTGCTGTGGTCTGGCAGGGAGTGAATGGCACGATACTTGAAAGGGAAGTCTAAGGAATGAGCACACCATTATGGTATTGCTTTGAGATCCTCCACCATTGTATCTGGATCAGACACCACAGCCGCCTGTCTCAGCAGCACCCTTCAGCATGAAGCCGCAGCAGTGCTAGGAGCCCGACATTAAGAATCAGTTACTGATGAAGCTCCCCCAGGCTCCAGATGCAGCCCTGAGAGGAGCACGATCAAAGTTAGGGAAGAGCCCAGACCACAAACACAAAGTCACCACTCCAAAAGAACTCAGCTGCAAATCTGGGGAAACCCTTAAAATAAAATTCAGAAGACAGACATTTCAGCTGAACGCTTTCTTCAAAGTTTCCAACCGAACAGGCAATTTTCGCCTACATATCCCCATTTCTGGAGCGCGGCACTGCCATAAAGCAGGAGTGGGAGCAGCACGGGAAGCGAGTAATCCACCGTGTCCCCACACAGAGACCAGGGCTACAGAGGTAGGGAATGCAAACGGAGCCCCCTCTTGCTTCAAAAAACTTCGGATTATGCCCCAGATTGTCTGCAATTGACATCCGATGCTGCAACAGGTCAGCGCTCTCAGCTGTGCCGTGGCTGAGCCAGGGAGCATTTTAATCAGGCTCAGGAGAGGCAGGCAGCATCGTGCCGGAGCGCACAAGAAGAGCTGGATGCTAATTCTGCCTCTGAGGCCAGCTCACTTCTCGGCTGGTGGGAAAAGAAGGGTGAAAACCCTTATGAATTTACATCACAGAAGAGTTATAAGAATTGTCTCGTTGCAGAGTTAATGGGCCCCCATCTTCACAAGGCCTCAGTTTTACTCTTATAAAAAATTTTACTTGTATGACTGACCAATGTAAAACTAGACCAACTTGATGAATCACACTCATAGTATGCAAAATATTTCTAAAATAAAAAATGCTACATTAAAGTATTTTCACATAAGAAACAATTATTCATGGCTTAACTTATTCTTGGATAACAGATCTGAGCTAATATGTGTTCATTGGTCTAAATAACTATAAATGATGATGCAGAATTTTTGCCCATTTTTAATTCTCTTCTACGTTATAGAAAACTGATCATGTACCTGTAGGCATTGTAGAGATTCCTCTTTTCATTCATGTTTTGACATCGTCCCTCAACAGAACATGGAAGAGTGAAATTTCTTGCTGGGAACTCCATAAAACAGTCACTATTGCTGGTACAAGAACTTTCTTCAATACTGGCATCATCTAGATCTGTCACTTTCAATTCCCCATCTACGATCACAAATTGTCGAGGGCGAAAGTCCAGTAATGTCACAGAGCCAAGAGGAGAGTGAGCCAAATAATGTAAAAGCCGAACTAAGCTGAGACATATCTGAAATGTAAAAACATGGGTTCCTTGTTATGGGTTATTTTCTTAGTACAGAGCACATGAATTAAACCACTTTAATTGCAGATATATTCATAACTATGTGACTAATATAAGCATTATAACTTATCTCCAGAACTGAATGTTGCAGCCAAGGTATTTTTCAGAGGATTGACATAGTTGATTGTAATAACCCTTAGAGACTTGAAACCAAAATAAGCTTCTTTACCAGTGTTTTCCCACACTATTCTAGAAGCATGGCCCATTGTTGCTATTCTTACTTTTAATAGAAGTAAAAGCATTTACTTTTAATAACACATTACATACAGGCCTTGATCATGCAATCTAAGATTCTGTTCTTTTACAAGCTCAATGTCTGGGATTTTTGGCCTCAGCACTCTGCACCTATAACTGGAGCCTGAACAAAAGAAGATGTCTGTATTGTCTCTTTATTGATCACTCCTTTCCATTGTTATTATACTTGTTTTCCACTGGTTCTTCTTATCTTTGTCTTTTTCCAGGGGAGAAGAAAGCAAATATACTGAAAGTGCAGCTTGGTAGCTCCTCTGACCCACTGTAACTCTTCACTGCACATAAGTGTAAGTGTGTATGTCTGTCTGCCTAGTGGACTCTTACATGCACAGAGAATGCCCACTCTGAGGCTGGGGTAGGGGCATTTTTATTCTACTTAAATGATACCAAAAGTTTATGTGGAGATACCCATAGGTATATATGCATACAAGCATGGTTATGGGATGACAGATTTGATGCCTCTTTCCGCCTCCTGAAAGTACACAGCATTCTTGCCTGTGCTGTCCGACTGTAGAGCATGCTGTGCATAAAAGGCATATCATGTTTCTGGGGAAATGGAAGCAGACCAAAATGAAGCATTCAAAAAAAAAAACTTTTTCTATGGGTCACAAGTACATCACTGAACCATACCAGGACAGGGTACTGCACTGACAAAGCTTTACTGCTTTGAACTGCTCTTTTAGCCAAAACTAACTTGCAGTACACAGATCTTCAATTGCCAACAAAACCCAGAATTTTGTTTGAATAAAGATACAGGTTGTCATCTGAAATTATTGCCTTTTTTCAAACACTAACAAAATCCTACTCCTGCACTGGCAACCTCTGTGACCAGCCTGAGACCCCATGGACTGAAGCCTGAGGTGGGAATGAAAATACCCCAATATGACAAGCTTTAAGCACACCGATGAAGGCTTTGCTCTGTATTGCACATCTCCACGGAGTGGCCAGGTGCTGCATGGGGGAGAAAGCTTCCTTCAGAGCCCTCCAACACAAGGAAACTGCTTGCAGAAATAAAGCCAGGCATATGTGCAACTGTTTTCAGACTGGGTCACAAACAAGTCTCTGGTATCAAGAAGATAGGATTTTATTTCCCCTTTCTTCTCTGGGACAACTGAGTCCTAGATAAGGTAATGAGCATAATAGTATCTAAGGTTTCATTACAGTAGTCTCAGGAATGTTTCATTTGTCATTACACCTCTGTGAAACAGCTCAGTATTAGCAGGGAAATTCTTCATCTCCCTTCATACCTGCTCTCTCAGAAATACGCTGAGGGGAAACTTCCCAATTTACTCTCCACAATCTAATATACCTGTACTAATTTATTTTGTACATCATTGCCACCCCAACCCATGATTGCACTCCAGGGATGAGACGTGACAAAGGCAGGAGGTATATTTAGGGAGCTGTGACAAGTACCTCTACCACTTATTAAGAGCGTATCTCTTTTAGGAAAAGGGAGCTGAGGTTTAGCTCAGGAAGCATGCTTGCTCCATCTGTGCTAGTGAGACAAACCGGGCCAGGAACATTCCTGGGCACAGCAACGTTATCACAGCCAGCGCTGTTAGCGCAGCCCCTGGCCGGGGTCTGACCCGGACCAAGCAGCGCTCTCCCAAACAACTCCCAGACATGACTCAGGAGGCGGCAGGGCCAAGGGACCATGTCCAAGAGGCACTTTGCATTTAGCCACCCTGCTTTTAGAGAGCACGAGAATGTAAGCGTACAGATGGGGGCTGTACCATGCCAGGTCGTCGCCGAGAACAGTCAGGGGCACGTTTCGTTTGCTAGTACAGCTGTGGCCATACAATCCAGAGTGTTTTAGACGAAGACTGCTGCCTCGGTACGTCTTAGGGGGTTAAGCTCAGCCGACTGCGCGGCCCAATATACACAGCACTGTCTTGATCAAAGCATTGCTGCAGCCTGCCTTCGTTCTGGACAAATTAAGTGTGACCTTCGTGCTCTGGTAAATTGCCAGTGTGGTGGGCAAACCAGGTCTGAGATTCGCGTATGTTTATTTTACTCTTCCCTAGTAAAAGACATACAGAAGAGGAAGCAGTAGAAAACAATTATAAACCCAACCTATGACAATGATCAGGATAGAAATGTAACATCCTTCTATTGTTTAAATTCCAGTTGTACTGCATAATGCTCAATGCCAACAGTTTTGGGCCCCGACTTTTTAACAAGTATGAAACGTTTGAAGTTATAATGTAGAAAGCATATAACCAGCTACAGTTAGATAACATCAACAGACAAAATAGCATATCTTAAACACTGCAGAAAGGGAGTGTTAAAATTTGCTTCTAAACCAAGATGTAATCATAAGCAAAGCAAACGTTTCATACATGTGAATTATATGGCCTAGTATATAACCTCTGTTTCATGCTCACAGTTTTTTTGTATTCATAGCTCTCCTAAAAGTCCTTTTAAAAAAAGCTGTTACTTACTCGAAATCTGTCTTCCCAGGAAGTCTGTAAAAGCTGAATCATCTCTAAAGGGGAGCCCAGTTCAGTGATGGTCGTCAGTGTGTCTGGGATGTCATTGCTGTCCTGGTAACAATAGCCATAGAGCTGAAAAAAATCACAGTGAGGCAATTATCAGTGTAATATATTGGCATGCTTTCACTTTTCCATGGATGAGGTGCAAAGTAAGCATTTCTTACAAGACTCTGAACTCTATACATTTTATAGCCTCATAGTCTCCCCCCAAAAGCTTTTGTAACCTCAGATTTGAGGACCGCTCCCTTGAAACCCCTGAGGGAAGCTCTTAAATTAGTTAGCACAGTCCTTCTGGGCATCATACAGCACAAGGCTAGTTAAGTGGTTTCTGCATGCCTCCCTGTGCAGGATTTTATACTAATGGATGAGTAAGAAAACAAGATAATATCTAAAAATACCCATGAATGCAGAAACGGAATTCTATCAGAGGAAAATTAGTTTAGCCTATGCAGTATCTGGCTAAATAAGAATCATTTTCTGCCTAAAAGATATTGCAAAATATCTTTTAATGACATTTCCTGCAGGACTACTGCTTGTGCACTGGCTGGCAATGTGTGTTTAAATGACACAGTGGCTTGAAAAGCAATTGAAATGCCAAAACTTATCTTTTCTCATCCAGAAATTGTCTCTTGCTGTACCGGATGGACTTTCATTTGCAGTATCATTAGAGAAGGCAAATACTGCAAAACATTATCTGCAGGTAGTTTCTGCAATTTAAAAGAATTTAAATGGCAATTTCAGCCATGCTCCAGCTCCTTCTTGCATTTGCTTTCCAAGGACATTTGAATGATTAATTTTCCCTTGCACAAATACTTGCACAAGAAGAATATTTAAGGATTGTGGAGAAGATGGCGTACTTTATATGGAATGGGACAACATCTGACACAGCTGGGGGGACAGGCTTTTACTAACTCCTTGCCAAGCCCTGGCAGAAAGGCGGTTAAATGAGCCTGATAAGGATCTGATTGCAACTTTCCAGCTAGAACAGCAAGCACAAAAAAATAACATTAAATGTAATCTCTGCCCTGAGTCGAATAAGCTTTACAGTAAAAGGGCTTGTGTGAAAAAGCAATTTTTAAAAATGCTCTGATGCTGTTCATCTACTGCCTATCTCTGAGCAGTTTGATTTTTTTTTTTCTTCTTCAAATCTCTTTTCAATCTGAAAAGCTCCGGGAAGCTGACAAGGGTCCCCAGTGAGCTCGAGGGGACTGGGATATGGCCCTGCAGAAGTCAGGCTCATCGAGAGCAGAGCGCGGAGCACTGATTCACCGGGAATGCAAGGACCCTGGGTAGTGACTGCAGCCAGCTGACAGAGCTGGGTGAGGCTGCAAACAACCACTGCAAATATATTTGAACATCAAGCGCAGTCTTAGGACTCATGACCCTGACAGAAAAGCAAAAAGAGTGGCTAAAGTCAGCAAACACGTGATTTGTTATGAACTACTCTGCTAGCTCTAACTACAGTTGTCTGCGTTTAAATGACAAAAAAGTGTTCCAAAAATGTAAGTGAAGTAAACAATTATTCTTTTTGGTGTAAGAATGGTGCTGTATTTCAAAACAGCTGCTAAAACACAGACATTAAACTAAACAAAAAAGAGCTAGAAGATTTTATTTTAAAACATGCCATAAAGATTCTGGCATTGATGCACAATAGAGAATTCATGATAGATGCATATGAACATTTGAAATAGGGAAATGTGCCTTTTTTATTTACTGCCACAACCATGACAACAATTGCAACAGCAATAATTTATTAATCCAGAGTTATTCAAATTGGTCTTAGGGTTTGTTCCTTATCTGTGATACCATTATTGCGCAATTTAACAACAGCTAAAACTGTGTGCTGCAAGCTATCTTAGAAGATCACACCAGAACAATGGTTATGTTTAAACCTGGAGCATTAACAAAGAATGAAAGTAAAAGAAAATCTTAATTACAATATGTATCTTTTCAGATAATGCCACAATTTTCATTTCAGAGGAATCATGAGCTTGGTTCCGCAATTCTTACTAGATACTTGACTTATCTTTTGTGTGGATGCAGACTAAGAAGGCAGGATCAAACTCAGTAGCTCTGAAAATTTTCACTTTTGAGTGTCAGAATCTAACATCTGTTTCTGTATTTTCTGCAGAATTTAGTTCTTGTCTAACATTATCCATTGGTAAAAAAGCCATAATGGAAATTAACAGAGAATACAGGCTGGAAAATCATAGTATCCCAATAAATGTTAATTCACAATAACAATGAATACAAAAAGACTATCAGTCTTCATTAGGCATTCTCAACATTTGTGAAAACTATTCCAGGAACAGAAACAAGGAAGACAAACGACAGTCATACATTCAATTATAAAAACATGATACATATACACTCATACACACAAAATATTGAGAAAGTAGTCTCATTATCTATGGATATGAACACATCAGTAGAAATGAACTGCAATATATTTGTATGTATTCTATCTCAGTGAATGAATTCCAATAGGTATAACAATGACTTAGATTTGTTCTCGGGGAGATGGCACTTTGCTTGTAAGTAATTCTTTCATTTTAATATTCAAAGGTACCTTGGCAAAAGTCTTCATTGCCTGTGTATCTATGTATTTGGTGCATATTTTACTATATAAGGACCCACTTAGTCACTTCAGTCATTGTAGAAGCTTAAAGGACCTGATCCAGTTTTGGTTTCATATTAAATTGCTCTTTATTCTCATAAGAAAAATTTTTTTGCCCAAGTATTCAATCAATTTAATCAATCTTACAAACTAAAAACATAGTACTGAGGAAGTTAATATATGCCTAACTCAAAAAATATATAATCTGAATTCTTTATTGCTTTTGCTTAAGTGAAATCTCTCCAGATGTAGTGTTATTACATAATTATATAGAGTTACAGAAGCACAGAGGTTTGAGATATAAAGGATTTATTGGGCTGCATTTATACTTTTGTAAATGAAGTCCTCAGACTAAATGCAAAAATGCACATGTAACTACATGGCCATACTTGTATGTACAATTATTATGATTACAAACTGGGCATGTCCCAACAGCCAATTAAACATCTAAAATGGTTACATTCATCCCATCCTGATGAACCACCACCCAGAATACAGATGTTAGAAAATACAGAATATATATAGATGCAAAGCATTCCAGGATGGTAGTTCTTATGCCTTTTGTTTAAGAAGCTGACTTATTAGATAGATACAACGAGTACAGAAGTGCTACCCAAAACACTTTTTTTCCTTTTCGTTTTTGTCCAATCCATTTTTAAGGTCTGAAATGAGAAAAATGGTTTGTATGCCCAGACAGTGAAGTAAGAAACAGATATCTGGACACACACAGGGAAAATGAACATAGCTGGAATCAAAAGATGATCCAAAATATCTCCACTACCTGAAATTCTATTAGGACGGACATCATTTTCAGTATCACAAAGTTACATTTTAGATATATTCAAGAGTGATGGTTGCATACGCTTTTTCAGCATGGTTCCAATTAAATTAATGGAAAGAAATACAATCCCACATCTTTTTTGATATCTCAAGGCATTGCATTTAAACACAAGTATATTGCCACTGATATATTTTTGCACAGAATCTAACAGCAAACAGTCACAATATTGGGCTGCCTTTCCTTCTGTTTAGAAAAATGTAAGCCAGATATGAAATATTTAACTGTTCTCACATTGTGTGCCATAATCCATTTAAAGTAGTCCTGTTTACTGAATTCTTCAGCAACTGTTTGGATTTTCTCCGTCATACAGGCTCTCTCCTGCACTATTCTTTATGCACCAAAAACTCCCCCTGACTTCAATGGTTTTAGGCACACTGGGCATACAGGGTCAGCCCCGAGAAAGTCATATTCCTTTGTAGGAATTGGTGTCGGTACAGCCCGTCAGTTCCCGTCCCTTTACAATTCCCTTTTACTACAAATTATAGGGACAGAGGTGCCCCTTTCAGACAAGCTGGGGGGGGAAGGGGGAAGCAGAGGTCAGGCTCCGCACAAAAGCTGACAAGCTTACTGAATAAAAACACAAAATAAAGGAGCTTATTAAGCTGTCATCAGCAGGGTAAGTATATGCAAACAACAGACCCTCCTGCATTAGCGTGGGCACCCTAGCTGGATTTTGAGAAAAATAAATGTCAAGGCAGAGCCTCAGCCGAAGTGTTACATTTCATTTATAGAAGCTGCTCAGTCGGGAAGGACGCGATCGACAGCCCTCTGCGGCAAGGACGCCAGGCTGCTCCGGCTCGTGCCATGCTGTGGGTCTGCAGCAGCCACCCGGCCCCACGGGCTGGGCTTCCCGAGCCACCAGGCAAAAGCTCCTAAGATTCACCTGAAAAGATCATGTGATTTCTCTAAAAAGCATAATACATTTTGAATCTTTCTTTGCCTTGTTAGTTTTTAGCCTTTGGTGTTTTGCATTTTTTTTTAGGTTTTCTCCACAATCACAAAAGCTGGAAATTTCCACTTTTTTCCCTTCAATCAACATGAGATTCTCCTGACTCCAGGAAACAGAACTTCAGGAACACTATTCCCACCAGTAACAAAAGTGACAATTCAACTGTACTACACCAGAAGTAAACTCAAGAGACCTAATTCTCTTCTCTTGCAATTTGGAGTTTCCCAAACTTACTACGCTAAGGCATTAACTTCAGTGCACAATAGAAAAGCGCAATTTAAAAAAAAGTCACACTTTTAGGATGAGCAACAGTTGTCAACACTCACTACAAACTTTATTTTCAAAAATACATGGACACAAGGTTACCTATCAAAACTGGTTATGGCAAAACTATATTCCCTAGTGACCTGGGGCCCATGAGAAATAAAATCTCCCACTGACACTGATAGCCATTTAATGAGCCATTTGTGTGAGCTGCTGCATGTCGAAACCAGAAAAGCACATTTTAGAAGGTCTTGCTATTTGATTGATATCCAGTTGAACACAAACCTTTATACGCAACCAGTCTGTGGATTCACCTTTCTTTCTGGGAGCACTGGGCCAGTCACTGCAAGAACAAGACACATGAACACCCAGCACTGCCTGATACAGCTATGATTTACCAACGTAAGATTTGAGACATTTATGTCACCCTAACATCTATTCATGTCTCAGGTTTTAAACATTTCCTTCCATTGCTGAGTGTGTGCGTGTATGTATATGTATATCTTTGCCACTCCTGCTCAGCCCAAAAGCATCTACAAACCTGCCACATGCCTTTCCCTGGAAAAGGGCAAGTTCCCTGAATGGCCTGAAGCTAATAAAGATCAGTCTGAAGCCAACCTTCCTGCTACAGGATATATAGAGATGGTGCCCGAGAAGTGAACTAATCTTCCTCACTGACATCAAGTGATCAAGTCCTGCCAAGTGCTGAGCTTCTTCAGAAAAGCCCAGGATACAGACAGCGTCCAGCACAGCTCAGGGCTTTTTAAGGCTGGGACCACAGCTGTATGCTGAAAGCAGTGAGGCAGAATTTCTTCCACTGCTAAATACTGAAACTAGGTAGGTAATTTAAATATTAAAGTCTAAATTCACATCTCTGCCTAGGCTTTTGTTTATAAATGTATTAATAGCACTGCATTTTAGAAGAGTTAAAAGGTACCAGAATGTCACACCTGGTACTGTTACTAAACATGGGATTCAAGTACGTTAAGATAAAAATTGGAATGTGTTAAGTAGAAAGACACACATATATATATCCAAACGTATTTATAGGTATATTCACAGATGTCCATAGATATTGCTATATATTTTATATGTGTGTGTGTATATATCTATACATACCTGCTGGCCTGACATGAATTATGTTGGCTATAATCTTATAATTTAGTAGCGTTATCTGCCTTTCACTCTCCCTGCTTTCCTTACACTCTGAAGTGGAAAATTCTTCTACTAAAAACATTTACAGCACTTTGCATTTGCATTGCACTGCACAAGCTCAAGGCCCAACCCTGCAAATATTTAGTCACACAAGTAGTCTACTCTTGTAAAGCGTTCAGCGAAGACAAATAGATCACTCATACACCCATGATTTCAATGGAATTGCACTGGTCGCACTGGAGGCACAGTTCATTATCTTGTAAATACCCTGACCTCCATCCACAGCAACTGCTCTCAGCTCCATTGCATGAGAAGTTTAACCCTTAACTATGACATTATTTTGCTTGACCACCTATCAAATAATCTCTGAGCATTTTATGTTCTGAAAAGGTAAACTTGCTGGAATACTCATTAGACATGTCTGTATATCATTTTCTTTGTTAGGTATCTGAGGCATAGACACTGTACTTTATCGTGGTGAGCATAAAAATGAACCTGGAGTCTAGCTGCAGCCGTACAGTCCAAGAAAAAGCAGCTGTTTCCAAAACATATTGTCCCAAACTGGGCCTGAAACAATATAGAACATTCACGTTTGGTGCCCACTATGTAAATTGAGTGGTTCAGCTGAGCCTGACGAAAAACAACAACTCCTTTAAAATTAGTCTAGAATCAATATTAGTATTAGCATACTGCCTGTGAGAACTAGTTCTTGGCAAGGCTTCCATGGCCAACACAGAAAAGAGAAATTGCAAGGGGAGTTAGATGCCACAAGGCACCTAATCAAGCAGTCAGGTGACTATGTAACTTTAAAAACCCAAGTAAAAGACCTTTAAAAAAAAAATCTAGTTTGTATATCTGACACAGATGCTTTACCAACAAGGGCTGCGACACCTCCAGATGTGAGGCCAGCTGGTGCCCGAGCTGATCCGTGCTCTTGGCCACCACGGGGGCAAACAAACAGCAAGAGGAGCAGAGGCCCCGGCTCAGCCAGCCGGGTGCCTGTGGCCAGGAGCTCACCACCGCATCTCCTCCCGCCAGCCAGCACAGCCTCGTGGGCTTTCCCGAAATGCGGGTGTAACTAGAAGACAGAGCAAGTATAAAAGGACCCCAATGATTTGTCAAAGGCAGGTGGGCGTACACTTATAGCTTACTTAGTTACTCCATTTGGGGGTAATGAAAGGAACTCTAAAAAGCACGTGCTTTCTCTTGCAGTTCCCAGGAGGTTACCTGCGTCAAAACTAGCTTCCTGGCCAGGTACTCGCGGAGCAGAGCAGCACGGCTTTGCTTGCTCATCGTTGCTCCTCCAAGGCAGGCAAGCAGCACAGGAGAATCGGGCTATGGGAACAGCATCCAGCGGCGACCGGCGGCCTCCCTGAACTGCTGCGCAGAAGGAAGAAGGCTGGGCTGCCACGAAAGGGAGCCAGGTGAGCTTGCAAGTCATCAGCTCCCATAAAGGAGGCAGAAATTCAAACCAGAGTCTTTTGGAATGATTTACACAGCACATAAAACAGAGAAGCAATCGTAGAAATCATTCAGCAAATGATGGGGATTAGTTTTATGCACACTGTTTTCAAAAGTGAGTAAGGAGGATGTAGCCCTTTYAACTAATTTGATGGCGTGTTCTTGCCTTACAGAAATCTCTTCCTGCCAACAGCTCTGCAAGTTGAACACCCTCTGCTGTCCCATGCAATTCAATGGGAAAAAATGCTATTTGGTGACTTCAGAGTCAAGACGTGCAGCTTGTCTTACAGTGACATGAACAGTTAGAGTTGGTTTGCAATTGTATCAGCTCTGTGCTTCCAACAGCTCTGGAGCTCTTGTTAACAGATCCTTTCTTCACTCTCAAAAGTGCAGGATAACATCTGGGCCTTTTGGGAAGCACTCTTGCAATAAAGAAGCACTTTGTGTAATTCTTCTTTCCTCGCCAAACCGCATCTGTCTGCTCTCCCTGCCCTTCTCCACTCCACCCCTCGCTCCTTGGGGCTGTGGGGACATACGTTAGCAAGAGCTAGCTGTCTCCACTGAGTCATCAGTAGGTGGCACTGCCTGCTTTTCTCTCTTCCACCCACACGCACGTTCAGGGCTGTCATCCTAAATCCGACCAACAAATTCAAACGTCACCTAAGTGACTTAGAAGCCTTGTCTCCTTGAAGGTAATGTCAATTAGTGAACTGGGATGGCTGAGACAAAGGCACAGCTCCATTTGTGCTCTCCGGCCAGCGGACGTGACCACTTCACCAGGCGAACGAGGTGGAGAGTGAGAGGCGGGAGCTCCTCCAGCCACCCCACCAGGATCCGGCAGACTCATCTGCCCAGGGCCCAAAGCTCGTCTGATCCTAACGCCAGTTAAACATGGTGTCAGCCTGGTCTTGCATTGTGTGAGGTGGCCTCATTCATCTTTGTCCGACCCAAGGGCAGTTAAACTGAGCTATGTGAAATATCTGTTAGGAAATATTCTCTGTCTAAAAAGACCTTCACACTTAAAACAATGCCCTACTGACGACCGCCCATGGAGAACGTCGCAAGACCCCAGCCTGCCTCTTGGAAAGTGGATTCTAAGTACCTAATTTTGAAAGGCACACTCTAAAATAACCGCAAACATCTGCTGCCCCACCCAAAATCCAGAACGACAATTTCCCCATGTCGTCACCCAGCACCTTGCATTGGCAGTCAGGCCATTCTTCTCAGGCCAGCTATTCCCAAATTTTAACGGTTAAACTGGGGGACTGGTTTGCTGCTCAGCATCCGGTGCCATTGGCACCACAAAGGGGGTGCGATCCCTCAGCCTCTGCCCCAGAGGCGTTCCCACCCACTGCAGCGGGGAAGAGCGCCCCGAGCGACTGTTCCCACCAGCACCTGGTCTCGCCTTCCCCCACTTTCTGTGAAAACTGCAATGGATTACTGCAAGAAGGATGATGATGAACCAGACCTCCAAGGGTCCACAGACTTTCTGTGCCAATGCCTTTGCACTGGAAATTAACAGCAAACTGGTTTTCTTAATACTTGGAAAGACTGTCTACTTCCACATGGAATAAGTAAACTGTATCCAAAGCTTTACTATTTTAATTCTCATGTTAAAAATAAAATTGTGCCCTTTCCAGATGGCTATGCCTATGCATAGGGAAATCATCATGGTAAAATGTTTGTTAATTATCTTCATTATCAAATATAAAAAGAAAATCATATTTAAAAACATGTTAGCTGGTTGTAATACCCAACAGCATAATCAACCAGCACATCTTAAGTACTGTTGAACTTGTCAACAGCAAATGACTGATTATTTTAATTTTATTTTAGTCAATGAATTTTCTAAGTGATACTCGCACTGTAATCATGACTATTTAAAATAAATCAGTAATAAATCCACTAGTGCTAACTGAATCAATCCATATAAAAACTGCTTTGACATCTTAAGTTAGAGGATGACTTTTTCAGTGTTGATGCTATTTCAGTATTTCATCAGCTTGCTTTAACTTTATACTAAAACTAAATAAGCCAAATGAAATGGCCTTGTCTACGCAGTCAGCAAACTACTGGTTATGTTACCAGCTGCTGCCTTCCATTGCCTTCAGGAAAAGCCAACACTTTTGGTTGAGCCTTTGTGTTTGTTTCTAAGAAAGTGGTATCTCCTTCTTAAATGAATCACTGAACTAACACTGGAAGTGCTGATAAAGATCTGCCACAGAAATAAGCTTGCACTTTTCCAAATGTCTGCCAGTCTCAAACCTTCCTTGCCTTCCTGTCAGCTTCAGCAACGCCAAGCAAGGAAGAACTCCTCCGGAGAACTGCTTATGCCCAGGAATGGCAGCATCCTTGATGCTGACATGCCAGGGCTGTAATTACATTATTACAGTAAATCAAACATCACCAATGTGTCTTTACAATTGTGCTCATTGTTTGAAATTAACTGCAAGTGGTTTGATTCTTCCTCAAATAGGGCAGGGAGGAATTAAAGCACACTAAAGCATCCTCCTCACTAAATGCATGGAAAGGCAGGATTCAAATACAGGAGTATTTGAACTTTGCAAGGAAAGAAAGCAGCGCACAGAGGGAAAGGAAGAGATCAACCACCGCATTTGACACAGAGCAGCTGCAAAGCAATTAGCAGGCTGCTAAATTCTCAGTTACAATGAATCGGTGACCCAGTTCCCCCTCTTCCCCAGTGCCTTCCATTATAAAATCGACTTTAATGAACTACCCCTCTCTTCCCCACTCCAGAGCAAATACTTTTACCCTGCAGCCTGCACCTGCCCTTCCCAGCATGGCCGCACCAGGGAGCCTCAGGCAATGCCCCAGCTCACACACCCTGGCAGGCATGCAAGCGCTCTTAGTGAAGGGCAAGGCACGTAAACAAAAATATGAATGCAAGCTGCCTTTGCATCAGCACTGGCTAATGTGAAACCACTCTCTCTCCTGCCAGTTTTCCACATTTCTTTTGATAGACTTGATTCAGCACATCTGCTAGAGCTGACACATCCGGCTCCTTCCAGAGGCAGAGGGCATGGTGGATATGTCAGCATGTTGTCTGAAGGCAGGGGTACGTTCTGGAAAGAGCTCTTTTCCCTTCTATCATACATTGTACAATAATCAAGTATTTTAAAAGGATGCCTAAAGAGGAAAAAAAAAAAAAGCTGATTTTGACAAGAGACAGGCCAGAATGGGAACTGCTGAGACAGTAAAGAACAAGTCTGTTATCTTACAAACTACACTTCAGGCTGTCAGCTGCCAGAGATTTACAGGAAAATCCCCTTTCCTTGGACAGAACCTCCATGAAAGGAGAACTTTATTTCCACCAAAAGAAACCCATAAACATATTCACCCCAAATAGCCCCTGGCTCGGGCCGGGGGAGGCGCGCGCCCGGGAGGCAGTGCACTGTGGCTGCTGCCAGGGGTGGCTACCGYGGCTGCAGCAAACACGCTCCTGCRTCCTGGAAGTCCACGGAGCCGGGGYGAAGGCACCGGGAGGCAGGGTCGTGCCTGCCCATCCTGCCTGCTACGATGCTGTCACCGCCTCGCCAAAATCCTGGTGGAAATGCAGCAGCTGCGGCGGCTGCCCCGCTGGGGTTTGCTCCCCTCCGGCACCAGGGCAGGGGACGGGGGTGACACGTCCTCTGCAGACTGTTCCTGGCAGCGGCTCCCGTGCTGGAATGCCAGACCCAGCGGGGCAGGGCCGGCGGCGCTGAAGACGGCWTTTCTGCGCCGGAGTTATGGAAAAGACAAGGAGCCGAGGCAGAAAAACCTCCTGGCATTTTACTGCCCAATAGATGGTGTGCAGTGAATGTGGCATCTGTGAGCAGCATGGCTCCTATCGCTCCGACTAAAACTGAAGCTTCTGTCAAATGCCAGCAGAGAGGGGAGGAGACGTTTGCTTTTGAACCGATTTCCTCTCCCTGGGCCACAAACCCTGGACAGTGATTGCTAAGCGCAGAGAGGGTCCTGGCCTGGCTTCTACTGAGAACAAGGAGAACATCACTCCTGAGCTGCAAGATCCCGTCCCCTCTGAGATTTTAACAGAGACATAAGCAATAAATTTCAAGTTGCTCGTTCGTCCCCACTTTATGTACCCGTTTTACAACTCCAGTATGACATTAGAGACCTATTCCTGGCCCATAAGGGTCCTCCGACAGTGACTAGATAAAGCCTGTCAGGTTGATTTTTATAGTCTCTTTTCAAGGTAATRTCTTATCAAACGTTTAGTACTCACTCACACCGCCGTAACCTCGCCCCATGCTTCCCCACAATGAAGTACCTTAAACAAAAAGGGCAGCGATTTACAGGGGCTCACAGCTCTTTTTGGTACATTTCCTTTCCGATCTCAGCAAGGCAACTCTGCTAGCGTCTGATGGAGACAGAGGACACACAAAAGAAAAGGCAATGACAAAATCGGAACGAAACTGAAAACATGTTTCTGATTTAAGTGTAATCTATTTTTAAATTGGGTGGCATGTAAATATGAAGCCCTAATTAACACGAGGGATTTCTGCACATTAGAACATTTTCCCAGCACGGAGGCTTGGCGTGTTTCTGCTAAATGGCGCTTATGGAAGCGTCTGCTCATGTTCGAGCTGCTTGCTCCCATCCAGGCCCTCCGCGCTGGGATTACTCACAAAGGGACATTTGACATCCCGACTTGGTTTACCCGTTCTCGAGCCCACCTGACATCCAGGAACAGAAGCATGAATTAATCTGCAGTTCCTCTAGACTGATACAGAAAGAGCATTGCTCCCAGGAGGCTTTAGAAATACAGTGTTTCCTCATGCTAGCCCAGAGACTGCTGCTGCTGCAGCCCTTCCACAGATCATGCAGCGCAGGAGCCGGGCTTCCATTTTGTGCAGAGGACAACCTAGTTACAAATTAATCTTTCCTTAGAAAAAAAACTACACCCGAGTAACACCTGGAAGAAACACAGCATGACTGCTAGTGCCTACTAAAATAACTCTAGAAACTTCAGAAACACAGACATCAAACTCATTTTTGCCAACTTGCTTCATTTGCCGCTGAATATGAAAAACAATCTTGGAAAAAATTCCCCTCAGCATTTACAACTGCAGGGTGTATTTCCTGCTGTCAACCCAATCAGTAATCATGGCCGGACTATAGTCACAGCAACCTAAGTTGGCTTTCCAAAAAGAATTCATTATAGCACTGAGGAGCAAGTAAAATCCTTAACAGAAGCTCCTCTTTTTGTAGCTATATGTTGTTCTCCGTATGTATTACAGTTAGACCTGGCACCACAGAGGGAATACTAGGGAAATAGGAAGGAAGGAACTTTAATATCTACTTTATTGACGTGGATAAGCCATGACTACTCTTTCTTTGTACAGTATATGACACTCGAGCGCTTTGATCATTTGGGCCCGAAGTTTTAGTAGGGGAGCTGGTACTCTTTTTGCCGCTGAAGAAGAAACACAAAACTTCTTTACTTGACTCAGTTCAAAAAGCACCTACTGTGAGCCCGTCTGGTCTAGCGTTCATTTTTTATTCCATTGCAACGCTCGTGCTATGCGAAACGCAATAGGAATTTCCATACCAGCATTTACATCCAAATGGACCCGCCGAGATACATGCTGATGTGTAACAGTCCTGCTACGCGGCCCTTCTGGCAAGCGGAGCCGTGTCAGCGTACGCAAGACTAATGCTCAGCCTGCCCCAGGGGGCTGCTCCCCGCGCTAACCCCTCCGCCAGCGCTGCGCGTATGCGGGCACGGCGCGGTCTAGCGCGCGCTGCGCCCGCCGGCAGCCGCCGCCGCGGCCTCCCTCTGCCCTGGAGGGGGGTGGCACTATTCCCCACGTTTGCGAAGTGCCTTTTCATCTCCGAGCGYTTCCCAAACCCTGTCTCCCGCCTCCTTCCTCATCTCAGCATTGCTTTTATCTGCGAGGAAGAGGCACCCGACAAAAAAGCTGCCGGCCGGGCGCAGCCGGAGGACAGCGCTGAGGGCACTCCTGCAGCAACCAGCGCAGCGCGAATGCGCCACATCCCGCGCCGCTCCCCGGCCCCCGCTCTGCAGGCCGGGCGCGTCCCGTCGGGGCGAATCCGGCCGCGCAGGGGGGCGGCAGCACCGCGCGGCCCCGGGCTCCCGCCGCCCCGGCCCCCACGCGCGGCGCCCCACGCGCGGCAGCCCGGGCAGCGCGGTGCCGGCCGCGGCCCCGCGTACCTGCAGGATGTTGGCGTGCCGCAGGCGCTGCAGCAGGACCATCTCCTTGACGATTTTGTAGGCGGCCAGGCGGTAGCAGTCCCCCAGCGCGGCGAACTGCCTCACGCAGTTGGCGATGTCGTGCCCGCCGAAGTCCACCGCCTTCAGCGCCACGGCCAGCGTGCGGTTGAGCACCGCCCTGTAGACGGCTTTGGTGTAGCCGGAGCCCAGGTAGCGCACGCCGGTGACATTGCGGAT